>NC_045717.1:11682638-12282638 GCF_009834535.1 Camelus ferus | reverse complement strand
ACTTACAGGGCTATTTTAAAGACTAAGTGAGGCAATAAATGTATGGTGCCTAGAACATACCTGGCACTTAATGATAGAAGTTGATGTTAATAAGTGTTCATGTTACCTCTCATTCTTTTGAACCTAAAAACACCCATTTTACTGTTGTTGCTCCTATCACTACTACTTTTAATAGTAATAATTGTGATATTATTTCAATTGTCTTGCATGTGGTGCAGTAGTTGTGTGAAATTGTGTAGCCTGAGTTTCAGATTAAACTTGATAATCACTGGTAGTATATTACAGGCATCCACTGAATGTCCTGTTTACATATGGTGATATATGGCACATTTGCAGCAGACATGCACAGACTGTTCTTTGCTATCAGATTCAACCTATAATAATATCCACATGTAATAAATACTCCTAGGTAAGTTTATATTACTTGGTTATTGCCTTATCTTCCCCAGATGCCTCCTCTTGCAGAATATAAGGACAATGAAGTCAGTCACATATTTTATCTGTTTTCTGTTGTACAGTCAGTCAGTATCAGTGTCTAGTACATAATAAGAACCTAGTAAATTGTTGTTGGAAATGATGTGGATTCATCAGCAACACAGGTTCTGTTCTCTTGGTTCTTCTGAATTACTGTACAAATGTATACATTTGGCATGCTCCTTTTTTCTCCATCAACAGACACACACACACACACACACACACTCACTTTCTAGGGTTTTAAAACCAGCATTCATAGAAGACAGAGATGTTTCTTAGTTGATTATTATATTTGCTTACTCTTATGTACTTCATGCTTATGTTGCTTTAAACTGTGAAATAAATGTATATAATAAATCTCTAATTTTATTAATTCTTTACTAGCAATGACTCTTAGATTCTTTATCTTTCCACTTTGATTGCCATGAACTTAGTCAAGACCTCAAACACCTGCAATTTTGTGCATTGGTAGAGACTCTGTTATCATCTGTAAATTATGGTCTGCTCTATCCCATGTGAATCCCTTATGAATCCATGTCTTACCAAGGAGAGTATCATCCACAGAATTTTCTGTTCATTCCGTTTCTTTGACTTAATTTCATTAACAAAAAGTGGTAGGAAAACATGACAAGTTGAGAAAAAGCATGGGGAATGAGTGGGTACAAAAATGAGAATGCTATTGTGAGAGGCACAAAAGGAGAACTTGATTGCAGCGTGGGGGGCACTCCATATAAGGTAGATTGTTGTTAATCTTAACATGCATAAGAATTGGCCTTTGACTCAATGACAGATTTAAAGCTGTAGAAAAAGCAGTATTAGCAGCAGCAGCAGAAGTAACAGTGGCAGTGGCATTTAGTAAAAGCTCATTCTCTGCCACATACTTTCCTAGCACTCAGTACAACTTATTTCATTTATTTATCTTAATGATCCTTTAAATGACCTGCAACACAAATATATAATATGGCTAAAGTTTCCTTTGTATTTATAATACTTTACCAGAAGAGAAAACTGATATTTAGAGAAATGAAATGCCTAAGGTGAAACAGTTCCACGCAGCAGAACTTGTGGTTGAACTTGGGTCTATCTAATGTTGAAGTTTGAGTGCTTCATCACATTGCACTCTTTTCTAGTACGGTAAGCACATGGAGTATTTTTGGTGAATGAATGATAAAAATAAATTAACATCTATTATAAAAAGTTAAGTTCGAAGAAGAGAGGAGGTAGATAAATTGAATGACACAAAGGATTAACATGTCTGCTCTTTAGCCTGATAAAGTAGTCATTTCCAGAAGTTGAATAAAACCTACACAAATCTTGGATATATTCCTGTTTGACAGAAGAGAGCTAATGTGTGAGAAGGTGTATCAGAGAGTTGTGGTAAGATCTGTCCTGCTGTGGCACATTGTACATTGGTGGGGTTAAAATTGTGTAGTAACTTGACTGGGAAGTGGATTGCAGAAGGACTATAACTTGGATGGAAATTTTCCCACGTAGTCAAGTTACTTGTGATAAAATTTTTCCTATCTAGAAACACAAAACCAATGTTACACAGTCTTCCTTACCTAGATTACTCTACTGGAGACCAAAATATATTTTATCTATCTTGTCAAGATAAATGGACTAAAGATTAGATAGAAAAAATAAAATTAGGTAAAAAAAATTCTCTATGGTAATATCTGTGATAAATATATCAACTTTAGCATTGAGTAAATGTTAATTTATGCAGAAATAGGAGCTCTTTAAGTAGGTGATAATGACAAATTGAAGAGTGTTGTGTAGTTTAGACTGATGAATGATGTTATTAGAAACCTAATCTTTATACTTAGTAGTAAATACTTTAATAATGATTACAGACCAGGAATAAAGCTGTCCACATTCATTTATAATGCTGTTATTAAACAGCCAGTGACCATTCACACGGGACAGAAGGGAATTGACCTGGCATATGAAAAGCAGTATAGTTTAATTAAAAATTGCTTGAATATTTTTCAGATGAATTAAATTGAATATATGAATGGCTTTTAAAGTGGCAGTTGAATTAAAAAATAAACCAGCCCGTAATTTAACTACCTTATCTAAATCTTAAAGTCTTAGTATATTTCATTTTGTGTAATCCAAGGTTATTGCAAAAAATACTAAGTCAAATAACACCTAAAATAACATTTAATTAATATCTCATACTTAAATATCTGTCTGGAAAATACATTTTTGTTATTTATCGTGATAAGCATTACCGGTAGTACAAAAGGCTTACAAAAACTGCTGAGTTCTCATAAGCAACAGGTAGTTGTCCTTTTCCTTTTGCCTTTTTTAAACTTGCCTTCTCTGGAAATTTTTATGGGAAATGATGAGTTTATATATTGCTGGAAGATACTTGTATTTCCTAATAGCCTATAAAGAGGACTTTATGAGCTAGATTCATTCCTTGATAATCTTACCATTAATTTCAGTTTCCATATCATGGATATGTATTTACAGTTTTAATTTGCCTTGAATTTATACAAAAAGTAAAAAAATTGGCTTTTATCAAGTTCTCATTTTTTGCTTAGAAATACACTAAGCAACTTACATTATTTCATTTATTCATTCATTTGAATATCCCATCAATAGATAGAGAAGCTGAAGCTCGAAGAGTTTACATCGTGCAAAATCATACAGTTAATAAGAGATAGTCTCAAGATTTGACTTCAGAATGTATAATTCCTGTGTTGGCCTCCTAACCACAGCACTAGGTTCATATGTGTCTGACTTAATCTCTCAGTTCTCTAAACCTGTAAAGTTCCCAAATACAAAGTGTAGATATGTATTACTCAGGGATTTTTTGACATAGATTTTTTTTTATACAGTGGATACTAATACATAATTCTTGTTCTGATTAGTATTGTAATATCAGACATACAAAATATACATAGAGGAAATGTAAATCTTAGCGCTGAATCAGAATTTATGCTGGCTAGTGACTCTTGAAAAATACTTTTCAAGGCCAATTTGACAGATGGTATCCTTATCATTTTTCATTTAAAAAAATGTATATTCTGTTAGGAAACAACTCAATGAACCTATATATCTGAAAATTAAGCCTTTCTTTGTTTTCGTTTTTACATTTATTCCCATGGCAGTAATATGAATAGAAAGCTTATCCTTACATGTTTCTTTATAATTTAGAAGTATACAAGTAGTTTAATAAACTTGCCAACCTCAGATTATGCTGAGCTCTAACAAAGTAAATTGGAATTACGTCTAGACAGATGTGAGTTGAAAGAGATTAGTTCCTGTATCATTTCCCTACATCATTCTAAATACTTTACACACAGGTTTTATTATTACGTTAACTATTTGGAACATGTTAAAAATGTGTAGAGAATAAGCACACCACTGGTTTATTAAGAGGTTAATATATGATTATAAGAACTTTGAAACCCATAGAAATAATAATAACTATGACTTGTCTAGTTCTTACTAATATTGCTATACAGGGCTAAGGATCTTGCATATTGAGTTACTTGATTCATTAAATAATTACTTGGTGACTGCCTGTCATTTGCTAAATATTGTTACAGGTACTTACAATATAGCAGTGAAAAAGACAGCAAAGTTCTTGCCTTTATGTAATAAATACTTTGGTGGGCTCAGTACCCACTTTATCCCACTTTTTTAGCTGAGAGCTCTAAGCTTGCCTCAGGAAGTAAGCCACTTGCCCAAATCACTTTGCAAAGCCAGAATTCAACTCACATTTGCTTGACTTCCAACTCCAAGCTCTTAAGCACAATACTACACTGAGAATAAACAAGCGGAGTAGATTGAGCTACTACATCAATAATATACTTCAGATGTTATCTAAAATGTTATCCAAGTATCTCACGTGTTAACACTTTGTCTTTTGAATTATGCTTTAAATTTGTCACCTCTGGTTACCCAGTTCTTGGCCTCATACTATGAATGATATAGGCACACTCTGTGGATGTTGCCTTGAGTGATAAAAAAAATACTGAGCCAAGAGGACACTCATAACTTCACAGAAAACTGTATTACAGGCAGATCCATTCAAAAGAATTGTTTTAAAAGTGTAAAACTTACTTTTGTAAACAAAAAGAATGAAACTTATGCCAATAAATGAATGCATGATTTGCTGAGTATTATTCAAAGGGTTATTATAATTAAATAAATATGTAATAGTCTACAGTTCCATGAATTATAATGGTAAATATCAAGTGAGATCACTTTCTAGAAAAGAAAGAAATTACATTTAAATAGTTGAATGGTGTGAAAGGAGTCTGTCTTTCTATCCAATCTTTCTGTCTGTCTGTCTGTTATAGAAATCTGCTCTTTCAACCTCTGGACACAAGAACTGAGTCAGTTTTAGAAGTAAACAAAAGTCTTCATTTCAGTGTTCTTCATGCTCTGCTGATCACAACCCCCAAAATATCTAAAACAAAGTATTTCTTTAGATGTCTTGCTTTTGTTGCTTGGGCTTCAGATAGTAGTCACCAGCATTCTTCAGTATAGGATTTGTTAGTGGATTATATTGGTGAGGGAGCAGATCCCTAGGCTTCACTGTAACAATTTGAAAACTTCCATGTATAAACAATGCGGAGAACATGTTATTCTGGGTCGTATGCTATTTATAGGCATAGGATGGACTATCCGTGGAATCTTCATTTTCAGTAGGAACTGTCAGTAATTCTAAGAGAGCTTGTTCCCAGTCTTTTATGTGGTTACTTAATGGCTTTACTGAGTAAACAAAAATAATAGAATATTGCATGCAATCAATTAGGAAGGAAGGAAGGAAAGGAAGGAAGGAAAGAAAGGAAGGAAGGAAAGGAAGGAAGGAAAGGAAGGAAGGAAAAGAAGGAAGGAAGGAAGAAGAATGTAATATACCTTCCCTTTTAAAAAAATTTTCCTACCACTTGTGACAGTCACTTGCCTTTAATCTGCTTATATTGATAAAATTCATAAACTTCGAGTTTCCTCACAGACCTATTCTGTCACTGAAATTTCTAATACTTGGAAATAAACAGGTGTCATAAATCCTTTCTTGATAGATCAAAGTCTATATGCACATACATTAATAGAATTAAATCAGATATTTAGAGGGAATGAGTTGTCTGTGAGATAAGAAGACAAATGCTAGATGGGTTTATTCTTAAATTATTCTTGAATGCCATCTTCTAGCTTGCATAAATGGTTTCTGTTTTTGAGTTTGTGACATTGTCATTTATAATAAGAAATATATATTTGGTCTTAGTCTCTTTCTATGGCAAAGTTCCTAAAACCGTTGAAATTTCCTAAGTGATAAAGAGTGATAGAGGTAAAAAGAGTATCTTGTTTTTCATAACAGGCCCCTTTCAACCCCTTCTGAGTGTATGTTGATGAGATAACATTTAGACAGCTCCCAAATTGGGCAACCAGTGCAGGAGGGAAAAGGGTCTGGAGATAGACATCCATCACCAATGGCCAAGTATTTAATCAGTTATGCCTCTGTGATGAAGACTCCATTAAAACTAAAAATGACAGAGTTTGATGAGCTTCCAGAACTCTGGTTACTGAACTAGATTGCATCCATGTGCTGGGAGGGTAACATACCCCAAACTCCATAGGGGCAGAAGCTCAGGTGTTCAGGACCTTTCCAGACTTTGCACTATGTAGCGGCAAACCTTGGAGATACTGTGGATTTGGTTCCAGACCACTACAATAAAGCAAAAATCATGATAGAATGAGACACATTGTTTTTTTTTTTGCTTTCTCAGTGCATATAAAAGTAATGTTTACCCTACACTGTAGTCTCTTAAGGGTGCAATAGCATTATGTCTAAAAAATTTATGTACCTTAATTTAAAAAAACTTTGTTACTAAAAATGCTGACTATCATCTGAGCCTTCAGTGAGTCATAATCTTTTTACCTCATGCCAAAAGGTGCTGACTGATCACGGTGTGGTTGCTGATGGTTGGGGTAGCCGTGGCAATTTCTTAAATTAAGACAAAAATGAAGTTTGCTGTGTTTATTGACTCTTCCTTTCACAAATAATTTCTGTAGTGTGCAATGCTATTTGGTAGGATTTTATCCACAGTCGAACTTCTTTCAAATTTTGAGTCAATACTAAACTTCCCCTGCTTTATCAAGTAAATGTATGTAATATTGTAAATCCTTTCTTGTCATTTCAATAATCTTCACAGCATATTATCAGGAATAGATTCCACCTCAAGAAAACACTTCCTTTGCTCATCCATAAGGAGCACCTCCTCATCCTTTACATTTTCATCATGAGATTACAGCAGTTCAGTCACATCTTCTGACTCCACTTCTAATTCTAGCTCTCTTCTTCTTTCTACTACATCTGCCATTACTTCCCCCCCCTGAAGTCTTGAACCCCTCCTTGTTATCTGTGAGGGTTGGAATCGACTTCCCCAAGCTCCTGTTAATGTTGATATTTTGACCTCTTCCCATGAATCACAAATGTCATTAATGGCATAAAGAATGGTGAATCCTTTCCAGAAGGCTTTCAATTGAATTTTCCCAGATCCATCAGAGAAATCAGTCCCTATGGCAGCTATAGCTTTAAAAAATATATTTCTTAAAGAATAAGACTTGAAAGTTGAAGTTACTCCTTGATCCATGGGCTGCAGAATGAATACTGTGTTAGCAGGCATGAAAACAACATTAATCTCATTGTGTATCTCCTTCAAAGCTCTTGGGTGACCAGGTATATTGTCAATGAGCAGTTATATTTGGAAAAACATCTTTTTTTCTGACAGTATGTCTCAACAGTGGGCTTAAAATACTCAGTAAACCATGTTATCAGCAGATGTATAGTCATCAGGCTTGTTGTTTCATTCAGAGAGCACAGGCAGAGTAGATTTAGCATTAGGATTTTCAGAATGGTCAATGAACATTGGCCACAAATAAAGTTACCAGCTGCGTTAGTCCCAGACAAGAGAGGTAGCCTGTCCTTTGAAACTTTGAAGCTAGGTATTGACTTATCCTCTTGAGCTATGAAAGTCCCACATGGCATCTTCTTCCAATATAAGGCTGTTTTTCCTACACTGAAAATATGTTATTTAGTGTAGCCATTTTCATGAATTTTCTTATCCAGATCTCCTGGATAACTTGATGCAGCTTCCACATCAGCACTTAATGCTTCATCTGGCACTTTTATGTTAGGGAGATGACTCCTTTCCTTAAACATCATGAACCAACTTCTGCTAGCTTCAAACTTCTCTTCTGCACCTTGTTCACCTCTCTCTGCCTCTGTGGAATTGAAGAGAGGGCCTTACTCTCGATTAGGCTGTGGTTGAGGGAATATTGTGGCCGGTTTGATTTTCTATCTAGACTGCTAAAACCTTCTCACTGTCAATAAGGCTGTTTTGCATTCTTATCATTTGTGTGTTCAGTGGAGTAGAACTTTTAGTTCCCTTCAAGAAGTTCCCTTTGCACTCACAGCTTGGCTAACTGTCTGGTGCAAGAGGCCTAGCTGTGGCCTATCTCAGATTTCAACAAGCCTTCTTCACTAAGCTTCATCATTTTTAGCTTTTGCTTTAAAGTGAGAGACAAGTGACCCTTCCTTTTATATGGGCACATTGAGGTCAGTGCAGAGTTATTAACTGTCCTAATTTCAATATTGTTGTGTGTTAGGGAATAGGGAGAGGGAAGCAGCTGGTGGGTGGAGCAGTCATCACACAAACAACACTTACTAGGTTCATGGTCTTTTATGAACATGGTTTGTGGCACCTCAAAACAATAATACTAGAAACATCAAAGATCACTGATCACAGATCACCACAATAAATATAATCATAGTGGAAGAACGTGAAATACTGTGAGAATTACCAAAATGTGACACAGAAATATGAAGCAAACAAATGTTCTTGAAAAACTAACCCTACAGACTTGCTCAATGCAGGGTTGCCACAAATCTTTAATTTGTAAAAACTGCAATATCTTCAAAGTGTAGTAAGGCAAAGGGCAATAAAGCAAGGTATGTCTGTATCTTTTAAGTTGCCTGCTCACTTACATCCTTTAGTATCATTTATAATAAACTGGCGATTTGTTTAGTAAACTGGTTTCCTGAATTCTGTGAGCTGCTTTAGAGAACTAATACAACCTGGGAGTGGGTAACAGGACCTTTGATTTATAGCCTGTCAGTCAGAAGCACAGGTAACAACCTAACCTTGTGATTGGCATGTGAACGGGGGGCAGTCTTGTAGGACTGGGTCTTAACTTGTGGGATCTGAATCTATCTATGTGACTATCTTCAGGTAGATACAGTCAGAATTGAGTTAAATTTGCAGGGCACCCACTCAGCATTCACTGTAGAATTCCTTGGTGGTGTTGGAAAATACGCAGCAGAGAGTGAAAATACTGTATTAACTCGAATATTTTTTAAACAGTTTATTTCTTTTATAGCCCTATATTCATTTTATAGATCACATTTTGATTCCTAAACTTTTCTTTGTCTCTTCTTCTACTTATTTTGCTTCCTAACTTCTGCTACTCTACACAGCACTTACTACTTTTCAAGATCACTTTTTTTTTTAGTATTCCCAGTTTTAGATTCTCAACATGATGCCCTTCTTCTCTTTTGGTCTCAAAATACAAGAATAAAATTAAAATTCTCAAATACTACCATACAAATCATTTGAGGATTATTTAATATGAAGAAAGAAAAATATATACATAAATATATTCTATGCAAATGTATTTAATATTAGTGGGTTCTACATTTTTATTTCTTAAAATTCAAAATTTTGATAAATACTATTTTCATAATGCAGTTTTGAATTTTATTTACTATAGTAAACACATATTTTTAACTTAAAATTTTTATAAGTAAATAAAATGAAAAATGTGGAGTTCGCAAGAAATGTTATTTATATTTCAATTTTTGATATTTGGGTATGTTGGCTGAGAAAAGAGTCTTTTGACTCAAATGAGGATAATAATCTCAACTGAAGAATTTTCTTTTCCTACCCCAGCATTTGTTGCAGTTTTTGTAACACCTACTTTTTTTTTTTACTGCCTGCCTTATGGTTCTGTTTGGAGCCACGCCAGTGTCATAAACTAAAAGAGAAAAGACAACAGTGCAGTAGAGCTTCTAGTAGTGGTAGAGTAGATAATTCAGATCAAGCTTTTCTGCTGAGAACAGCTAGAAAAATAGAAGATGGACAAATGTTATTGAAACAGAATTAATAGGCAGCTATGAAGGGGAAGATTCAGAGCCAGAATATTTTACCCTGTGGGTGTTTACCATTTCCTAAATGGGTTGATAAAGTCTTGAGCCGTTCTTTTGATAGCTTCTTGGGGCTGAGAGGAAAGGGGTAGGTGTCAGAGTGGTGTCATAAGGATACGGAAAAACTGCATATAGTCTTCTGCAGGGATTGCAGCTCAGTTTTGTATTCTTTCGTATCTGGAATTGAACTGAGGTAATTCCATATTGCTAGTGTCCCTAGGGACCTGGCAGAGCAAATATTAATACTCTCGAGTAAGATATTATCATCTGAAAAGTCAAATTATTTCTATAAAAATTAAAAAAAAAATCTGGCACCCAGAGAAAATAACCAAGAACAGGAGTAGAGAACACATCATGAGGAAAAGCAATAAAACAGTAGAAGAAAGAAACATACCCACTAATTTCCAAATGTAAACTTATTAAACACAGATTTTGAGTAATCTCACTGTGTCAAATAAGTTAAAGCAAATATTGAGTATTTACAGAAGACTAGCAAATATAACATATCAGTTGGAAATACTGGAGATAAATTCAAAGGAAGAAGTTAGTTGATGAGTTTAACACAGAGTAGACACAGTTGAAAAGAGAATTAATCAAAAGAGGTTAACTTAGAAGTAAATAAACAGGCTTGATTTTCTGGAATTGTAATCCAAGGAAAATTAAATAGGAAATGGAGCAGAAGTAATACCTGAAGAGAAGATGGCAGAGAACTGAACAAAACTGGAAAAAGGCATCAAGTTATCAAGTCATAGAATTGAGAGCACTTTAAACCCCAACCATGATAAAAATAAACTGAAATTCAGTTCAGCATTTAAAAACTGCTGAACTAAAGATATAAAGAGCCAGAGTTAAAAGGAACTAGAGATGAAAGACATGTTATATTCCAAAGAACAATAAGATTAACAATTGGGCTTTCAGTACAAATGATGGGAACCAACGTTCAGTGGAATGACATCTTTAAATGATGAAAAGTATAAATATTAGCATAATTTTATCTTCAGCAAAACTGTAATTCATAGACATCATCAAAATAAAGATGTTTTCAGAAAAACAAGAAATCAGATAATTTATTACAGGAAGATGCACATTAAAGAAACATTAAAAGGGATTCTTCAGGAGAAGGAAATTTGTCTTTACTGACAGTAAGAAATTATAAGGAAATAAGAATACCAGGAAGGGGTAAGTATGTGGGAGTATCTGCATGAATATTGACTTCATTAAAAAATAGTAGTAACATCTTCTAGGGTTTAGCACAGCTTACAATAATAGGGATTAGGCACACTGAGTCAAAAAAGAGTTCATAACTTTAGAACAAAAAGATGAAAAACTGAATAACAAAAATCTTTCAAGCAAAAAATTAATTAAGAGAGAAGGAAAATAAGAAAACAGAAAAAAATGGCATGAATAAAGAAGATAGAAAATGATTTTCTCTGTTTTGTCTTTGATAGTTATAAAATTTCAAAATGATTTCATGCATAAAAATTAATAATTGTTACTTAGTTTCTACTCAACATTTTGCTCTCCCTATTCTCGAATTCCTGTTTATGTTGTCCTTAATCTTAGAGACTCTCCTTTCTATTTTCTTCAACTTTTTGTTTTTTTAGGTCATTCTTATATGAATAAAGCCATAATTTTTGCAATAACTCAGTCACCTTTAATATAATTTTTATTATTCAAGTATTTTTCTGATTTTATTTTTTTTTCTATTTTATTGACTTATTGACACCTTAATTTTGTCTTAGGCCTGCTATCTCTACTGCCCCGAGTCTCAATTATTCCATGATTTTAATTACCATATATTACTAATAGCTACCAAGTCAATATTTACACACTAGATAGCTGTAGTAAGCACTAGATTTATATTAACACTGTCTCTACTCTATAAAGACATCCCAGAACTTGGTGATTGATAGGGCAACCTTTTTCATTTATTCATCCTATCATTTCTTGAAAACAACTATTGTAAGAGCAGAAATTTCTAAGTTGTTTTAGCAATGACATTAGGGTATGGAAAAAATGTTTGGGTGGGAAAAATAATTTCAACTAAGTAAATTGTTTGAGAAATACAGAGATTACAAGCTCATGAGTAAGTGTTAAACATCAAGAATCAGAAAAAAAGGGATAACATATTTTTTAAAAGTCAGATTTATTTGAACTTGTTGGCATTTTATTAAAGTTTATCTCAGTTTATTTCACCTAAAAATCACATTGCTGTCCTTGTATGAATCATGGTTCTATTTATTAAAACCCCCTGGTAAAATAAATCTCAAAATCTGAGATCCTTTTACTAGTATCATTATTATAATTATGAGTATTATGAAAGAATTATATTACATACTCAATGCCTGACCACAAAAAAAGAAACAAAATACCACTGTGAAAATGGTATATATTTGTATCTCCTCAGACTCCTCTGAGTGTGTACTCTTAAGCTATAGACTATTAAATATGAAATTAAAAAAGTTCTGAAAATGGACATAGAGTCTGAAAAGCATAGAGTGAAAAGGCATAGAGTCTGCTTATGTGAAAATTATTTAAACATAAGTTTAAAGTAAAAGGTGCAAAAAATATTTTACACACTCATGTGTGAATAGAAATATTTGATGTTTTGTGTTTGTTTCATAAATTCTTAATCTTCAAGACATGCTGAACATTTATAACATATTCAACCTAAAAATCTTTGCCCCCAGTATGGCACTCACCTAACATAACTAGGGGTTCTCAAACTTGAACAAGCACTAAAATCCCCTACAGGGTTTGTTAAAGTAAGATCACTGGGCCCCACTTCCAGAGCTTCTGATAAGATGGTAGGTATGGGGTAGGGACTGAGAATTTGCGTTTCTAGTAAGTTCCTAGTTGATGCTTTTTTAGGAGGCCTCACAATGGGAAGGATGGGTTGTATAGTGTTAATATGTTCTTTCATACCTATTTTAAAAATTCTGTAAGTTTAATATGCTACATCAATAAATATTTGAAGAAAGTAAACAGTGTAGCTTGGTTTAGGACTTGTATAATGCTCTTCCTTTCACAAAATTCTTACTTAAACCTTGACCAAGCCATTTGCACATTTAAGATAAAATCATTTACACAGAGCTTCCTGGAGCAATTTTATTGTATTAATCCCTAGACCAACAGGCTCACTTTCTGAAATATCACAAACTTTCAAGCCTCTTCACTGGAAACAACACTGTGCAAAGGACAACTTACTTGGAGAACTATTTCAGAAAGAACTCCAACATCATGAGTGATTATTATGCACAGCAGGTGTAAATGAATTATTTATCAAATATGTTTTCATTATTTCTCAGTGAAAACATTGAAGATCTTTTTCCAAGCACTCAATTTCAACAATCATTTGTATACAGAGCAGGTCTTCACTTAGACAAATATTTATGGATATGCTTTTCGATGAAAAATGAAAGTGCTATTACAAATACAAACACTGCACCATATTTTGAAAGCTTAAAGTGAATAATTAGTAAACAATTAAGCCATTTGATTAATGGTTTTCTTCATTGCTCACTTTACTTCATTTTAATTTTAACATGGGGCACTTTTTAAAGGGTTTATTATGTACCCCTTTCTCAGAAGAAAAGTTAATCTAAAATCATAAGCTCTTTATGGAACTTGGTATTGCGATGATTACAGATACTGCAGTGATGTGCTCACAATTTTCAGATAAGTGTCATTGAACGAACATGCTCAGGGAAACAAGAATTTTATCTATCTCTAAAGGTTTTACGTACATATGTATTAATAGTATGGAGGCTATTAGGTCAAATATTGCTATTTGATCCTTGCCAGTGTGTGTGTTTCAGTGTACATGTGCACACGCACACACACACACACACACACACTCATATAACATAAACACAGACCCCCTGGCACCGAGTACCTATTTCTCCTTCACAAGAAGCACAGTTCTTATCGTACAATGGACCTGACTTATGTGGAGCTCAGTTTTTAAAATCTAAAGAGACAAATTGTATAAGATTGTGTACTCATTGTCAAAATTATTAGCTTGCTAAATGGATATATAAAAACAAAAAGTTGTACGACAAAAGTAGTTTACAAGTTGCTTAGCTAATTTGGTGGGTCAATTCAGCTTATAGAATATTTTCAATCATGTCATGTGGACAAGCTGAGGGATGTGAGGTACAATTGATCATATATGTTATCATTCTCCTAATGGAGATAATTATCTTTGAAAATGCATTTGCATGAATCCAATTGCCTAGTTATTCACTTAGGCTGGACTCATGCTATTTCCCTCCATGAAAACAACTGGTCATTTTCAGTAGAAAAATCAGTGCAACTCTTTATTTGATATCTTGTAGGATACATTTATTTTGCAAGTGATGATTTCACAGTTCAAATAGTTTATTGATATCAAGGTATCGTAACTTTTATAAAATACCCTAAACTCTCCAAGACCAACCAAAAAAAGAAATTTGTTATTTATTGCATACAAGAATGTATATGGGAAGATTTACATGCTATTCCAAACAAAATTTTATTTATTATTTTCAAAGAAAAATAACTAGTGATAATAGGATAAAATTATCCAAGTATCAAATCTAGGTACTTCCAAATACAATCAAATTTCTTATGAAATGTGGTACTTATTGGCAGAACCATCTGGTAGCCCAGTTGTAAACTACCTATCTTTATCAGGTTTTTAGTACACTTCTTTAGTTGAAGAAATCTGGTTTGACACGTCTAAATCTTTATAATAATAAGTGAAGTCTATAACTGTTGGTTCCCATGTAAGAAGAAATCTTTGTTTTGGAAATCCGTTTTATTCTGATGAAATATTGAGTTGCTGACAACAAAGTTCTGGGCTCGAAATTGCATCCTCTTTCCTTTCTACGTACTGAAATTTTATAGGTGACTAACAAGGGTAGAACAAAACGAGAAATGCACATCATCTTGTCAAACTTGTGATAATTTGTTACCTCTCTTTAATATTTAATGTTTGTTCTAACTGCATAACTTGAATTGAAATACATTATTTTGAACAGATGTGAAGACATTTACCAACACTGGATTTCATATTTGAAAATTAAATTTATATATATATATATATATCCTCTATATAATAATTCCCTTAATTTAGGAATATTTTATTATTATAACTCACAAATAATGAGAAATCATGCATCACTGTAGTAATCCTATTTTGTGTTGGGCTATATAAAGAGTTTTAAAACATGGAAAAATTACAGTGACAACAGATGGATTAGAACTGTAAGAATGAATATCTGTGGAAGAAAAAGAAATTAATGTTGTATCCTAGGAAAGAGAAGGCAAGCTTCATTTAATTGTATCTTTAAAGTTATTAGGCGTTGTGTGATACCTACCATATGTATTTTTACTGCAGATTTAAGTTAAAATTCTAACCTATAGTTTTGAAGTTAGAAAGTAAGAGAGTATTTTTAAAAGTAAGAAAATTATATTCTGTCACATATTACTAACAAATGTTGGTGGATTTCTTTAAAGATTAATAACTCCTTCATCAATCTTTAATTATAGGGAAAGGAAACCCATCTTCCCATATACATTCTTGTATGCAAATATGGGGACCTAGAGAACTTGGATTATAAAGCCAGGTAGACATGGTATAAATCCCAGGTTACCCTGCATAAACTGCATAATTGGTTATTTCATCTTGCTGAACCAGTTTTCTCCTCTGTAAAGTGGGAATAAGATAGCATTATTGTGGGAGTAGAATACTTTTTTAAAAAACCCAAATTTCCTACCATAGTGATTAACACCAGAATATTCAATAATTGTTCTTTTTGTCTCTTCCTGCATGGTCTCCCTACAATCAAACAATCAAATCTGTATGACACATCAGTCTTTTCCAGGCTACTTGTTTGTTTGTTTTTTGTGGCTCTTAGCTTAGTTATCTTTGCATATTCCCCATGCTTTTGGATATTATCAATTTCATCTTTTCTAAGAAACTTCATATTATATATACCTTCTTGAATATAAAAAGAAAACAAAGCAATGATAAAAACATGAGTTACATGAAAAGTAGTAGCATTTTCTAACTGTCCATTTTATATACATAGGATTTGAAAGAGGAACCTGACAGAGTTGAGAGGCTGAGAAAAAAAAAAAAGAAAAAGACTCAACCATTTTTTTCACAAATAAATTAGGTGTCCTGTGGTCAAAATACAGCATTAGAGAATTTCTTACTTTAAAATTCAATATATTGCATGATGCTTTAAAGTGAAAAACCTAGCTGACTAGATTAGTCATGTTAATTGACTCTTCTGTGGTTTAAAATTCCAAATATAAAATTAAAAATAAAGAGTCTGAAGAAATTTTACAGTGATCGTACATGTAAGAAATTACTTACTAGTTCTGCATCATTCAACCATCCATCTACTAGACAACAGTAAGGGACTTGAATAAGAGAGTAATCTTTCTTACAAAAGTTAATTTGAGCATTGATGTATGTAAATACCTCTCTGGAATTATTAAATTGTTTAAAAAATTCTTCACTAACAAGCTACTCATGGTTGCTTACCCTGAATTCAGAGAGGGAATTAATTTAGTGTAAATGTAGAAAATACTCCTTTTTCATAAGAATTAGCAATTTGTGATACTTTGTACATAGGTTTTTTTTTTTCAATCTTTAAAGGAATGGATAATTAATTAATGTCTGTAGTATTAAGAAGAGGAAAGGAAACATGTTGGCAGGTTAAGTATAAGAAGTATGTTTTTTCATTGCACGGTGGCAGGCTTTAATCTACGTAAGTAGATAAAGGAATCAATTCCAAGGAGACTCTTCTGGAGTCCACACATTAGAAGAAAATGCTGGCTTTTTTGTATCAGCTGGTATTCTGGTAATTAAGTAATAAGACTGTGTCCTGCTGTTTATATAGCGACTCAAAAATGGTGTCTGTTTAATTGTCAGGTTGTTCATTATCACTTGTATATGGTATGGCTGAGAGGGCTGGAGAGTCTAAACTCATTGCTGTAATAGGAAACACTACCCATATCACTGTCATTTGATTGCTGCCACCTAAGAGAAGACAATTAAAGCAAATTGGGGACATTTTCCAGAGCTGTAAAAGCTGACAAGATGGGCTGTTAAGCCATCCAAATGGAACCTGACACTTGCTCAGCAATTTTGCTGAGGAGAGGGAAAGAAAAATCACAAATATGAGAGGAGACGCTTGATGTCTGAAGACTACTACAAAGAGTTTTGTTTTCTCTTGAGAGTAAAAGGAGATGAAGATAGGACTGGAGGTTAGCTATTCAATGCTACAAAAGTTTCAAATTCGTCGTTTGTTTTTTTATTTCTAAAAAAATCAAAAATAATCAAAACAAAACAGAACAAACAAAAATCCAACAAAAAACCCCAGAACAAACAGAAGGGAAAACAGCAAAATATTTAGAATTGGTAAACAGGAAACATCATTTTCAATAATGTGAATCAGAACAGGTCAACTGGTAGTATTAAATAATAAAGAGAAAATTTACACCTCTTTTTTCCTGAGGAATATTCATGAAACTTTGTATTTGATAAATGAGAATTTCTGTTAAAATATATGAAAGCTTCTTTAGAAATTTCATTCTGTCCACAGAATTGTTGCCTCCTCTGACACTCATGAGTGCACGTAAAAGGAATTTTTCCTAGTTGAGTTTAGACTTTGTACTGTGAGACTACATTTATGTGGGTTCTGATGTAGATTTTCAAAATAAAAAAAATTTCAGGCTGATATCTACTGAATATTTAAAAGAGAGAAAATACCAAGCTTTTGCCTGATTCTATAAGATTCAGTTATTAAAAAAATTAACATCTATAATTTGCTAGTTCGGTAGGAATAAACAAAATGATAAGTAATGACCACTTTCCTAGTCTGATCTTAAATCAGAAAATGAACCAAGAAAATCCTCAAAAATTCTGAACTTCGAACATTTTGGTCAAAGTAATATGAAGAAGATTGCATGAAATCTAAAATGAGATTAGATTGGTGATAGAGTAGTGCTTTTAACTGAGTGAGAAATCTGAATTTGATTCAAGTTTTTGAGAAAATGCAAAAAACTACAAATTGTAACATCCTATCTCATGCTAATACTATAATATACAGAAGATAAACACATTTGTTACTATAAATATTTCCTGTTGTATGTGCTTCATGGTTTCAATACCATGGTTTCTAATACGGTAATTTATTTCTGCCCAGCAGGTATCACTTAATAACCTTGAACATTATAGTAGACTAGGGGTCAAAGAAGCTAGTGAACTTTCCCTCCTCCCAGTTGCCATCATCCTAACATCATCGCTTCACTTGCAAAACAAAACAAAGAATAACTAAATCTTTTGACTTAGAGTAGTTACAAATACCTAATGGTGGTTTTTTTCCCCTGGTATATAGAGAACTTTTTAAAAATTAAGAAGAGAGAAGCCCCAAAACCTAAATTTAAAGCAACATACTAGCTTAGGGTGCTCTCTGGCTCTCTCTTTCTCTCTCTGTCCCTTCCCTCTCTGTGGATAGATAGTAAGCATCTATACCTATGTATATGTACATACAAATATCTATATCTATACATATATGTTCATTTGAAAGACAATAATTAAATACACAATAGGAAAAACCTAACAGTGAGGATAGTCAAACTTGAAAGAATCAAACAAGTAATTGTTTTTCACAATATTAAGTATTGAAAGTGATCAAGAAACCAAAATACAAGCAAAAAATATTTAAGCAACAGTTGTCTACTTAAGTGCACAGTGAAAACATTCAAGGAAGAGGTAGGATTAAATAATGAAGATATTTTAAAAAAAACCTATAAAAATGAGAATATATATCCATTTCTAGTAATGAATATATGCTTATTTTGTATATACAAATATATATATGCACATATATGTGTGTATTTTATCTGAGACTATTTCTTTGTATATGTACTTTAACATAATTCTATATTTGCATTAAATCCCAAAATAATTAATGATTTTAATTATTCTATACTTTACATATATGCTTATATATTTTATTTATGTATAGTCTGATGATATAGGAAAACACTGGCAATTTCAGACCATTTCTCCCTCTCTCTCTCTGAATGTCACTAAAGTAATGTTGAAAATCTAAAAACAAGCAAACAAAAATATTAATTATGGTCATGCATTTCTAGATGACCAAGATTCTGTGTTGGTAGCACAATATAATGGCCATTTCCCTGTAAAATTACAAGTTGTTTTGTGTGTGTATGTTTATTTTTTGTTAAGTGTTAATTTTGTTTTTGTTAAGTATTAATTTTTTTTAAGACTACCTTTTCAGAATAGTTTTAGGTTCACAGAAACATGAAAGGAAGGCACAGATTTTTAACATATAACCCGTTCTCTTCCACAGGCATGACCTCCTCCACTATCAACATCCCTCACCAGAGTGGTTCATTTGTTACAAAGGATAAATCTACATTGACACCCAAAATCATAATCAACCAAAGTTCAAAGGTTACATTATGGTTCACTCTTGATATTGTACATCCTGTGGGTTTGGACACAGGTATAATAACAACATGTATCCATCCTTATAGTTTCATACAGAGTAGTTTCACTGTCCTAAAAGCCCTCTGTGCTCAGCCTATTCATCTGTCGCTGTAAACATCTGTGTTTAAGTTTTCGTGAGGACTTGCTTAAGTCTTTGACATCCATTTCCAAGTTTTCTGTGTAAATACCAAGGAATATGATTGCTAGTTTGATAGGAGTATGTTTAATTGGGTAAGAGACTGCTAAACTGTCTTCCAACATGGCTGTGCTATTTTGCATTCCAGCCAGCAGTGAGTGAGAATTCTTGTAGCTCCACATCCTTGCCAGCATTTGATATTGCCAGTGTTTCAGATTTGGGCCATTCTGGTAGGTGTGCAGTGTTATCTCGTTGTTATGATTTGTAATTTCCTGGTGACATATGATATGGAGTATCTTTTCATATGCTTATTTGCCATCTGTATATTGTATATCTCTTTGGTGAGGTGTCTGTTAAGGTCTTTGGCCCATTGCTAATCAGGTTATTTTTGAATTTCAAGAGTTATTTGTCTATTTTGGATATCAGTCATTTTTTCAGATGTGTCTTTTGCAAAATTTTTTTTCCAATCTATGGCTCATCTTATTATTTGACATCATCTTTCATAGAGCAGAATTTTTGAAATTTTAATAAAGTCCAATTTATTAATTATTTCTTTCATGGGTCATGCCTTTGTATTGTATCTAAAAAGTCATTGCTGTACCCAAGGTCATCTAGGTTTTCTCCCATGTTATCTTCTAGGAGTTTTATTGTTTTGTGTTTCGCATTTACATCTGCGATCCATTTTGAGTTCATTTTTGTACATATTTACTCTTCATTGCCTTTCCTACCTTCCCTCATTCTGGCTTCCTTCTGTGATCACCATTCTTCTGCTTAAACAACTCCACTCAGAATTTCATTTACTACAAGCCTGATGGTGATGAATTCTTTCATTTAAAAAAAAAATAACTTTGTCTTTTGCCCAAGAATGTCTTTACTACTCTTTAATTCTCTATAGATACTTTCGCTGGATGTAGAATTCCAGATAAGCAGGTTTGTGTTTTGTTTTTCAGGTTTTTGAAGGTTAACATTCCATTGCTTGTTGGCTTTTGTTTTTTCTACTAAGTTAATTTCAGTCTGAATTTCAGTCGTTTGAAGATACCTTGTCATTTGTCTCTGGCTGCTTTTAAGATTTTGATCCATTTTGAATTAATTTTTGTGAAAGGTATAAGCTCTGTGTCTAAAATCTTTTTTTTTCTTGTCATGTGGATGTCCAGTTATCTAGTACCATTTTTTAGAGTATTATTTTTCCCTTAATGTATAGGCAGAAAATGTAGGTGAAGCCTATTTGTCAAATATTCACAGAAATATATTTTAATATTTTTCCCTTTCCAAACACAGATTTGTATAACAACTTTTAAAAAGAGTGCTTAATAACAATTTTTAAATATATTTTTATTGAAGTACAGTTTACAGTGTTTTATCAGTTTCTGGTGTACAGCACAAATTAGGTAAATTAACATTTGTCTAGATGTACATATCATAACCACTGCAAATTGGCTAAATGAAACAGAGAATTTATTTGCTTACATTACTGAAAGGTATGTTTGGTTTCAGATAAGGATAAATTCGGGATCTAAATGTATGTCCCAGGCTCTTTCCCGTGTTTGTTTTTAGTTCTGTAACCATTCACTCTTCAGAGAAGCTTGCTCAGTAGTACAGTAGGGTCCTTACAACCTCAAAACTCTTCCTCAACAGTTCAGATTGAAATTTCTGGACCAAAATTGATTGGCCAAATTAGAATCACTTGCCACATACAGGGGTGTGCAAGGCAGTAGTTGGTCACATGTTTGCCCTTTGATCTTGGGTTTAATTCAGCCTTATCTACATTATGTGGGCTTGCAATGGGAAGAATGATGCCCTGAGGAAAGTGTGTAATAATGTTACAAATACTTGGAAATGAATATAGGAAAAAAGGATAAACAATAAAGTCAACTATATGATGATGAATGCTTGTGTGTGGAATTTATATATAGAATGAGCATGTGTGAATGTTAGCAGGATATGAAAGGATAAAAAGTTAGCAATATCACCATCAATATTTTTATCAGGACACACTGTTCTCATTGTAGTAAAATGACTTTAAAAATTTTAACTTGTTTTTGTTGTCCTAAGTAATATATAAGTAAACTTGTCTTTGGAGGAAAACTGAGATTTATTATAAGCTCTGGGGATATCCAGCCTCTAGCTGTGAGTGGTACTATGCATTCTTTGCTCTCCTCATTTAAACGTTTCACAGGAGCTTATTCTTATTCTGCTTCACTCTTTTCAGACTTTTTTATTAAAACAAGCAAACAAACAAACAAAAAATACTTTTCGTCTTTCTCCAAACAACAATCAGATTCTAACACGACCTTATGCTGGCTCAGGAACTTGTCTTCACTGAATTAGTATTTTACAGCAGAATGTTTTTAGAAGTAGAAACCCTTTGATTTAACATGTTGTGATCAGTGTTCCAAGAGAGAATGCTTTCACTAAAATGTTGCTAAAAGTACTTGAGAAGCCAAGACAATGTGGTAGATGACTGAGATTTTAAAAGTGCTGCTGCCATGTTGATCATGCTTTGCCCTAGTCCCCATGAGTGTACTGCTTTTGGATGGCTGCTCACAGGTAGATATCTGTGTGCTCAGCCCACCCTCAATACGAGACCCAGGATTATTCTCATTTATGCAGCATTTTCAGAGTATCCAGAATGGTATTACAATGCTTTGTCTGTTAAGTAAGTAAATAGAAAGTTGAATTCACTAACACTTTCCAAATAAATGATTTATTAACAAAATTTGGCACATTAACTTTTATTCATAACAAATTGCTTAACTCACATTTTCACAACCCTATAATAATAACTACTATTTTCTAGCGTGGTCATGGCATGCCCAATTTTGCTTTAATAGAGTTGCTATCCATGACACATCTCTTTGCTGAAATTTCTGATAGACTGTAAGTAACTAAAGGGAAACCAAGCTGGTTTTATACAAAAAAAAATTCTCTGGGCTAACATGTCACTCATGGAATAACAACCTAGAGTGGATGACAGTTCTCACACCAGCTGCTTGACATCTGAACAGCTGCCAGTGCCCTAGGAAATGTCACACCATCAGATATAGGCTCTGAGTGTGTGAGTAGCAAAAATCTATCTGGTAGAGGCCAGCACCCCCAGGCCATGACTAACACCCCAGGCCCCATCATCCCATAAGCTTGAAGCCGGGGTTGAGCTGTCAGTTTAATAAATGAATAGCCTCTTTGTTTTGATCAGTATTGTCAAGGCTTATTTCAAAAAGGGACTCTGATTCCTCTCACCGCCTAGCCCAGCCAAAGTCAATTGGTACAATTTCAAGGTGAATTTATTCATTCTTTATAAAGTTCTGTGCGCGAATATATCAAGACAGTTGAATAAATTGAAATAAATAGACTTGGAGTTACATATTCTCCCAGTAATTGAAATAGTTTCCCCCCAATATATTTATAGTAATAATTCTACCTTTATGAAACCTAGTCTAGCTACAGAAAGGAAAGCACAGAATTACCATTTTGATAACATATTTGGAAAATGCAATTGGGGCTAATATGTTGATAAGGGCACCTGAAAGTTGTCCTTGCCTTTAACCATTCCATGTTAAAGTTTGAGTAAAGCACTAGCTTTACCACTTGATAAGGATGCCTGATTAGCCTGCATTGGTGTGTAAATATTTACCTTGAAGTTGGTCATTTCTAAATAGAAATGCACAAAAATGCGCAAACACTAGTTCTTCCCATCTGTCATACAGTACTTTGGACTTGAGTTGCATATACACTGAACTAAACTTGTACTGAACTGAACTGAAAACCAGCATCAGTGTTGATGCCCATCTAAAATGAGCAAATCTAGTCAATTTGATGTACAGAATTAATTTAACATAAGTCACCTCACATATCATCATTGCATTGCAGTTTTTAACGATATAGAATAGTTTTAACTTACAGCTTCAAAGCTGCTGCTGCTTTTTTTTTTTTTTTTTTTCTCTTTCTTTGGCAGACAGTCAGTTGCTGGATCATAGAAAGGGTTACTGTAACAGAAAGCTCTCATGATTATAGTAGAAAAACCTCCCCAACTTTATCTGCATGTGATGGAGAGAGAATTAATCTCACACACTTACAGCATGCTGTTCTTAAAAGGATTTTCAAAGTATAAAGTATCTTATCTGAAAGTTTGGTTCCCCTTAAAACCATCAGTAAGCCTTGGGAAATGCTGCATTCTGAGGTTTGGGAAGGAAAATGCTTTGATTTGATAATGAAGGACACCTGGGAGTGATTGGCATTTGCTAACAGAAAAAGTCAAATAATTGAGGTATAATGGTAAGAAGGGGTTTAGGGAACAACTTAGTCCAATGCTAATCCTTTGAAAACTTGAAGCGATGTCTGTGATTTCTTTTCCCCCTCTGACAAGCAATCTATAAAAGTGATCAAACTGATCAACTGAGAATGCCATTTCCCTTCCTTTATCTTTTTTTTTTATCTCACTCTTCTAAAGCAAATTGAAGCTCCCTCTTCCATCCATCAGTGTGCATATAAGCTCTGATGTGTGACCCATGGGCAAATAAGCATTTCTTAGCCACTGTCTGGAACATTATTATTTTATAAAACATAAACAATAAATGTGTGAGTTACAGTCAGACTGAGGAGATATATGACTTGAATAATACAGATTTCAAAAGAATATTTTTACCTCTGGGTCATTTAAAAAAATATACATACATAGCCAAGTTGCTATTGATTAAAAGTTTTCTTTCATAGCTCTTCCAGGATAATCAAAATGAATGAGCTGAAAATCTCAGCTCTGATTTTAGTGGATGGATATCTACACACTCATAACACATTATTGACAGCGAACAGATATCAGACCTATTTCAGAGTTTGAGCTTACCTTAAACAGAAGGGACCCTGTGGGACCTGAAAGGAATAGCCATGCTGCTTTGGGGATAGAGGGTCTCCTGTAGGTTTCAACGACTTGTTAATCATCAGTACTTTAATAAGGGACTTGCTGTTAAGGAAGAAATGACTGTTAAGCTCTAAGAACTCGTTGAGAACATGAAAATGGCAATCACTGTCCAATTTTAGAAACTGAGTTGTATCTGAACACAGAATGACTCCTTGAATAAACAGTTAAAATAGCACTACCTTGGGAAACCATGTCTGAAAACATGCTGAAGGGTCTTAACTACCCGTACATCTTGTCATTTCTTAACCTAAGAGTAAGCAGTTACTCTTTCCAAGGAATGTTTATATATAGAGTGTTCATATAAGGATTGTATTCATTTCCTTTCCAGAGAAAGGACTTTGAGTAGTCTGTGTCTTGTTATCCAATTTCTCTTTAATGCTGATGGAAGCCTCAACCTTCCCTAGTGTTCAGAGCTCTACAAAAAACCTCCAGAACAGCACTCAGCAAGCTTTTTCTATAAAGGGCCAGATAGTAAATATTTTAGGATTTGTGGTCTTTGTTGCAACTATTCAACTCTGCTGTTATAGTGTGGCAGCCATCAGAGACAATATTTAAATGAATAAACGTGATTGTGTTCCAACAAAATTTTATTTACAGAAATAGGTGGTGGGCCAGATTTTGCCTCTGGCCTGTAGTCAGCTGCCTCCTGCTTTAGAATAAGAAACATCTAAATAATGAGACTCCATTGATCTGATTCCCATCAATACATTAATACAAGCTATTGTTGCCACCCCTGGGAGTTGGGATATTCCTGATGAAGATTTTTACTAACCTATTAAGCAATGTAACCCCCCTATTAATCTGATTAATCTACTCTTACAATTGCACAACAAAGTAGCAGTCAAATATTAGACCTTAATGTTTAGTTAACATGTCACTATATAATTAAGTTTCTCTAATTTTTATAGTGGATTGACTCTGGGATAGACAGCAGAGGTTACAATGCTCTTTGTCAGGGAGCAGATCAAAATCAGATAGACCACCAAATAAACTAATTATTTACTTTTGTGATGAGTGTCTTATAGGAAGAAAACTTGGGTGCCGAGATTGCGAATGTTAGTGGTGGGGATTCTACTTTACATTGTGGTTTAGGAACCTCTTACGTGTTTCTCTTACTAGTTAGGGGAGTAGGTGTATGGCAGAGCGGGTCCTGCCTGGACATGAGTTCAGTGGCAAGAACAGGTAAGTAAATTAGGTTATTTTAAAAAGATAACTAATTTTCAGAGTAGGTAAATGTGACAAAATTTAAAAGGCACAAAAATATGTAGTAAAAGTAAATTTTCTTCCCCACATGCCCCCACCTATGCAGTTTCCCTCCCTGGATGCAATACTCTTACTTTCATTCATTATATGAATGAATTTAGGTACTTGAAAATAAGACTTGAAAAAGAGATATACCAATTTCTTGCCTTTATTATACATTTACACCTCAGTGTCAAGGAAGGGGGAATTTCCCCCTTGAATTCTTGTGGCTGGTCTAATAATAAAATCAACACAAAATGGATTATCAGGAGAAAAAGAAACAAATTTTAATTTGTGCAGATGGAGGTCTCATAGAAATTGGACCTAAAAAGTAGCCAAAGTAGGCAACTTTTTTACTTTTTAGAGAAGAAACAGTAAATTTGTGAGGAATTGACTGGACAAAGAACTTAGGCTTTGAGTGCTTAGTTAGTGAAGAATCTAAGACTCTGGGCTTGGGTTAGTGAATTAAAGACATAACAAGGTTTGTTTATATAGGCTTCTTGGCCCAGAATTCCCTGTCTCTGGCCACGTGGGTGTTCTCCCACCTCCCAATGCAGGGGGTGCACCTTTCTCATGGGAGATGTATTTCCTGCTTTCACCAAGACAGAAGAGTCAAAGAGTCCCTCTTGCATCAGCTGTTTCTTAAGTAACTTTCATAAAAAATTACAATGTGCCACATTTTGGGGTGGTCTGCCCTGGGCTCCAACAAGCATGCACAAGCTTACTAGGACATCTAGAGCTTCAATACGTCTAATGGCTTGCTGTTATACAGAGCTACAGTAGAAACACTCATACTTAAACCTGTGTGCATTATCTGTGCTAGGGATACCATGCTCTATGCGTTTGTCACTTTCCTGCATATCTTGTGAGTGGAGGTGCTGGCTTCCATTTTATTCTAGACTATTTTGTCAAGGAGGTTTGTGTGGCAAATAGCCATGGAAGATAAGAGATAGTGTGTGTGTCTGGAAGGAAAGCAGATTTGGTTGTTGGTCAGCATGCAAGATTCAGATCCCTAAGCTCAGGGTTCCTTAGCTGTGATGCACCCCCATAATACATGCAGCATCCACCCGAGCCCCCCTGTTACCCTGTGGGACTTGAAGGGACAAGGGGGACTGATGAAAACCTGCAGCTCAGGCTGCCTCTATCCCATGGTAAACTGACAAAGTGCTTTGTTTCTGCCTTAGGAGTCTCCAGTGTTAGGGCAACATTCATGAAACTGTGGCAGGCTGGCTATTATCTCAAAAGTAGGGGAAAATCTCAGAAGCTTCATGGGTCAATATAATCTGTAGGATCAGTTCCTATAGTTGGAATTGTAGAGCCAAAGATTAAGTGCGTTACAAATAAATTTATAATTATATTAACATCAACATCGATGAGAGTGCCTGTTTTTCTTTTTCCAATCTGATTAACCAGTTATTATCCAACCTTTGATATTTGCCAGTTTGCCAAGTGACAGTGGTATATTAGTGTATTTTTCATTTGTATTTTACAATGAGCAAGTCTAAATATTAACCAAGTACTTAATACCTGTTTATATATATTTTCTGGGAAATTGTCTATTTTAATTTTTCCAATTGTTCCTTTTAACTGATTATTTAGAGCTCTTTCAGTATTAAGAAATTAGGCTTTTGCTACCACATGTTAAATGCATTTCTTTCCAATTTTCAACTATCTTTTTTACTTTAAGATTTTTCTTGTGAGTGAGACTTTTTAAAATTTTAGGTAGGCAAACTTAGCAGCATTCTCCTCAGGGCTCCTGGATTTGTGTAATATTGGGCCCTTTCTACGCAAAGATGATATAAAAAGTTTGTATGTAAGATTGTGTAAGTTTTGCTGCTCTGTGTACTTTTCTGATGTTTATTTTGTCCCTGTAGATTTTTGATCCACCTGCAGCACATATTCAAGTGCAGATTAAGATATAGATCCACCTTATTTCTTTTCTAGATTGGAATATTTCTGAAACAACCAATACCATGTTATAAATCTTAATTGAGATTTGGAACAAATAAAATAATTTCCTCAAGAATAACTTTATCACACACTTGAGATAAACTATTAGCTGAAATTACTAAACCGTTAAATTAAACATTTCAACTAATTACTAACATACTATTGAATTGTAAAATTTACTTTGGCCACAAGTCCTTCACCAAGGGAGAGAATTGGGATATATTCTCTAGTGAGGTCATTTTCTAGGCCTGTTATTTTGATCATCTTTCCCTTCTTTCCTCCCTCCTTTTCCTGTATCCCCTCTTCTCTTTCCCCTTCTTTCCTTCCTTCCTTCCTTTCTTCCCTCCTTCCTTCCCTTCTTCCCTCTCTCCTTCCTACCTTCCCTCCCTCCCTCTCTCTCTCCTTTCCTTCCAATTCATGAACAGACAATTATCACTTCAAGATCTGTTATTATTGTTTATTATAATGCTGTGCATGTTTTATAAACTTCTCTTTGCTTAACCTCTGAGATTCCTTCTTCTGTGTCTTTCCCTCTTTGGCATTTCACTACATTCTCCTGTTCCTTGTTTCTTTTCTTCCTTGTGTTTTCTGCAGATGTCCGCCCTATGCATAGCTGTTTACTGCTACTGTGTCCCCTTCTGCTTTTTTGGGCTCTTCTTACTCTCCTCATTCATTCCCTCAATAACTGTTTATTTCTCTAAAACTTTCTGGGCTATTTCCTCAGCAAAATAGACTGCAAGTAATCTTAGGCTTTATTTCCCTTGTTTTATGGGGTGGTTTTGTTGTTGTTTCTTTAAAAAAGTATTTATAACTCAACTGCCCTCAACATGTATACTCATATTTATGCCGCAGATAGGGAAGAAGCCTGCAACATCTTTGGCCAGAAGGGAACTACTCCCAAATGTTTCATCAGTTATTCTCCTTATCTCACTCATCTCTATACCAAATAGTCTAATTAAGTAATTTATGTATATTTCCTTAGATTATTATTACTTTTATTTTTCGTTTTTCAGAAAAATGATTTAACCTTAACTCCTGAATCATTACCTCTGGCACTTCTCCATCATAGTAATCACTTATTTCTGGGCTGTGACTTCATAATAGTGCTTTTAAGAATGACTCTTTAACTTACACTGTTCAAATGCACAGCCTTTATTTCAAGATAGATGTGCATTTTCTGTTTCCTTACCAGCACTGCAACCACTTCATTCCTCATCTACCTCTTCAGTCCTGCTCAGCTCAAAGAAGCCCTTGCCCCTCCTCACCGTTGATTCTGACAACAATTAATCAAAATATAAAATCTGATTTTGTTAAAGGTTGTCTCTATATTGCCTCTCAGTTATTTTAAGAGAGGTTGTAATAGGAGAGTAGAGACACAACAAGATTTTTTTTTTTTTAATTAGGAGTTTTCCAGCATATACAGCTTAAAATAACAACAATAACAACAACAACAACAACAACAACAACAACAACAAACAAATAACTCAACCCAAAAATGGGCAGGAGACCTAAGCAAGCAGTTCTCCAATGAAGATATACAAATGGCTATTAGGCTCAAGAAAAAATGCTCAATATCAATAATTATCAGAGAAATGCAAATCAAAACTACCAGGAGGTACCACTTCACACCAGTCAGAATAGCCCTCTCTAAAAAGTGCACAAATGACAGATACTGGAGAGGGTGTGGAGAAAAGCGGCCCCTCCTACACTGTTGCTGGGAATGCAGTTTGGTGCAGCCATTGTGGAAATCAGAATGGAGATTCCTTAAGAAACTAAAACAGACTTTACCATGTGATCCAGCAATCCCAGTCCTGCCCATACATCTAGATGGAACTCTAATCCAAAAAGTTACATGCACCTCAGTGTTCATAGCAGCACTATTTACAATAGCCAAGACATGGACACAACCTAAATGTCCACTGAGAGATGATTGGATAAAGAAGCTGTGGAATATTTATACAATGAAATACTACTCAGCCATAAAAAAGAATAAAATAATGCCATTTCCAGCAACATGGATGGACCTGGAGATTGTCATTCTAAGTGAACTTAAGCCAGAAAGAGAAAGGAAAATATCATATGATATGACTCATATGTGGAATCTTAAAAAAAAAAAGACACAAATAAGCTTATTTACAGAAGAGAAACAGACTCACAGATACAGAAGACAAACTTATGGTTACCAGGGTGGGAAGGAGGTGGAAAGGGACAAATTGGGAGTTTGAGATTTGCTGATACTAACTACTATATATAAAATAGATAAACAATAAGTTTCTTCTGTATAGCACAAGGAACTATGTTCAGTATCTTGTAGCAACGTATAATGAAAAAGAATGTGAAAAGGAATATATGTATGTATATGTGTGACTGAAACATTATTCTGTATACCAGAAATTGACACAACATTGTAAACTGACTATACTTCAAAAAAATTCGGAGTTCCCCAATATACTTATGTTTCTTTATAGTGTGCTCAGGTTGAGACTAAAACGTAGTCTCAATGAAAATTATATTTTTATTATGTTCAAAGCATAAAGTAAGAGTCAAGTGACAGCTTATAAATGCATTAGCTTGGTGCTCCTGACAGTAATTCAGGTCTGAATTAAAATTGCTCTATTTCATAGTTAAAGGAAATACATATATTACTGTGCTTTTTGTTTTCAAAAAAGTTTTCCTAGTAAGAATCATCTCTATTTTTTAATAGACTGAAATACTTCTTGTAAAATGGCATCTAAATGCATCCCTAATTTTATATTTTGGAGCTAGGTTTTGTAACCAATAAAAATGCTACACAAAGGAAACCTTTAGCATCTGGCATTAGACTTGATGCAGTGAGCCTTGTTGGAGATGGTGCATTTTTCCCTTACTTATTTTTAAACAGTCAATGACATGATGAAGCATGCTCTTAGAAAGATGAGTCTGGTAAGAAAGTACCAGATTGATTAAAGCGCCTAGAGCCCAGATGGAAGAGATGGATTAGGAGGCTGCATCAATTAAGAGATATTTGGCTTTAGATCACAGGAAATAAACCTAACCTTACTGGCTTAAGAAGAGAGAACATTCTGAATTTATCAGATCATATAACTAAAACATCCATAGGTAGAGCTGAGTTTAGAAAATGACAGCTTTGGGAGCCCAGATAATGTCATTAGGGCTAAGTTGTCTCTGGGATCTGTCTCACCTTGTGCTGGCCTGACTCTACAGCTCCATGTTTTCACATCTGCCAGTTCCAGACTCTCCTCTCTGGATGGAAAGATGCCTAAAGAAGCTCCAGCATCTGTTTCTCTGAGGTTCATGTCTAGCAGTGAAGACTGGAAACCTTTCTAGACTCCTGCCCAAGTCACTGGGCTTCATTCTCATTGGCCAGCATAGACCATGGGCTCAACCCAGGACATCCACTCTGGTCACTAGGATATAGTGCTTTGATTGGTTACATCTGCGTCATGTATTTGACCCACATGACATAGAAAGATGGAATGTTTAATGGTTGTTTTGCTCAGTGCTAATGAGTTTATCCCAAGGATATTTTTCATAAATGATTTCATGTTTTGTGATGGGGGAAGCAATACCATTTGTAAACTGGAAATAATAATTTGCTCACTTTCAGTCACAAAAAAATATATATATGTAAAGCACACAATTTCAGAGTTAAGATTTTTAGTGTTATTTTACTTTATTAAGTATTCTAGTACACGCTGCCTATGACAAATTTCTTCTCACTGTGAACTTTCACAACATAACCCCTTGAAATCAGGAGTTTATAATGGAAATACTGATGCTGCCTTAACTCTACTAAAGTGAACTGTGCTGCTGTGATAGGAGGAAAATGTATGTTTGCATTTGGAAGACTCATCATCTTTCCAAATCATGATTAGTAGGTGGCAGGACAATATAACACTGAACCGTATGCAAAGATAGCCAAGATTTGAAATATGAATCTCTTGCCAGTGCAAGAGATGAAGATGACAGTTGTAATCTCTTCAGATTCATAATTTACTAAGTTGTAGGCAGGTTAGCAGTGATTGATCATCCCTGGGCAGGGTGTTAGCAATTGTAAAATCATTTTGTTGCATTACACAAATATGAAGTTTAAAAGTTTTAGGCTGTCCTTATCTCTAAACTTAAGCAACTCCTGGGCACACGTTTACCTCTAGAAACTAAAGTTATAAAGAGAATGCTTGTTTCAGTGTATGTCTCTACTGTAGCTTATCATTTTGTATATTACATATTACACAGTGGATTGTTTATGATGTAAGAAGTATTCCACTATTATGAGGACATAAAATACTTGCTACAGAAAGAAGTATGGCAAAGAACTATAGGTTTTGCTACCAAATAGTGAATGAAATTTGTCACTGCCTCTGCAGTCAACAAAGAACACTTAGAGATTAAATTATTCAGGGTATAGTAGCAGAGGCAGAAAGGCTGAACTTGCTCTCTATAAAAAAAAAAGAAGAAGAAACTATTGTGGTCTATCATAGCAAGAGATGTTTTCCATTCAAAATCATCAAGGAAATGCATCTGAAGACAGCTGAACAATGTAGATAAAGGGGTTTTCAGTGATGGCTTTGTGTATGCGTCTGCTTTATTGTCAACTATAGAAAGCATTGTCAAATTGGTGTGACTTCGGACATAGCAGAAGTGGTGTCCTTGGAAATATCAAAGGACATTTCCATTACATTACTTCAGAAGCCTCTCTTTCTTACCATATCTCCGATTCTCTTGCAATTGTAATTCTTAAGTGTGATTGAGTGAAGATTCAGAGTAACAGTCTTAGCTCAGCCTGTATGTCTTTGAAAGCTTACATGAAGGATGTTCCCAGTCACTGAGAGGCTCCCTCCCCAAACTTCCACCCTTCTGTAGCCACAGTCCTTGGGTGTCTAAAGGAACGTTAATACAGGCGATAAAGATCAATTCCCTGTAGCAATTTAGAAAGTGCATTCATTCTCATGACATTTCTTCATCCCACAGGAATCAAGTCAGCATCCAACATCATGTCTGACTCAACAGAAGGGAGATTTTTTACAAAGATTTGCATGATTCAGAAATTCAATATTTATTGAATTCAATTTATTGAATTCAATAAATTCAATATTTATTCTGCTTCCTTCTTGGCATGCCATGCGGCACAACAGAGATTAGGACACATTACTTGGGATACATTAAAGAACAAATGTTGTAAGGGACAGTTAACAAAGCAGGAGTCTGTAAGAAGTGCTTGGCCCCACCCTGGTCTCTCATCACCTGCAAAGGGGCTCATGGAAGGACAGAATTGTTCGTCTGTGCAGGCCATGAAGGCATCCTCCAGAGAAGGAATTCTGATCTCCTGTTGTTCTTTATCAGTGCAGGAATAAGTGGGGTGAGTCCGCACAGCCAAGGTGTGTATTTATCTGTTGCAACATTTAAATGAGAAAAAAGCAGTGCTCAGATTGACAAGATTAGAAATCATAGATACCCCAAACTGGAAGGGCAGGAAGGCAGAGGAATTCATCCTTTGTACAAAATGATTCCTTAAGGAGAAAAAGAAGTCTGAAAATTTTTGTTCTGTTTTGTACTTCTAACTGAGATCCCAGAGTTGAGAACTACAAAACACAATTTTTATAGAGGCCGCAGTTTGGAGCCCTGGGGTGGGTTCATATAAAGCGTTCAGTACACAGGTAATGTGGGTGGCAATCTTTGGAACAGCTGTGATTATATAGCTTAAGGTTGTGTTTTTTCAGTATTTTAGATGTCTATCTAAATTTTCAGGGTAATTAGATCATTTTATTGTATTACTACAATTTAGGTGGAATAGAGTCTGTGCAGTGAATAAATTGGAAAAAAAAACTCCTCTATCTCCTTTATTAAAATTTTAAATATAATCCTGTTACTATTTATAATAGTTACTACATAAAAAACTTTCATGCTTATTATGTGCCAGATGCTTTAAAATTTTATTTGCATTATTTTATTTGATAGACTCAAATCAACCCTATGTATCCCAACGTTAGAAATGAGAAAACTGAAACATAGATAAAATAACGTTTCTAAGATCAGTCAGCTAACAAATGCCTGAGCAGGGATGATGTATCACATTTCTTCTGTTCAGATTTGCCACATACACACACATAGACACCACACGACATCCTGCTAATGATGAAGATTTAGGACTGTTTCAATGACTAGACCTTTAATTTGATGAGAAATTCTTTCATTATCCAAATTCTGCTAGTTATTGGATAAATTTTAAATACACACTTACCAGTTTCTTTCTAAATTAGTCTTTCTTGTAGCATCTTTTGAAATGCATTTCACCTAAACTCTGCAAACTCATTGAATACATTTTCTTTCTTCCCACTTACCTCGGGTGATGGTTTTACTAAACATTTTGCTACTGCACACTAAGTGTCACCGCCTTTCTATCTTTCTACAATTTCCTTATTGATCTCCTAACCTCTTATAATAATTTCTAGTCACTTTATGCCTCATTTCAAAGCCAATGCCATATATTTTAAGGGGGGAGGTTGGCACAAATTTTTATATCATTCAGCATTGTTATGACAGTGCTGTTTAACCAACCAGCTAAGTATTCAGTGGCATACTTAGATACTCACACATGATTGGGGTGACTGGGTTGGCTGATCTGGGTTGAAATTACCTGGAGTTGGCTCTGGTTATAGATTGAGTCCAAGTTTTTCATTTTCCCTGGATGAAAAAGCTAACTAGGGCATCTTCCAGTAATGTTAAGAGAGCAAAAAGCAGACATGCTCAATCATAGAGGCACACTCCAAGCCCCTGTTATATCATGTCTGCTAGTATCCCATTGGGCAAAGAAGTTCATACGGCCATGTCGAGTTAATAGATAGTAGAAATACTTCATCCATTATGAAACCATGCCAAGGGAACAGATATATAGCATTACTATAGGAGACTGAAGAATTATGTCCCATATTTAATTTTCCACAATGAAATTTTACCAATAGTCCCTTGGTTAGTAAAGTAGACATGACAACCAATAACTCTCTTGATTTTGACTATTGTTTTATAATATAAATTACTTCTATAGCTCTTGAATATTATTCAGTTTAGAAATTATGAGCTGTGAAATATAAATTAGTAATATTTTTGTCTCACCTGGTGAATTGAGGTTGGAACATACAGACATAGTAATGATAGGTTTTAACCAAATAAATATTTTGAGTTTTTGATTTTGAAAGATTTCTGGGATCTAAAGCAGTGTAGAGAACATAGTACACACTTAAGAAGGATTTTTAAAACTTGAATCCTTAAATGTCATATATACCTTGTTTTCAGTAGATTAAAAATAGCAAATAGACCCCACATAGGGATTTTTCATTTTTTTATGTGAAAATGATGTATTTGCATGGTAAATTAAATACAAACCCAACAAAATGTACAACTCTTCACTCAAAATTCTACATTCTTGTTGTTACCTTTAACATGCTGCTGCTTTGGATTATTAAGCACTGTATAAAGACTTGTACACCAAAAAGAGACATTGTTCTTCAGCACTTTTCCTAAACAGATGCTCTGCCCTTCAGAGATAGTGTTGGGAAATAAAACGCCCGGTCATCAGAAGGCTCCTAAAACCTTTCAACCCCTGCTGCCTTTCTCTTTGCCTGAGTAATTGCAGTATTTGCCTTCTGCTGCTGGAGGCTATACTTGGTAACTTCCCATAGTTAAGGCAGAACTGTTGGATTCTTAAATCCTGTGCCTCTAATTAATAACTGTTCTACATTAAAACCAAGTTGTTCGTTCCCCCGAAAAGGTAAAAGCTTATCTAAGTGAGCTGTGTCTAACTAATCCTTTGGTGTATTCTCTGCTTTTGTAGGCTCTCACTGTGATTCCTTGGCTTCAGGCTCAAAACTCAAATCTGGTCTTCTCTCATTCAGGCACTTTCTGATTCAAATAGCTCCTGCTTTCTGGTTTGTATTCTCTCAGCTACTTATCCTAAAATTCTGGCTTATAATATTATGAAGGATTTTTCTTCCTAGTTTTCACAAGGCCCTAGAAGAATTCAGCAATTTTCTATGTGCTTTATCATCGTTTGCTTTTCTTCTTTATAAAGCACAGTATAGTTGGAAAAGATGACTCCAGGAAGTCTACGTAAGGTTCCTAGCCTTCCTGGCTACTAGCTTCTTGAGGTTGAAGCCAAGTTCTGGGGATAGTGAGCCTGTCAATGCTGCTGGTCAGTAGGGACCACATTTGAGAGAGAGAACTGGGTGTAGAGCAGGGAACACTGTGGACAATCTGGCACCTGCTGGTACTTCTGCATCTCTGTTGCATCATGGCAGCTGCTTCCTTCCTGCTAAGCAACTTGCTTGCAAGTTTACTTTCATCCATCTCAGACTTGGAATCACAAAAGGAAGGAGATTATGGGAAGTGCAGTTTCCAGTGTAACCGTGTCAACGGTAGAACAACCCTTAACCGTTAGAATAAACAGAGGAGTTTAGGTTAGGTATTCAAAGCAAAATAGAAGAGATGAAGATAACACTTATGCCAGTAGTTGCCAAAAAAAAGCAGCATGATGGGAAATATTAGTTAGCATGATGTATTATAGATTCATAAGACTATATAATGAATAATATATATATATATAATTATCATAGATTTTAATAAAATGTTATACACACTTGTAGAAAAAGGTGGTGACATCACAAAAATGAAAGCAAATACTGCTGTAGTTTCTCCCATCTCCTTTAGAATATTAGATACTGAGGCTACTTTATTATTATATTATTATTGGATTCTATAACACAGAGCTGTATGATCTTTTGATACTTAGCTTACCTAAAAAGTTTATAACAACTTTATATTATTTTTACTTTTGCTTTTACTTTTTACTTTCCTGATCTGATTAGTTTCTGACTTTTGTTTGAAATTTCACTCAGGGTTTTCCTAGCTCTTAAGAGTAGGTCCAGGATTTTTCAGCTGGATATACTTAGTGCATGGCTTGTTGATTGGCACATAAGGGATGTTTAATACATATATTTTTATTGAGGTATAGTTGATTTTCAATACTATGGAAGTTTCAGCTATACAGTATAGGGGCTCACCATTTTTAAAGGTTATATTCCATTTAGAGTTATTATAAAATATTGGCTATATTCCCTATGTTGTACTGTATATCCTTGAATCTTATTTATTTTATACATACTAGTCTGTACCTCTTAAGCCCCTGCCCCTATTTTGCCCCACCCTGCATGCCTCTCCCCACCAGTAACCACTAGTTCGTTCTGTGAGTCTGTTTGTTTTTTGTTATATTCACTAGTGTGTTTTATTTTTTAGTACCACATATAAGTGATATCATACAGGTATTTATCTTTCTCTGTCTAACTTATTTCACTTAGTATAATACCATCCAAGTCTATCCATGCTGTTGTGGATGGCAAGATTTCATTGTTTTTTTTATGGCTAACTAGTATTCCATTGCATATATATACCACATATTCTTTATCCATTTATCTGTTGATGGACACTTAAGTTGCTTCTGTATCTTGGCAATTGTAAATAATACTGTTATGAACATTGAGATGAGATGCATGTATCTTTTCAAACTAGTGTTTTCATTTTTGTTTAGATAAATATGCAGGGATGGAATTGCCAGGTCAAAGGGTTGTTGTATTATTAGTTTTTTGAGAAACTTCCATACTGTTTTCCACAGTGGCTGCACCAATTTTCATTTCCACCAGCAATGTTCCCTCTTCTCCACATCCTCACCAACATTTGTTATTTGTGGTCTTTTAAAAAAGATGATAGCCATTCTAGCAGGTGTGAGGTGATAACACATTGTGGTTTTAATTGGCATTTCTTTGATGATTAACGATGTTGAACATCTTTTCACGTGCCCATTGGTCATTTGTATGTCTTCTTTGGAAAAAATGTCTATTTAGGTTTTCTGCCCATTTTTTAATCAGGTTGTTTTTTTGTTTTTGTTTTGATGTTGAGTTGTGTATGCTGTTTATGTATTTTGAATATTATATAATATTGGTCCTTTCATTTGCAAATATGTCTTTTTGTTTTGTCATTGCTTTCTTTTACTGTGCAAAAGCTTTTAGGTTTAGTTAGGTCCCATTTGTTTATTCTTGCTTTTCTTTCTTTTGCTTTAAGAAATATTTCAAAAAAATATTGCTACAATTTATGTCAAATAGTGTTCTGCCTGTGTTTTCTTCTAGGAGTTTTATGGTTTCCAATTTTACATATAGGTCTTTAATCCATTTTGAATTTATTTTTGTATATAGTGTTAGAGTATGTTCTAATTTTATTCTTTCACATGCAGCTGTCTAGTTTTCCAACACCACTTAAGAGAATGTCTTCTCCAATGTATATTCTTGCCTCTTTTGTTGTAGATTAATTGACCATAAATGCAGGGGGATACATAGTTTATTAACAGGAGATGGAATAAGTGTCAGTATATATTTTTCTCCAACTTCATTTCTTATACACAGTATAGGTCTATAATGAAATTCTATAAATATTAACTGATTATATTAATCAGTAAATGTGTAGAACAACATCTAAGATACAGGTAGAACCTAATATTATTTCTAACAGATTTAGTAATTAGGAATAATTTAGTCTTTTAACAATGGGGATACCAATGCCATCATAATCTACTTAACAATTGCCTTTTATGTAGCAGCACCTAATTTTTTGTTGGCTGAGATAGAAATGGATCTAAATTATGAGAAAATTGGAACATTATAATTCACATATTAAACTAAGTAAAAATCACTTCTGAAGGTTTGGGAAAAAACTTTTTAATGAAATTTTGATAAAACAGATTTAGTTTCAATAAAACTTGCTGTTTATCTTAATTTCCAGGTATGACTGATTTAGTATAACAGTATTTAAAAGGCTTTTGTTGAAAGTGAATTTCAGAGTTTGCAATATCCAAGTATTTAAAATTCACACATGGAAGAAGGAAATGCTATATCTACATGTGACATATAGTTTTTTTTAAAGTCAGATAAGTAACTCTAACAAATTCTGCCTGAAAATTCCAAACAAATTTGAATTTATAGGGTGTGTATATATGTAATATAATATATAATAATTATAATAAACATGGAGATAATTTCAACTCCATTAACATTTGCTAAAACTATTGTAGACAGAAAGCTTTAAGTAGTGACCAAAAAAAATCAGAAATAAACTTCAATCTATTTCAGTTAAGAGTTAGAGAAATCATATAAATTAAATTTTTAAAACTATTCAAGGAAAAACAATTAAATAGATGGATGCAGTAGAGCATGACTATTAAATTTTCTATGTCCATAGGGGTGTTAGGCATGACATATTATGATAAAGATTGGATTAGAAGTCAAAGAAATTTTTATATTAAAAATGAGAAAAATAACTTACATTATATAATTGCCTGTTCCAGTTTTTGGCCTCCTGCCGCCTTCTTGCCATGCTCTAGTAAGCTGTATTTTAGAAAAGGGCATAGTATTATAACATTTCACAATATAACAAGATTACATATTTGTAGAATACTAACCATGGCATACTTCTGAACTATTTCCTGTAATGAGTTACGTTCTTTGAAATCTTTAGTGTGTGTTTTCCTATTAGTGAACCCACAAACTGAAATCTTATGGATAAATATATATGATTGACATTTCCTTTGTACAAGTAGCAATGTTAGAACCAGGATACAAAGCTAACAAAATGAAAATTACAAGCCATTTGGATAATGTTTGCAAAATTTAGTATTAAAACGTAGCTAGAACAATGTTAGTTTGATAATGCCTGATCATTTCCCCTAGATGTAAATCTGTTACATCAAAATCAAAATTTGATCGACCATGATAAACTTAGTAAGTATAGTGGGTTTGGGGAAATTATTCTGGGATTTAACCATATTAAATTAAATTGAAAATGTACTAATGATGTTGGGAATGTTGATTTACTGCTTTATTTATTTAGTAAACATGTCAGAAACCATGCTGAATATAAGGGAAGATTATGAAGGTGTTAGTAAATTCTTCTTGTACTTGAGAAGATAATCAATTCATAACTCAGTGATTTCACATTTTTTGAAACTAAAAGGCATGCATTTTTAAAACTCATTTAAAGTGATCACCAAAGCTTTTCAGGTAACATGAACTGCATTTTTTTTTTTCTTTTTCTTTCTTTTTCTTCTCCTTCTCCTTCTTTCTTCTTTCTTCTTTCTTCTTTCTTCTTTCTTCTTTCTTCTTTCTTCTTTCTTCTTTCTTCGTCACTGGCTTATTTAGGTTTAAGTAGTCTGTACATGTGAGGGTTAATTTTATGTGTCAACTTGGCTAGGCCTTGGCATGCAGATATTTGTTCGGACATTATTCTAGATGCTACCGTGAAGGTATTTTTTAGATGAAATTATCATTTAAGTCAGAGTTCAAGTAAAAGCAGGCTACCTTCCACCATGTGGGTAAACATGATCCATTTAGTTGAAGGCCTTAATAGAAAAAGATTGATCTTTCTACATGAAGAGGGAATTCTGACAGCAGATCAGCTTGGACTTGAACTGCAGCAGTGACTCTTCTCTGGGTCTCCAGCCTGCCAGCCTACCCTGCAGGTTTTTAGATTTGCCAAGCCTCCAGGATCTCCTGAGCCAGTTCTTAAAACTCTTTCTCTCTCCCCTCTCTCCTCTCTCTGCCCCGATCCTTCTCTCCCCCCTCTCCCTCTCCCTCTCTCTGTGTATTGATTCTGTTTTTCTGGAGACCCGGGATACAATATGCTGTTGAGACATCGCAGTTGTATTCTGCGTACTTTGTTTCACTTTTTCATTGAAGGCACCATGGAAAGTTCAAGACAGGTGGATTGTTACTTTTAGTGTGATCAGTTTCATTTTCTGGGAGAAAAATAGGCTAGGAGTTCACATATCAGTGATTTGTAAAAAGTTTTTGAAGTCTCACTTTGGAAGTATGTTTCTTTTTTATATGGATAATAAGTGGTGTTGATAAAGGTGTACTGCTTGGCAGCAGGTAGGAATTATCTAGGATAAGGGGACATGTTGATGGTTTCAAGTGATTTAATCTTATCTCTAAATTACCATAGTGCTAAAAATAAAGCCTTAATCTAAATGGAACTTTAACTGTGTGTTGAAGAAATGATTTTTTTTATGAGTAGAAATGTGAGTTTTATTTATTTTTTTTACTCTTAAGTTTTACTTAGTTTTAGGAGAAAAATGTAATATAACTCATTTATTCTGAAGCTCTGTCCAGTTTAAAAATGTATTTGCTAATTTGTCCTACTTAAAAGAAAATAACAAACAGTCTTTTTCAGTCTGCAGTTCCACCGAGTCAGGCAGATCAAAGTGTTTCTGTGTTTGAGGCACTTCATTGAACAAAGAGCCCCAGGAATCACACATCCCACCTGCTCCCACTTGCCACTTCACCAAAACTTCACCTGACTTTAAGGGATGAATAACAACCGCTTTTGATCACACATCAGAAAAGGACATCCTAAGTAAATTAGTAATTTCTGTCTGAAAAAAAATTTTGTCATTTGCATATGTAACCCATGGTGATTATTGAATATTCTCTTTTATTAATTTAAGTGCCCTTGATCTACTTGATGAACTGCCCTGTATATTTACACATTTGCTACTGTAACAATAACAAAAAAAAAAAAAAAAAAAGAGAGAGAGAGGGAGAGAAACTTGAAAATCTTCCCAAAAGAGAAATAATCTTTTGAATCAACACAGATGTGTTGAGGCCCTAATATGTAACTAGTACAAAATGCCAAGTTAAATCTCCAGATATTTCCATTACTTAATTCTGTGCATTCACGGTACCCTGTGTATGTATAAAAGTTTCCTCACAGAGAGTCTATCAAACTATCTACTGTCTGTCTGACTATATATATTCATCATTTATCTAGAAAGATACACCAGTAATAATTTAGCTCTTTTATATGCTAAAATAATTATTTTATAGCTTATTATGTTTCCAACCACATATTCAAATAAAAATACTCATTCATCCTGTTTTCCTTTAACAGAACAAATCATCAAGTGCTATTATTGCAAAGTTGCCACATCATATTGAAAAAACGTCAAAATTTGACATGACTGTCTTGAAAAGTATTTGAGTAGTACTATAGCAAATAATTATTTCTCTTGCATTAGGTTGATCTATAAAGCTTGCTGCTGTATGGAATTAGGTTTCATGTAGATCTCTGTTAAGCCTTTCAAACCTAAAAGTCTACTTTAGGGGTAGAAAAATCTTCATCATGTGCAAATTAATGTGAGATGAAAGTTTCATGGCATAAATGGTATGACCAGCAGGCTCCTGAAGAGCCAGACTTGCCTTGGTTCAATGTTCCTGCAGGTGCAAAAGGATCACAAACGATGTTGGAAAGAATAGCACATTGGTTAATGCATGCCGCCTAAAAACATGATGAAGCCTACTGGTTATCATGATCCAACCAATGGCTCAAAACTGACAAACTTAGCAGCTCCTGGATAAGGAGCAAGATGTGTATAGAGGGTTCAATAGGTTTGGCTATTTAAACTTAAGTGAAATATATATATATTTTTTAAATCAAAAGTTAAGTTCCTCAGTCACATAGCAAGCCATAAGTCAAGTACTCAATAGCCACAAGTGGCTAGTGGCTACTTTTTTGGGTAGTGCAGAGTAGCATGTTGTTCTGAACCCATTTTGCTTTTGCAGAGTAAAAACAGTAGTTCACATTTATGTGATGCTTTGTGATTTAAAAGTACTTTCTCATATATTATCTATTTATTACAAAACTGATGAGAAGAGAGTTAAGAAGTTTTGCTTTGCTCTCTCAAACCTGAAGTTCAAGGAAATGAACTCTATGTGGCCAGTAAAAAGGCAGAAATGTGAATTTAGCTTAAAGTTCTGATTCCGAGAGGCAAATCTAAAAAACAATCCTAACTTTTTGTGGTGAACATCAGCATAGCATCATTTGTATACATCTTCAAGATGGTTATTGTAAAAAACACACTTTTGTATGTATAGATCTTTATTATTGTCATATCTTATATGCTTGTGGTACCTAGCTGATACTAATTTCTTTTAGCTCTCATGCCCAACCTAAAATAGTTGTCCCTTAGCCAATGAAGAACTGAAAAAGAAAAAATTTGAATAGATTTTTAGCATACTTACTGTTCATTGTTTTTGCCACAATTACTGTACAGGGATTAATAATTATAATTTCTGAACCTAATAATTTATGCATTAATATTTTGTCCCTGTCATGTCTTTAATTTTTGCAATTAATTGTTTTAATAACAGAAAGGTTAATTGTGCTATTCATCAGAATTGCTTGCTGTGAAATGGTAGACAAGTAAGAACTTTACAGATAAAGGGCATACTTACTAATCAAGCCTGCCATTTCTTTAGAAAGCAAGCTTGCTGTGACAGCCTAATAGATTCATTTAATTTGCAGAATCTTGGGGTTCAGAAAATTTCCTGCCAAAACAAATGGAGTTGTAACACATTGTCAAATTTATATTTACACTCAAATATATCCAGAGCTGCATATGTTTTTCTATGTCTAGGTGTATGTATACTCATATTTGTGTGCCCTAGGCACACATATACACCGTGAATACTCATTTATTAAATTGTAAACTAGAAAACCAAGGTTTTGTTCTAAAAGCATGATCAGATACCATGCTTCTTAAAATTATTAGTGCATAACTATTATAACATAGTCTTACAGTAATGACTATAAAGCTAATGGACATTATTCTTATTAACATTCCACTAGATATTTGGAATTTTTTTAAAGTATAATGATCATTATATGCTAGTCAACTTATTTTTCAACTCTGGAAGAGTACTAGAAAGATCATGGAGTTTTTCCATTTTCAAACCTCTAAAACAATGATTCACACAGTTTGGTGTGGGGGCTACTGTCATGAACATGAATTTAGGAACTACTTTTGGGAGCTGTACAGAGGTCTAGAGTAATGGTGTCTTTACTTAGGTAGGGGTTTACTTTCCATTCATAAAACTTAAAATCCAGAAATAGGTAATACGGAGTGCCTGACTTCTAAATTTTTCTGTAATATCCTTATCACTGGCTTTTACTTGTAAAATTGCTTCATGGTTACAAGCTGACCCCTGGAATACCAACTGTATCATCCATATTCTAGACTCCAGGAAAGGGAAAGAAATTCCAGCTGAAGCAGCCTCTCTGAAGAGCTCCTTTGGAAGGCCCATCAAATGACTTAGATTTTTACGTGAATTTCCACATGTATAGAACACACATATCACTCCCCAAGAGGGTTATCTTAAAGTCTTATCCAATTACTACCTCTTCCACGAATTCTAGGACATGAGTGTAAGGTATCATCTTCCCTGTTAGGATTAGGTATTGTGTCTCACAGTCTAATAAGCTATACAGCATCCAACTCACTGAAGGTATAATGGTGGAAAAGAAACACTATAAAGAAAATAAAAACGCTCATTTGGAAAGTGGAAAACACTAAGCAATCAGGGTCTTTATGATTGATTAAATCCCGATGAACGTAAGAGTATTGATGAACTGTTGCAGAAAAATTAGTTAGTTAATCCATCTGGTAGCCTTGGGTCTGCCTTCTGTGAGGCTCTCTTCTGTGATCTTCCATGGCTAGATCTGGGTACTGAAGAGTAAAGTATTGCTGGAGGTGGCACAGACCACTTCCTGTTGCTGCAGGTCTAAGGCCAAAGGCTTGTTTTTCACAGGTTCATATCAGTGAGGCTTGTATTATCTTGTACTTCTTTTTTATTCTCTTCAATAAATTTCCTTCCAATAACTTAGTAGAATTCCAGTCTGTTTGTTTCCAGTTAATTCCTTGGTTGAGTAACCACAGCCAGAATCTTGTCGTGACATAGTTTTAATCCTGGTAACTCTTGTCTTTTACTTCCTGTTTTAAAGGCTCTGCTTTGAATTACTGTGATCAGTCTTTTCCTTTTTGTTCCCTAAGAATTAACCACTAAATCAAGAGTTTTGGTCCTAAGCTTCTTTCTTAAACTATTGACCCTGAAAACAATGGCTTGAGTGAGAAGACAACAGCTTTTTCCTGTCCTTTCTAGACTGACTGGATACTGGCTTTATCTCCAACTGAAGTTGCAGTTTTAAAGCCATCACAGACAACCATTTCAATTTAGAGTCCAGAAGCCGTTGGTTTTTTCAGTCTTTAAGGTTCCTATTTATAAGATATTTAGTCAGTATAGATTGCAGGGCAAAGGCAGATAGCAGAGTTTCCTGCCATCTCTGTTTTCAGAATGGTTTGCTTTACTCTGAGTTTATCTCTATTTTATAGAACTTTGCTAAAAGTGTCAAGAAGGGAACCAGTAAATGCTAACACAGACCCTGTCATTTACCTCTGTGGTCCAGCTGGCTTCATTTTCTAAATAATTGTGAACTAACCACATCTTGCAAAGACAGTCTTTACCTTTCTTTGGAGATAACATTGTGTAATGCCATTTTCAGTAAAGAGTCTTTGCCTTTAAACATGGGTTTTGCCCTTTCCTTTGGAAGTATTGATCACAGAGATGGTCCAGTATTTGGGGAGAGAGAAGCCTGTGTTTTTGTTCATGCCGCAGAAAAAGCTATTTGCATTACGGAAGCAACTACACTAGTCAGCTAAATTCTGAAGAGTGATGTTGTCAGTTCTTAAAAAAAAAGTTTGATTGATAAGGGGAAGAAGAGGAAATATTTCCTAGTTGAACCATTCACAGACAGGCTATTCCAATAACTACCCCAGATACCTTTCATCCATTCAGTTAATAGGCATTGAACCCTATTAAGTTCAGGCACTTTAATAGGTTTGGGAAAACAAGGGTAAAACAAGATTAATACAAGTCCTTGCCCTCAGAAAACTTAAAAGGTAGCATGATAGGTAGACAAAAATTGAATTTGGGAAAGAAATCCATGTTGTTATAAGAAATTTGGAAGAAATAAGCAGGGTGCTAAGATTTTGATAATAAACATTGACTAAATGTTTCTCTTACTCCAATCACTGTTGTGCTTTACTTTATTAGTTTATTTAACCTAACAATCTTCTGAGATGCTATTATCACCTTCATTTTATAAATTATGAAGAAGCTGAGGTGCAGAAAGTCTAGAAATGTTGCTCACAATCACAGCTATTGATGGAAGAATATTAATTCTGTTATTTTAATACAGTTTGAGCTCTAAATCATGGCACTCCACTGTCTTTCATAAGACAATAACCAGGAAGATTTGCTTTCAAAGGAGATAGGAAAAGTGTGATTGACAACCGAGCTAAGACCTGAGGGCTGAGAAGGAGTCACCTGTGAGAAGAGTGGGAAAGGACTGTTTCAGGCAAACGAAACTGTATGTAGGAGACTCTCAAGATGGGAATGGCTACATTGTGTTAAGCAAACTGAAACAGGCTAATGTGTTTGAGGAATTGTGAACAAAAAAGGCGAGTGGTAACAGATCAAAAGAATTTTCAGGCCATGATAAAAATTTAGATTTTATTCCAGGTACAAAGGGAAGCCATTAAGGAGTCCTAAAGATCATTTTCCTGAACTATACTGTCCTTTTCAAGGTGTTTTGAAGTTTTTGGAATACTGTAGCAGAATGGTTAAAAATGAGACAGTTTCTTAAAGTATGGCAACTGGTCATTCTATTTTTCACAAAAAATCAATTCAATGTGATTTCAAGTATTTTCAGAAAAAAAATACTTTAGGTTGAAATCTTTTCATTCATACGCATTCGTCTTTTGTCTTGTGGCTTCTCTGTGGAATACACAGCCACAGATACTTGTTTCTTCAATCAGAGAGAAAGAAATGAACAGATGGGAGATCAAAGGAGCAGCTGAGCAGAGAATCTGGCAGAAATATGCAGTAATTTATAGGTGGATGAATAGAAACTTGAGGGACTAGTGTTGAAAGGGACTCTAAAAATGACTCCAAATTTCCGTGTTATGGATATTGAGATATTCTCTATCGTTTCTGATAGGGATTGGTACAACTAGGACAGTTGGTTTCTACTAAGTATCTAATGTGTTACCTTCTCATGGAAAACATAAGTTAGTTGAATTATTTGGAAGAAAAAAACTAAACAAATCTTTTATATGAAACAATTTCCCCCTAGAACTATGCATGAGGCTTCACTACTTGGGAGCTTATTAGTAAATGTACTGTTTTAATTAAGTCCATTCACCTCCTCCCAGATTCAGCAGCGATTTCTGCTGATGATAGTATGCAAAATGAGCTTTTAAATGAAAGTCACAGTTTAGGAGCAAAAGTCTGCTTAGAATATTCTAGTCTAGATCTCACTAATCTCTTCCTGCCTATTATGTTGCATCCTTCTTTTTTCTTTATTCAGTGTTATTACATGTTTTTTTACGTAGGCATATGCTAGAGTCCTATGAAGCTAGAAATTATTTTATTCATCTTTCTTGGTCTTACTACGGCATTGAGCATACACTCAATAGTAGTAATGTAAATAGCATGTTGTTTACAATACAAGAATAACAAACATTTTGATAATAATTTAGGAACTTACAGCTCTAAAATTGCTTACCTGTGCAGCCTGCATAGAGAGAGAGGTATATATTAATTATTTTTTAATGAATATGAAAATAAAACAACATTTGGAAGCTAAGTCTGTTTTATTGTGTTTTGTCTCCTAATTACACTCTTTACTCCAACGTCTGCTAAGGTGGAGAGATTTTTCAGCATTTTTCCTTTGAACCTTTTGATATATATTTATTAATTCTCACAACTCTATTTTTATTTATTCATATCAATGTTTAAATTTTACCTACTTTGAGAGGGAAACGGGAAACTTCCTCAATTTACTAGGAGCATCTAAACAAAGTGTAGCTAATATCATACTTAATGATGAGAAACTAGAAACTTTTTCTCTAAGATCAGAAAAAAGTCAAGAATGTCCTCTCTCACAAACCCTTTTCAGTGTTATACAGGAAGTACTAGACAATGCAGTAAGACAAGAAAATGAAATAAAAAGTATATGGATTGAGAAGAAAGAAATAAAACTTTTTCTTTACAGATGGCATGATTGTCTACTTAGAAAGAAATGACCAAAACAAACCCACAAACCTCCTGGAACTCATAAGCAATCATAGCAGGCATGTAAGATGCAGAGTTGATATAGGAAGACAATTGGCTAATATAACTAGGGCTGTAATATACACAGGGTACATACATATTTTTAAATTAGTGTTTTTGTTTTCTTTGGGTAAATACCCAGAAGTGAAATTGCTGGATCATATGATAGTTTTATTTTTAGAGTTTTGAGGAACCTCTATACTATTTTTCATAGTGGCTGTACCAATTTACAATCCCACCAACAGTGCATGAGATTTCCCTTTTTTCCACATCTTCACCAGCACTTTGTATTTCTTGTCTTTTTGATATTCCGACAGATGTGAAGTGATATGTTATATATCATTGTGGTTTTGCCTTGAATTTCTCTGGTAATTGGTGATGTTGAGAATCTTTTCATGTTGCAATTGGCCATCCATGTGTTTTATTTATAAAAATTTCTGTTGTGGTCCTTTGCCTAGTTTTAAATAAGGTTTATTTTTTTTGAAACTGAGTTGTATGAGTTCTTTAACTATGTTAGATATTAACCCCTTATTGAGTATATCATTTGCAAATATCTTCTCCCATTCAGTAAAACACCTTTTTGTTTTATTGGTGTCTTTCTTTGCTGTGCAAAAGCATTTTAGTTTGATATAGTCTTATTTGTTTATTTTTGATTTTGTGGCCCTTGCTTGAAAAGATATATCCAAAAAATATTGCTAAGACCAATGTTAAAGAGGTTATTGCGTAAGTTTTTTTTCTAGGAGTTTATGGTTTCAGTCTGTAATCCATTTTGAATTTATTTTTGTTGATGTAAGAAAGTGCTACAATTTCATTCTTTTGCATATAGTTGTCCAGTTTTCCCAGCACATTTATTGAAGAGACTGTTTTTTAATCGATTGTGTATTCTTTCCTTCTTTCTCTTAGGTTAATTTACCGTATGAGCATGGGTTTATTTCTGAGCTCTCTATTCTGTTCCATTGGTTTTTGTGTCTGTTCTTGCATCCCTGGAATGAATCTCACTTGATCATGGTGTATGATTTATTTTAATGTATTGTTCAATTCAGTTTGCTAATATTTTGTTAAGGATTTTTTGCATCTATGTTCATCAGGGATATTGGCGCATTAGTATTAGTATTAGTATTATGTGCTGTCTTTGTCTGGTTTGGTATCAGGGTAATACTGGCCTTGTAAAATGGGTTTGAAAGCATTCCCTCCTTTTCAGTTTTTTTGGGAGTAATTTGAGAAGGATAGGTATTAACTTGTCTTTAAATGTTTGGTAGACTTCACCTGTGAAGACTTCTGTTCTTTGAGTCTTGTTTTTTGATTACTGATTCAGTTTTGTTACTAGTAATCTGTCTATTCAGATTTTCTATTTCTTCATGATTCAGTCTTGGAAGTGTGTATGTTTCTAGGAATTTATGCGTTTCTTCTAGGTTGTCTAATTTTTTGGTGTATAATTGTTCATAGATTCTCTTAACATTGTGTTTCTGTGATGTAGGTTGTAAACTCTCCTCTTTCATTTATAATTTTATTTGGGCTCTCTCCCTCTTTCTTGATGAGTCTGATTGAAGGTTTGTTGATTTTGTTTATCATTTCAAAGAACCAACTTTTAACTTACTGAGGTTTTTTTTTTTTTTTTTTTTTTTTTAGTCTCTATTTTATTTATTTCCTTTGTTATCTTCCTATTTCCTTCCTCCTACTAACTTTGGGCTTTGCCTGTTCTTCTTTTTTCTTTTTCTAGTTCCTTTAAGTGTACCTCTCCAAAGAAGATTTAGATGGCAATAAGCACATGAAAAGATGTTCAACAGCATATGTCATCAGGGAACTGCAAATTAAAATACCAGTGTGATACTACTACTGTTAGAATGGTAGATGCAGAACAATGACCATACCAAATACTGGCAAGGATGTGGAGCAATAGGAATTCTCACTTATTGTTCATGAGAACACAAAATTGTATAGCCACTTTGGAATTCAGTTTGGCAGTTTCTTACAAAACTAACCATACTCTTAATGCACAATCCAGCAATAATAAGTGCTTGTTGTTATTTATCCTAATGGACTGAAGTCTTATGTCCACACAACACACAAAAATGCACACAGGTGCTTATAGCAGCTTTATTCATAATTGCCAAAACTTGGAAACAACCAACATGTCTTTCAGTAGGTAAATGGATAAACTGTAATACATCTAAACAATAGAATATTATTCAGCATTGAAAACAAGTGAACTATTAAACTATAGAAAGATATGAAGGAACCTTAAATGCATATTATTTAATAAAAGAAACTATATAATTCTGATCACGTGACATTCTGAAAAAGATAAAACTGTGGAGACAGTGAAAAAGGTCATTAGTTCTAGAGGTTGGGAGGGAAATAAAGATAAATAAGCAGAGTACACAGGCTTTTGAGGGCAGTTAAATTATTCTGTATAATACTATAATAGTGGACACATGATGTTTTTTATGTTGGTCCCAACTCATATAATCCACAACATCAAGAGTGAACCCTAATATTTAATGTGGACTTGGGATAATATTATGTCAATATAAGTTCACTTATTGCAGCAAATGATCCACTCTGGTGGGAATGTTGATAGTAGGGGGATTGTGCAGGTGTGTTTGGTGGAGGGCATATGGAAGCTCTGTACTTTCTGCTCAGTTTTGCATTTAACCTAAAACTTCCCCAAAATATGAAGGGGTTTTCGGGTTTTGTTGTTGTTGTTTTGCTTAATGTGTTCTTTTGAAATACTTTGAAAATCTAGAACAGACTCATGTCTTAACTGTCTCAGTATCCTGGGGTTAGGCACAATGCTTGCAACAATACTTGTCTCAATAAATATTTGTTGTATGAATAATGTTACTCTGTCCCTCTCTCGGCAATTTTAATTATTGCTATGAAGTTGATCTATAGTATATTTTTATTAGATATCATAATTTGTGACAGTGAATGAGGATTTAAGATAAGGATGGAATGTTAATGAGGAAAATATAATTTTGTCATTTGAACAAAGGACCTTTATATTTTCAATTAAATATGGTTTTACTTTGTTTCTAAACTCAGGTATACATTTTAATATTATTAAAATGCTTTTTAAGTATCTAGGAAGATGGTCATATAAATTTTCTTCTTTTAAATTTAATGATAAATATATTACACATTTTTAAAAAACCCTTAAATGTTGATATATGCTTGCATTCCTGGGATAAATACTACTTGGTGACATTTTTGTATTTCGTATATTGGTGGAATTGTTTTGAAAGGACTCCATTTAGGACTTTTGTGTGTAACTTATTAAGGGAAAACTGTCTATAGTTTTCATTTTCTTTTTTGTGTAGAATGAACGTACAAACAAATTTTAAGTATATTGCTGTCTTTAAAACTCACTTTTTTGGTGTGCTCTGAAGCATTATATTTATACAATATGAATAATTTACTATTTCACATTTCACTGAAAATACCTGCAAATCTGTCTAGGCCTGAAAAATATTTTGCTAATATTCTACTTTGACAATAGTTATCAATTTTCTACTTTGATTTTTGTACTTAATTTAAATTGATTTTGATGATTCTGATCATTCTTTTGAAGTCTTTCACTTTAGAACTTTCTAGCTCATTAACATTGATTTGAACATAATATTTCCTAATTTTTTCTTTTCCTCAATAGTTACTATTTTACTTTACTATTGATTTTCCAAAAGAAGAAGAATGACATTTTAGGATTGGATCATTCTATATATATCTGGTGAAAGTATTCACCTTACCTAGTTTTTTCCATCTCATAAAGACCTCTGAACTTAAAAGGGCATTGAGATATGAAAAGGAGCAAAATCTTTATTTTAAAAGTAGAGTTTATTTTGAAATCCCTTGACTTTCAATGCCATCTTTCTGAATGTTGCTTTGTAGTTAGTTCTATAGCCTACCTAGACTGGTCTATATTCCTGATGTATCCTGTCTTAGCCAACATTCACTTACTACCAGACCTGATGTGGTTATTGGGAGTTAACTTCTGGGAGTTAATTTCCAGACAGTCTTGCATTTTGGCTGATGTGACAAGGTGTTCTGTTACATTCAGAGCACAAACTGTTTTGTGCACATAGTTCTAAGCCTTTATGTGGGTGTCTGGTGACTTCTGTCATATTCTGCTTCTGACTCTCACTCACACAATGATGTACATGGTTGTTTCCAATAAGGGCTTCTTTGAAACCAATGAATTACCATTTACCATGCCTGCTGTTCGTTTGAAGTGTACAGATCATTGAGTGTTTTGGCAGAAGTAAAAGAAGCTATTTTATAATCATTGCTTTAATCTAGAAAAATCAATATGAAGTGATAATGATAGCAATTTATATTTTAGAACAGTTTAAAGTTTTTTTTTTTTTCCCCAAGAATACAAGGTGAATCAATGTTAATTTGCACCTGAAAACTAAGTGTTTTGAGAGCCTGGTTGGTTTCTAACTAGCTACCTTCAGCCCCATTTACAAAAAAACAGAGAAACCTTTCTTTAGATTGTCACCAGCTTAAATACAAACAAATACATTGTTGTTCTTGGTCCATACCAGATCTATAGGGCACCGTTTTAGTACCTACTAAATTGATTATTACAAAGCAAGTATTATTTCTTTCCTTTTTACAGAGTAGACTAGAGTGGAGGTGGAACATGTGTGGAAATGAAAATGAAAATGCCACTCAGAAATCCTATTTCAGCAAAGTAGGCCAAGTTCAATGTTGGATTTTAATAGCACACTGCTAATTGTGCTTCTCTTTCTGTCTTCCACCACTATGTACTTATACATCTCATATAAGAAATGGAACTTTTTGACATTTCCTAATATTTTAGAATGATAAACTGAAATTACCTTTTGGAAATCATAATTGTTAGCAATAAAAAGCTGCTATATTTCCCTACTATGAAGATGTGCTTTAAGCAGAAGAAGGTTACTTTATGTCTTAGCTGTTCTTGTGCATCAGTTAAATTAGAATGCTTTGATATGTTAATTATTTATCATTTTAAATTATGCACCTTCTAAAATCAAAGAAACACATAACCTATAATTTATTATTCATTTAGCATGAAAATACGTCTTTATGTGGCTGTTTCTCTTCTAGGTACAGAATTTCTGTTTTGATGTGAAACTTAACATATGGCTTGAAGTAGAGGATGGAAAAGCTCAGTTATTTAAAAAAATGCACATACAAAATCTCTATCACTTGTTTTCTAGTGCAGTTTTACCATTTTGTATGTCTTAATGACATTCTAGACCTATGCCACTAGGAATAGAGATGAAGATGTATGTATAAGTATGGTATAGATATGCTATTTGTGTCTGTGTCTTTATATGTGTGTTTATGTATCTGTTTAGTTTCTGTGAAAAATAATACACTGAACTTCAAGATAAGTGCATTAAATTTTTAGCAAGTTGAAGCGAATAGAGGATTCTCTATAAATAATGAAATTAAGTAGCTTTTTCTCTACTTCTGACAGGCACAATTCTACATTCTTATCTATCTTTACTCTCTACTAAAGGGAACCATGTAACTAGAAAATACAATATTCTCTACCCTCGTGCTCTAAAAACAATTTATCTAACTCACCATCTGATCCCTTAGAGAAATTAACATGACATCCTTCATGTTAATTGTTGATGTGTGTGTTAATTATTACTGAAAGAAGAAAGCAGTAAACATATATACAACACAAAGTGCTCCTAGTTAAGGATTTGTGTTCTTTAAGAATATTTATGCAAAAATTTGAGAGAGAAAACTGAAAAATGGTTTTGCTACATTATAGTTTCCCCCTCAGCTTTCTTTAATGCCATATTGGAAGTCAAAACCCTCCTTTGTCACAGAACCCTTTCAGAAGAGAAGGATACCACATTCATTGAATATTTACTAACAATGAACACCAACTGTTGCATTACATTTATATTTCATACCTTTCAGAGTATTTCTCCACAGATTAAACTTTAGGCCTTTTTAATACGAACATTGACCCTACTAATGTAATTATGGCTTTGAATTTCATTTCTAAAATATAACTGTGCTGTATGTATTTTCAGACCCAAAATAGAATCAGATGATGACAAATTTGACTGGTTATGAGGAAAATGGGTCAGAACTTTCGGCATTATAACTAATCAGAAATCCAGAGCAATATATGTATCTATATCTAATACACATTGAAAAAAAATGTTTTGAAGTATTTTGAGAATACTAGGCTCAAACCTCAAGGACTCTCTCCAATGTAGAATTTTGTGTATTGTCCCCAATAATTTGGGATGATTATTTGGATGAGGCAGACTGTTGGAAACTACACAATTCGTATACTACCAGCTCAGTGAGTTGAAGGATATGTTGAGGGTAAATCAAGGGGTAAAATGGAGAATCTGAATGTGTCAGGTAGACTCAAGGATGATCCCAAGTGATCCCTAACTCTGATGTTCATATCCTGGTTTGAGCCCGACCCATATGTGCAGATTGCACTTAATGACTCTTTTCTGATTAATAGAATACTATCAAAATGATACTATCCGTCACTTTCAGGATCAGGTTATGTGAAGACTGTGGCACCTATCTTGGGTGCTCTCTTTGTCTGTCAGTCTGTCCCCTTCTCTGTTAGGTATCTTGCACTAGGGGATAAAAACTGCCATGCTATAGGAAGCCCTGTGGAGAGGCCCAAGATATAAGGTGAGGAACTGTGGACCACAGTTTCAACACCTCACGATGGACTGAGGCTCTCACTTAAAGTCCATGAAGAACTAAAGCCCTGCCAACAATCGTGTGAGCTTGGGAGTGAATCTCCCATTCCAGTTGAGCCTTCAGATAAGTGCACGGCTGTGGCCTACAACTTGAATACAACCTCACGAGAAGACTTGAATCAGAGACACTCAGCTAAGTGTGCTTGGATTTCTGACCCACAGGAACTGTGAGATAAAAAGTGTTTGTCATTTTAAGTCACTAAAGTTTGGGGTAATTTGTCTCACAGCAAAAGATAACTAATGCACTGGACGAAAGATAATTGTAGCATATGCAAAGATAGGGAGCCTAGGATGTTAGAAACTCATGTTGTTCTATTAATAAACCTGTTATCACCTTGGTGTTTGTATGAGGTGAATGGTCTTTTATGCTGGTTCATATTCCTGGAAGAATTTTCTTACGTCTTTAACCCATTCATAAGATATTCACAGATAGACTTCCTTTTCCTGTGAAATGCTTTGACTGAATGCTAGGGTCAAGTATAAAAAGACCAGCGTCAACCTTTAAAAAAAATTCCTCTCTAAGAATAGTAGTATTTTATTGAGCATCTATTTAGATCACCGTTACTGTTTGGAACATAGCGATTTTACTCCCAGCATATTCTTATAAAAAGATCTCCCTCATAAGAGAGCTTAACATAGTTACCTCTGCTAATGTTCTGTTTCTCCCATTGCTTCTTATCATGAAAGACAATCATACTTTATAATCTAGGCCAATATTCCCTGCAGCATAAATCATTGTAACATTAAACCTTAATATTTATTGCCTGTTCTCTCTTGCTGCTGACAGTCCTATAATGCTTCGCTTAGCAAATCAAAAAGTGATGCCTCGGTACTATATAGTACTAGAAAAGATTGAGAAAACTCTTTGTACACAAATCAGCTGAAAGTGTAACTTACCTGTTACAGCACAGGAAGATTAAATACGTGGCCATAAAAATCCCTGCAATCATGGTAACTGGAGTCAAAGTTGCCTCTATTGCTTTAATAAATCCTTTAAGTATGCTTTCAATCTCGTAACAATTCCTGACAAAGCTTGTGTGCTGTTGTTGTGAATCTGCCTACCTCGAAAGTCCTGATGGTGAATATTTCATGTGGCTTACCAGTTCTCTGTGTCTCTAATTTGGGAGAAGCGAGGGTACTGTTTGCTTGTGCTCCTTAATACCTTATTAGTTGAAGATGGATTTGTACTTCCAGCCTTTAGCTACCTAATTTCCTGTTATAGAAGATAAAATTTTTATTTTTGCAAATGATGAATGAGGTGATTATATTCCACAAATTTTAAGGCCACAGACCATTAACTGAGTCACTCTGAGCACTTGTCATTTTACCCATATGTCTGCAACATGAAAGGAAAGAGTGGTGTTATTGTAATACCTGACTATTGCCACCAAAGATCCCTCATAAACTTCATATGAAAACTTCATCTGAGCAGGTTTAAGACAAAATGTCACTATAAAAGTTAACCCTTTCTGAGAGAAATTAAGCGATCGCTCATATTTAAGTTTGGATTTGAAGTAGTTACTTATTTTCTCTTTATTCTTAGGATCCCCTGATATAGTAACAACCAGAAAATTACCACAGACTATATTAGGAGAATATAAATAGGTGAATATTCTCATTCAACAATGTGTGTGTCTGTGTGTGTGTATATATAAATATACGTATATACACATATATATACTATATATATGTGTGTGTGTATATATATATATAAGTTTATTGCAGATTTATGAAATTAGGCAAAATATCAACATTAGAACATTCAGAAGAAGTGGATTTACCTGGCTGCTTTTTTTGCTGTATATCACAAGAGAGATCATTTTACTTGATCTTATTGGGCTTTGGCTAATTTCTATTTTGAGGATTCAGGCTCGACGTTTCTCAGTGACAAGTTAAGGCAGGCAAGGTAAACAACATAATTGGGCATGTCTCTTAAGGAATTTTACATTGCAAAAGTCAGCACTCCTAAAACATTAACCCCACCACTTCTTAACTCTAGAGTTTCCTTTTATGGAGACATACAACCCACATGTGAAGTAAATGGGTTTACAAACCTTCAGGCAGATGATAACATCAGCTGGAAAACTCAGAAACTGTCCGTGTTTAAGACGTTTTTAGATTCTTTTATCTTTAATCCTAACCCATCCCCTTGACCATGTTGGATCAAACTAGCTTATTTCATTAACTCATGGCTTTTCTCATAACATCGCTAACATAAAGAATGGTTTTCATTGCCAGGAGACAGGTCACATAGCTGTCTAGTCATCCTTAGCCAGACACTCTGCTCCTTTTCATTGAATCCCAACTGAATGCCTAATCTTCAGCAGCCTCCGTCTCTTCAGCTTTTCTCTATGTCTCATTGACTTAACACTAGGAATTAAATCTATTATATTTCTTTAAATGATATAATATATTTCATTTCTGGTAGTTTCTACCCAGCAATGTCAATTCTATGCAGAGAAGTCTTATATTACTTTATGTTACTTGATTTGCTGATTTTTAGGTTTTGGGTTTGGTTTTTTTTTTTTTTTGGTTTCTTAAAAATGCTGTTGTAGGTTAAAATGGTATGTCAGGAAAGATTTCACAGAATCTTTGTCTACTGTTCAGTTTATAGAGTAGAGTTATTCTATTCTATTGGTTGCTGTGACTTTTACTGATAAACATAAAATTGCAGAAAAACCAAAAATTTTCTGAAGAATCTACTTGTCGACTGCATGATATATTTCTCCTCTCGTTGGGAGTGACTCTCTTGTGGCAGAGTGAGAGTAGAATAAGGAGATACCTAAGCAGAGTGTTCAAGCCTGGCCCCAGGATTCTTTGGGCTTTGCCTCCTTCTAGAACACCATTTCCTCCAGGCAACAGTGTCCACAAGGAGACCAAGTCAAGCATTTGGCATATAGCTTTGTAAGACATGATATATGTTGACTTAACTGGGGATGGAGAGAGAATCACAAAGTATGTAGTTCTGAAGACATTCTCAGATACTGAGACTGGTAATCATATACTTAAACACAATCAAACCAATTAAGAGAGACAAAAATCGTTATCAAAAGTCACCCTTCCTTTGCTGCTTCCCCTGATTTTATCCAAGTTTTTTTGTTCATTTCCTCCCTAGAGTGGAGTTACAATATCACCTTCCCTCTGGCCGTATTCCCTCACTTTTGGTTCCTTCAGCCGGTCCGCCTGTTTTAATGTCCTTGGAGCTTAGTTCTTGCTTATGGCAGAAATGTATTTTTGGTACTTAAAATTTTTTTTCTTTTTATCTTAAACATTATGAGACATATTTTAGTTTTCTCCTTACTCCTAAACACAGAACCAAGTAAGCTTTGCTTTATTTAGGATCTGAAAAGATTCTGGCCAACTTGCAGATGCTCTCAGAAGGGAATAGGGCATGTTTCTTCTGCAGATACAACCAAGAAGCTTAAATATATACCCAGATTTCATTAACAAAACAAAATATTGAGGTATTTTATAGCATTAAAATATTAAAAAGTTGTTTGTCTAGTCAGCCAGATTATCTCAGTTTATAATTACTTTTAGGAATTAATAAATTATTGGGAGAGTTATATTAAAATTTGAATAGAAACCTGGTCTCATTGGGATCCTTTATGGCAGATATAATTACAATATGGTATAATTTATAATTCAGTAAAACAATAAAGACTTTTGTTTATGAATTGTTTGCTTAGCACTCTGTTATATCCTGCAGAGATATCCTATGCACTGTGCAAAAATTTTTTCAGCATACTATCTGATTGAGCCCTCACAACAACTACATGAATTAGGAGAGTAAACCTGAAAGTAAGAATTTACTCGGTCAGTTAGTCAGGAGTTTGAAATCAAATCTGTGTACCTTTCAAAACGCATGCTCTAACCAAGCAATCCTGCCTTCAAAGGAGTTTATCTTTGAGACATAGTAAGAGATCAGTAAATGTTTATTTAATTGACAAATGAAAGAATGAAGGGGAAAGAGAGCACGTGCATATAACAATTCTCTTATGTGTCCTTGGAATTCGTACAAGATCTTAAGACTAATTATTGTAAAAGTGAACTCTGCCTCAAGATATCCAGTTCTCATCACCCTACCTCTAAATGTGGAAGTGAGTTACAGAAAAAAACATGTTAAATTTGACCAGTTATCATTTGCTGGTAAGAAAGACTAGAACATCTTTAATTTGCTAGGGCTGATACGTCTTCACAAAAATAAATTACACTTTTAAGCAAATAACAAGAATTTATCAAATAGGTGGGATTAGAGATTGAAAGTATTCACTGTGGAAATACTGAATCAAATGAAATTGTCCATTTTACGCTCATTCCAGCTGTGAGCATTTTGCAGAAAAATTCTCTAGAAATTCTATGTCTTAGGCAAGTAAAATGCTAAAGTGATACACATTTTGTTCTCCTGAAATGTTAAGAATCAAGGACAGACTCTTCCCAGGCTCATTGTAAGATGAAGGAATAGACATTTAGCCAAAGATAAAAATACATGACAAAAGATTGTCCAAATAACACTGATCCCAAAAGTCATGACAAATGTAGTGTTTCCTAGTGTGTTAAATTTATACAGTACTATAGAAATTTTGAGTTGTTGGAGACAAGTGTGGATTAAATTTTCTTGAGTAAAATCAATTGTTGGTAAGGCATTTCCTTAATGCATAATGGTGTAGGGAGAAAAATGGCCCCCAGAGATGCCCTAACCCTTGGAAATTGGAAATACATTATCTTGTATGGCAAAAGAGATTTTGCAGATCTGATTAAGTAAAGAATCTTGAGATGAGGAGATTATCCTGGATTATCCAGGTTGGTCCAATGTAATCAAAGATGTCTTTATAAATTAAAAAGGAGAGAGTAGGGTCAGAGTCAGAGAAGTTGGAATGATGGAAGCAGATGTCAGAGTTATATGGATCCAGGAACCAAGGGATGCAGCAGTTCCTAGATGCTGGAAAAGGCAAAGAAATAGATTCTTCCCTAGAACCTTCATTTTGATTTCAGCCTAGTGAGACCCATTTTGGACTTCTGACCTCCAGAAGAGTAAGATAGTCAGTTTGTGTTCTTTTAAGCCCCTCAGTTTGTGTTAACTTGTTAACCAGAAATAAGAAACTAATACAGTTAATATAGGAAAATTAAGCTGTTACATTTTTGTACTTTTATACATCAAGTTGCTAAATACTTCTGCACTCTGAGTCTTAGAGAAGACAATAGAGATGACACTTTTGTCACTCTTTGAAGGACAAGTAAGATTAGGTGGATGACCAGTTATTTCAGATTTTTCTAAGACTTTCCCAGTTTTAGCACTGAAAGCAAGTCCCACATCCTGGAACCTCTTCAGCTGCGGGGAAATTATGATAGCTGGTCACCCTACACTAGGTTGAAATTCTAGGTGAGTCAGGCTGTGTCTTCACAGGTAAATAATGATGAAACCAGCCCATTTGCTGAGGGTCTGTGTTGCACTATGTAGACAAGTTGCAGTTTACAAATGGGCTGTATAGTAAAGCATGCAGGGGAAAACTGCACGTGGTCAAAATTGCTCTTGAAAATTCCTCAGGCTGATGCAGTGTTGGAGATAGGCATATTTTCTCTCAGCAAGTCTCACGCTGCCAGTTTTTCTCCCAGAGCTGTGACAAGATTGTTCTTTCTCTAGTTAAACCCCAGAAGGCGTTGACATGTTTAGGGACCATGTGGTATGAAAATCATGTAAAACTGGTTTATTGAGTAGTCTCAACTCAGTAGGGGGTGTAAACATGAATTTATTTATTTATTTTCCAGTCACTGCTTTCAACTGTGATCTGTCAAAATGTCCTTATTGACATCTCTGGCAGATTCCATAATTTTCAATCACTGATTAATTAAAGTCTACCTCAATCAATGTAGAACTTTTCTTTCATCCTATTTAAATACCATCTTCTTCCCATGCAGACTTGAGTTGGAGTCTGCCTATTGCAGGAGTCTTAGAAGGTAAAGAGAGAAGGAAGCATTTTCTGCCTCTGAAAGTTTCGCCCTCTTCTCTAGTCCTCCATGTATCAATGTGTTGGTGAGATGAGGAGAGGACAAGAGACAGATGTCTCCACTCAGTTGACTGCTATGTAGTTGACTTTCTCTTGGTGGGTTTCCACTTCTCTGGCTTGGATAGCCTGGCTTATAATTTGCTCTTTTAGGGCATAGGTATAAATGTGTCTGAGACGCACGATGGACCGCCCCACTTCCCTCTGCCCTAGTCATTGCGAGTCATATCCTCAGCTTTCTTCCTACTTGGGTTCTTTGGTGTGGTAGGCAGCCAGCGTGGGTGAGGCAGTGAGTAGGTAGCTCCGGTCTTGCTCCTTCTGTGGGTTCCTGGTGACTCCTGGGAAGCACGTGCCTTGGATCTCCCGGTCAGTGGGCAAACAGGCTGCTTTACGACTTGGCCTTCCCATTCCCTATCATCCTTTCTAGTTCTCTTCTCTGCTCATACAGTCACAGAATTATCACAGGGTTAGTGTTTAAACAGATGGCGAACTTAGAAACCAAATAATGGTGTTCTGTTTTCAGCTTTCCCAGTCTCTACAAGAGATTTTCATGGAACTCCATCCCCCTTGGTTTTGTTGTGGGAAGAGGTGAGCTATTCTCTCTCCCCAAACGCTGCTTTCTTAGAGACTCCCTTTCACCCTTCCTGCCTTCCAAAAATCTCTGTTTATAAGGATTGAGGCTAAGCTGAAGGTGGAGAAAACAGGATAGTTAAGGTGACACATAATAGGCCCTAAGATAGGTTTTAGAATGCAGGCTATTTATTGTAAAGGAGGCGAAACTTTACCTCTGCCCTCTTAGTGTCTCCAATTGGGACTGAGAGTAAATTGACATAAGATAGATTAACAGGAGAAAAGCATACTGATTTCCACATGTACATAGGATTTCCCACAAGAAAATGAAAGCCTAAAGAAGTAGCTAGGTTTAAGTGTTTATATACTAGGCTGAACAAAGAGAGTTCATTGTGGATAGTAACTAAAATGTATGGAAGGACTAAAGAAGGTAAGAGTTATTTTAACAAAGTTTGTGCAGATTTCTCTCAGCCTCAGCTCCCTGTCACTGGTGATGACAGTATCTTTTTCCTCCTGGTCTAGGGAGGACATCTTTTCCATGGAAGTTTTATCTTTTGCTTTCAGTAGGAAAAAGAGAGGTCAGTGCCCTTCCTGCACTTGTTGTTTCTCAAGTGCCATTAGCTGAAAATAATTCTATGATAAAGTAATTTATTTTATGCTGGCATGTTCTGCCGCCCTTCACTACTTAGCACCTCTTTGTTCTCATCATTAAGTGCAAGTCACCAATTTTGGTCCACACATATTACAAACTAAGAATCAGCCTCAGTTGGGTAGGAATGTTCCCCCTTTGAGAGGAGCCCAGGAAAAAAGGTAATATAGGGAATATGGATTCACCTCTCGTATGCATGCTCTCTCAAGGTGTGTCCTCACTGAGTGGCGCAGTGGACAGAATTAGCTAGTGTTTGCACTGTTATAACTTGCTTTTAGGTAGGGTGAAGTTCAAGTGAGCACATACATTGAACTTTGTTTAAGTTACATATGTGTTCAGTATAAATGCACTATAGTGAAAAATGATCTTGGAATGATCAGACTTAGCCTTGGAAAGCAGTTATAGAAATGTATACTTTATCAGTTCACTGAAATTTTTGAGTAAGAAAATGGCAACAAATACAAAAATACGGTGTAAGTTTTAAGTAACTAGAGGGAGTTCAAATGACTCAGGGAGGCACTCTAGAAGGTAAATAATCTAGTGTCTTTAAAAGGAAAAGAGAAATCAAAAGTAAATATGGCAAAAGATGAATGGTAGGCAACCTCGTAGATTAAAAACAATTAAGGCAAATCAACCATTTATAATTTTTGGACTTTTAAAAAAATTCAAATCAAAACAAGTAAATTATAAAATTAAATAAATGCATTTATAATACAATTAGGGAAACCTCACCCTGGCTTCATATTTTATAATATTTAGGGATCGTTTTGTTAGATTTTTAAAAGATGGGTTAATTGTATTGTGTTTATATTTTAAAATGAGTATTTATTAGAGAAAAATAAAATATTTACTGATAAAATGTTAAAATTTGCTTCAGAACAATGAGGGCTGGGATGGGGCTGGAGATACAGATTAAATAAAATTTACCATGAGTTTTGGATGGGCACTTGGGAGTTTATTATACTAGTCTAGTTTTGTACATGTTTGAAGTTTTCTATAATAAAAGACTATAAAAATATATTTACATGATAATAACTTCAATGAATTTCCCCCTTTAATCTTCCTAAATATTGCTGTATTTGACTGTTAGTTTTGTACTTTCTGAAATGTGGTTGTGAAATGTACTTTTTCCCCAAAAGAAAATCAGTAGTTCTGCATTCCTAGGATGAAAGGCCTCAGTAGAGAGAAATAATGTGTATGTAATCATCCAAAACATTCCTCTCCCTTTCCACCGAAATGATAGAAACATATATTCAGAACTTTAGGTATAGATCACTTAGTAAGCATGAACGCATGTATTACAGCATCATGCAAACCAGATTCAATTATGTGAGAATTTTCTACTTTATTCCAAGATTTCTAGGCACTCAAGACAATCATTTTGTTCCTGTAAGGCTCAGGATGAATTAAGACTGAGCATGAATTCAGAAGTCCACACTTGCATTCTTTAAAAATACATCATATTTATCTGAGTACTGTGGTGTCTGTATTTCATTTTGAAGCTGTAGGTCCGTACACTAAAGTGATAATATTGAGTTTAGTCTAGTTTAAGCACTGAGTATAAAAAGATAGTTTTTTTTAGATTCCCTGAGATGTCACTTTTTAATAATGATAAATATTTCTGGTTTAATTAATCATCTCACTAATTTATTCCAGCCTAATCCTATATTTCTCCATGATATTAAGATGAGTATCTCAGAAGGATTTAAATGGACTGCACAGGGAATCATACTTAACATGTGAAATAATTTCAAACTCATCTTTCTCCATACTCTAAGTATCTTAATTGGCTGTTCATAAATCAGTATATTTAGAAAAGACTAGAAAGTAATTTTCAGCAAATTAACTAATAATATGAAAACAGTTTTGATTTATATCACCTACAAATATCACATTATTTATACCTAAGCATAGTTTATTGTTTCTGTAAATACTTGAGAATGATATTTTCAAATAATGTGATTACAATTATTTCAATTATGTTAATAGTTATACTATAATAAAGGGGCTCCCTAGTCAAAATGCTTGTGAAATACTGAAGATGATATATGCCTCTTAGAAAGTCTTGGCACATGTTCACATAATAAAGGCTTTAATAAGTCCTAGAGTAAAGAAACTTCTAATTTATTTAGCTGAACATTTCTCAATTTTATTTAATCTTGAAATAATTTTTGGAAACCTGTTAAAATATTTCAGAACACTAATGTTCATAGATCTCAATTTTCAGAATGCTTCTTGGAAGCCTTGTTAGTAACATGAGGAGAGTTTTGAAATAAATGCCAAGTCTATTTTAATAATAAGACCAGAAATGTATACAAATTAAGCTTATATAAAACAATCTTTACAGAATAAAAAAGAATTTATATTTTACACTTAGTATGCCTATATATTCTATTGCCTATACACAGAGATGAACCGGAATGGAGATGAAACTGGACAGTGTGACTTCTAGCAGTCTTTTTGTAGTACAGGTGAAACATATTATGGGAGTTAATTAAAACAAAAGTAGTAGGGATGGAGAAGAAAATATGGATTTGAACGTATTTAGTAGGTAACTCAGTAGGACTTGGTGGCTTACTGGGTGTGGGGATAAAGGAGAGAAATTACTTGTGACAGGATAGTTATTGGTGGCACAAATGTAAACATGCATTGAGGACAGGAGAAGAGACAACAGGGAGATGGTGAGTTCTGTTTCTGACTCTGGGATTGAGTTATCCCTGTAACAATAGGAGCAGATATACAACGGTTGAAAATATGTAAGAAGTTCAGGGGAAAGAACAGGTAAAGCTAAGTAAGGCATTACCAGCACACAGGACATGGTTGAACAAATGGAATCAGATAACATCATTCAAGAAGAGAACCTTAGTCAGATGAACATGGTGGAATATGAAATGATGGGCAATACAAACTCTTCTTAAAAGGTGAAATTGGGCAGAGAAAGGAACTGAAGAGGAGCCAGGGAAGAAATAAAAGGAAAGGGGTCTGTATGAGGAAACCCGCAACAGTTCAGCATCATAGTAACCAAGTGATTCCAGAGTTTCAGGAAGAAGGAGTGATTGACAATGCTGAAAAGTAACAGGTAACCCCAATCAGAGGAATATTACACAAATGCTACTACTAATTGTCATATTTGGGAGCTCATCAGAGAATGTAGTGAGAATACTTTAAAAATTCTTTGGTAGCAGAAGTCAGATTCTAAGGGCTGAAGAGAAAACAGGTAGTAAGGAATTGAAATGGTAGAAATGATTCTTTCCAGGATTTTAAATGGCTTGGAGAAGAGAAAGATTTGGTATCAACTGGAGGCAATGAGGTGTAGAAAGGGATGGAAGGCTGAAGTTTGTTTATAGGTGAAAAGGTAGGAAGCATTGGAGATGGCACAGAATAATGAGTCTTAGAGAAAGTAGGAAAGAATGGGATTAAAAACAAAAGTGGGTAAATTGGGCTTGAATATAAAAAGGAACTCTTAGAATACTCGGGGAAAAGTAGTGATACACAATAATAAGGGACCAATTTCCTTGATGTTATAGGAGGCATATATTATGTAACACATTAGAAGACAAATATCTAAGAAATGACTCCAAGTTCCAGCAATATTTCAGTGAGGAAGCTGAGAGTCAAAGACAGTAATGAAGGTTCCGGATTGTTGTTGAGGAGAATGGGAGGAGATGTCTTAACTGGTGACTTTTGGAAAGAGTCAGCTGTTCTCCCTCCGGATGGCAATCACGTTATTCCTGTGCAGTATTTTACCTGTTTTCGTCCTCTGTGCTTTGCAGTTTCTTAATTTAGTGATATATTTAGGCGTTCTGTCTTCATTTTGTTGGTGGGTTTTTTCTCTCCTTGACCTTTCTTTCTTCCTTTTTCCTCCCTTAGCTTTCATTACTACAATTCCGCATATAGCCTACTGCTAGGTTAAGCATCATATACGTATATAAAATAGGTATGTGTATCTAAGAGTATTTAGAAAAGTAAAAATTGTGGCAAAGTGTCCTTATTAGAGGAGGTGAGTGTTTTATTTATTATTAAAGTCTCATAATAGTATTTGTAAACATCTTAAAAAATAAAATAATGCTGCAATGAATGTGGGGTGCATTTATCTTTTCAAATTAGTGTCTTAGTTTTCTTTGGATAAATACTCAAAACTGGAAGTGTTAGACTGTATGGTACTTTCTTTCTTTAAATTTTTGCAGAATCTCCACTGTTTTCCATACTGTGGCTACACCCATTCACATTCTGCCAACAGTGCTTGATGGTTCTCTTTTCTCCACATACTTGCCAACACTTGTAATTTGTTGTCTTTTTTGATAATAGCCATTCTGGTAAGAATGGGGTGATATCTCGTTGTGGTTTTGATTTGCATTTACCTGACAATTGGTGATGCTGAGCACATTTGTGTGTCTGTCAGCCATCTATATGCCTTATTTGGAAATGTCTATTCAGATCCTCTATCTATGTTTTAATCATGTTGTTTCCCTTTTTTTTTGATGTTGACCTGCATGAGGTTTTCGTATATTGTGGATATTAACCCCTTATGAGATATGTCATTTGCAAATATCTTCTCCTTTTCAGTAGGTGACCCTTTCACTTTGTTGATAGTTTCCTTCCCTGTGCAAAAGCTTTTTACTTTGATATAGTCTGGTTTGTTTATTTTTGCTTCTGTTTCTTTGCCTGAAAAAAAAATTAACTCTTCCCCCCCAAAATATTACTAAGACCAATGTGAGAGAGCATGTTGCCTGTGTTTTCTTCTAGAAGTTTTATGGTTTCAGGTATTACATTTAAGCCATTAATCCATTTTGAATGTACTTTTGTTCATGGTGTGAGACAGTAGTCCTATTTAATTCTTTTGCATATAGCTATCTAGTTTTTAACCTGAATTAGTGAAGAGTTTGTTTCTGTTACTCATTGCAAATAACCCTGATTGATGTGTCAGAGAATAGCATCACTTTAATGTTATTTTTGTTTATTTTTTGTTTAACATGACTTTTTCCTTGTGACAGATTGATACAGCTTTGGGATGTGACACATCTAATTAGATATATAGCTAAATAATTTATTTAATATTACTTCTAGGTAGTAGGAAAATTGTATCCTTCTAGGTATTATATTATAAAGGTTTAACATAGTTTGAAGCACAGATTGTGTCAAAACTATATCGTTTTTAAATTCAGTTGTTTTTTCATTTTTAATCTTAATATGTCACTAATAAAAAAAAACTAGGAGATTTTTAACACAATTTTGTAGAATTAATTAGGACAAATTATAGTTCAGTTTAAACTATCCTAATTAATTTTTGCTTGTGCTATAGTGTTAAAGTACTTTGTGGGCATTTGGTGTGCACTCTTTACAAAATGATGAAGTATAAACCTTATCACCAGTTAACATATAAAATGTCTAACTAAATTTAGCCGAGACTTGTCCTATTATACAAGTTCCCACTTATCCAAGTTGACTCCCATTAGCCACTGTGCCATAATGGCTTGTGGGAAGACTGAACAGAAAATTGAATTAATGAAAGCCATTTCTCAATCATTTCTCATTCTCATAAAATGATTAAAGCTGATGTAACAGGGCTCATTAAAACAGAAAACATTAGGCTCATTAAAAAGCCATTAAACCATCTCACTGCTCTGATTTATTTTATTGTAACCTTATTTGGCCATTGTTTAAAAGTCACTGCACCCCACATTTCTTTTCTTATCATTGAGGAATGTTATTTAAAACGTTCACTCTGGCTATGTGGCCATGTGTTCTTAAATCATCCCGTACTGCACTTGCTTATTGGTTTATAACTATTGGAACCCAACATCTAACTATTACATGTTGGAAATCAGTTTACAATAGCGAACTGAAATGGATTTACCGTCCAATATTTATTTTAGCTAAACTTAAACTGCACAAAAGTTCTTCTTTCACTCTAGCATTTTTTAAACTTGAAGCTTAATTACTGCTTATGCAGGCAAAGTGAATGTCCATTGGTCATTGTATGATAATAATGTTATTTTTGTTAAGCAGCAATAATTTCTATTGTCAAACCCACTGATAAAAAAGATCTAGCCTGGGAAAATACATCTTTATGAGACGTTTTCATTTGTACAGTGTATACAGGTAATTATGATGAAATTAGGATACTAACAGATTTTCCCCGTTTTCTTAAGAATATTTTCTAATATGTCTTTGCAAGTATAGATTCTAGTAAAACTGACTTGGTCTGAAAAATAACACAGTACGTAATAGAATTCATATAGAAGATAAATACTTTATAAGATACACTTGTATTAGGAAAAGTAACACTAGGAAAGCAATAGACAAGCCCTGAAATCTCAGTGGCTTAATTGTAATGTGACGTCTGATGCTGGTTTCGGTAGCCTTTCTCCATTTTATAACTATGCCTTTGGAATGTGGTGGACATGAGGATGCATTGCCCCAATCCTCCCTCACAGAAGGACTCATCACATTTAAAGACTGATTGAAGGAGGTATAAAAAGGCACAGCCTTTTTAATATAAAGTGGGATACTCTGAAATAGGCCTTTTTCTTTCGATCTCTGTAGCTCCCAGAGGACATAACACAAGTACCAGTGTCTCAGCTTCAATTTGTCCTTCTGTCCAGTCCTGTTTCCTTCCCTTCTCTTCCACAGCTTTTGTTGATCCCAAGTGCACTTAGTAAACACTCTGCTCACTAGACTCTGTCTCAGAGTTGGCTTCCCAGAAAACCCAGTCTTCATTGTGGAGTGTCTAGTCTCCCGTGTTGCTGAGGCAGGAGAAGAGAGAGATGGAAAAGCCACAGAGGCTGTCAAATGCCGCAGCCCCAAAGTGAGGTATCACTTACAGTCTCTGCCCACTGGCGGAATTAGTCATATGGCACCAAATGAATTGCAAGGCAGACTTGTGGAAATGTTGGAAAACATACGACTGTCTCTACCATATACTCAAACTAAAATGTCATTTTTGACACAAGGGAAGTATTTATATTTATAGTTATTACAGAATCATCTTTACATCTGAGTCTTCTGGATTTTTATATGAAATATTTTTGTCCATTTTCTGGGTGATGATTTAAATTATACTTTATACTTAAAATATTTTCTTTCACAATCACTCTGCTGCAGTTTTGACCTGTGTATAAAGAAAGATGAAAACCAGGGAATTAACTTTTTTTTTTCTATATTCAGCCACAGCCTAATTGGACAGCCTTATACTTAGAATCCTGGCTTGATATTTTATTAGATTATGCCCTCCCTCTTCCCAATCAGTGAACCAAATTTTGTGTTCACAGCACAGCAAAATATTAACTGTTATCCTAATGATCATAGTAACAAAGGAAACTAAAATGATCATTAAAAATCGTGGAGAACTAGCTGTGAAATAAGCTACGGTCATAAAAGTAGTATTATTGTCCCTGGTTAATAAGGAGCAAAAAAAGGGGCCTCAAGGAAATAGAAAACTTTCTTAACATCAGCCAGTAGTAAGCATACTTGAAGCTTCAGTTTACACCCAGCTGACGCGAAAGACTGTTTTCTTGTAACTACTGTATTAGATTCCTTAGAAAAGTCATATCTTGGATTTTTTTCTCCAACCTTCTTTCCTTTTAGAGTCATCATGTAACTAAATGCCACCAAGCACTGTCCACTCTATATTTAAACTAAAAACAGTGGACCCAGGAGTTAGCCTAGAGAACACATTCGTTTAGAGAAATATCTGCAAAATAAACAGCATGCCAGATCTCCCTCTCAGATGCCTCTGAGTCTATATTTGTTTCTTGTGATTTTATGTTTAAGTCTTGGAGTAAATTGGAGAAATGATCACATGGGATGGGTATGATTTTTATAAATGAAGTAACTAATACATTTCACTTCCAATATTATACTGATACTAGTAACAGATGTTTGAACCTGCAGTATAAGTAGTTTAATTTCAGATATAAATGAATCAAGAAATGCTTCTTAATTTTAATGATTGAAGAATGAAGTTGCAGTTGGAAGAAAAATGTTTGCAAAAATATTGAATATCATTTGGAAAAATCCCTGAACACCTCAAGATCAACCTCAAGGATGATCCAGGTTAACTAAGTTCAGAATTAGATAAATGAAAATCAGACACCTAATCATTAGTTTTTAAGGAGAGATTTTTTAGAATAAAAGGGGTGAAGATACCCCAGTTTTATTCTGGTCAGTGTACTGTCTTTGTATAAATGTGCATGGGAATTCTGAGTATAATCCAGAGTTGGCCTGGTGAACATGATGCAGGATCGGAGAAATCAACTGGATAATTTTAATGGCTCTCACTTGACTAACACATTTCATGGATCACAGTAGATATACTAGTTTTATTCAGGTCATCCTCTTCACTAGAAGAGTCCTCTTGACTAGAAACACTTTTGAAGACAGCTGCTCTGTTGCTCCATTTCTAGGCTTCTGTTGCTTTCCCACCATGTGTCTCTATATGTTCAAACAACCACACACACATATGAACACGCATTCACTGGTATTCAAGCTACTAACCTCTATCTAATGTGTTTATAACTTCAAATTACGTTATCTGCACTTGTTTTGGAAAGCATTCCTTCCCTTCAGGGTTTCAGTGCATAATTCTTCTCTGAGACACTCAATATGAATGTGTGGTTAAATTAACGTCACATACATCTAATACTTATAAGCATTTAAGCTAATATATTTTAAATATTAAAACAAGGATTCAAACCCATCCTTTCTGGGTAACAGAAGTATCATTTAACAATTTTGCTATATTGACTCCCCATTCATTTTATATCCTTAAAAAGACAAGAGTATTTCTTTATTTTGAAAGTCTTAAAAGAACACCTTATTCTGGCCTTTTTTCTCTCAATAAACTTTTTTTCCTTTAGAACAGTTTTAGACTTACAAAAACTTATAAAGACAGTACAGAATTCTTGTACTCTGCAGCCATTTCCCCTTGTTATTAACATCCTACATTAGTATGGTACCTTTGTTACAATGAATGGACAAATACTGATACATTATTTTCAACTGAAGTCCATAGGTTATTCAGATTTCCTTAATTTTTGCATAATGTCCTATCTCTGTCCAAGTATTTTATCTAGGACACTACATTACATTTAGTCATCATATATTCTGGGGTTCCTCTGATCTATAAAGTTTCTCAGACTTTCCTTTTTTTGGTCAACTTGATGGTTTTGAGGAGTACTGATCAGGTATTTTCTAAAATTTCCCTTCATTGGGATTTGCCTGGTGTTATTTTCATGATTAAATTGGGGTTATGAGATTTAAGGAGGAAGATCACAGAGGTAAAGTGCCATTTCCATCACGTTATGTCAAGGATGCATATCATCAACATGACATAACTGTTGATCTCAACATTGATCACCTTGAATACCTGGTAGTGCTTGTCATGTCTCTTTACTATGAAGTTATTCTTTTTCCCCCCTTTCATACTGTACTCTTTGGAAAGAAGTCACTATGAGGACCCAACATGTAGGTTTGACTACCTCTTGAGAAGAGAGTGCCTATATCAATTGGGAGTATTCTGCATGAAAGATTTATCTTTTCTCTCTCATTTGTTTATATTAAAAATCATTTAGTTATATCAGTATGAAGTCATGGATATTTATTTCATACTTTGGGTTATAATGCAATACTACTTTTATTGGCACCAATGGTTCCATCTTGCGGTTAGCAGCTCTTTCGTTTAGTTCCTGTGTAACATGACATACTTCTGTCCTTGTGGTCTACATGCCTGCCTCCTTATGTTCCACTGTAAGATACGTCAAATTTCCTGCTCAGTCCTAGAATCAGCCATTTCTTTAAGGATCCCTGGTTCTTTTTGTCGGGCAACGGTTTCTGAAAGCAGTATCTGGGTGCTAGATGTACTTGCTGCTACTGGGGTGTCATTACATCTATGCCCTCTTGGCTGACAGAGAAAGGAAATATATATGTTTGTCAAACCTGTGTATATCAATATTTCTGTATATAACCAGCTCTACCTGTATTAAGCTAAACGTAAGTTAGTGCGGATGTCTTCAACTCTAACCCATTTCCACTTTCTCTCTTTGTCCCCTTACTTACATATAAAGAAAGTCTCAATTCAGTAATAAGAAACCCAGCTCCCACCATCTGCCATCCTTATACCTAATTGTTTCTCATTGTTTCCTTCTAATATACATACACAGTAGTATGAAAATTATAAACCTATAACCCTACTAAAAACATTACCAAATAGACTATAATTCATAGGTGCTTTTTTTTTTTTTTTAATCCTGTAGTTTTACAGGCTCCACTTTTTTCAGAGTTCCTTGGGTCAGCAAATTTCCTCCATTTACTCAAGTGAAGTTGTTTCATATGATTTTAGGAGTATGAAACAACCTCATTTTTGTCATAGTTTGCATTACTTCCTGGGAACTCTTGACATCCTACGTGGTTTTTTTAAACATTGTGTATATTAAGGTTCAATTTTTGTGTAGTAAAGTTCAGAGGATTTTGACAAACATGCAGTATCATGTATGTACCATCATATTCTTGTAAAAAATTTCATTGCCCTTAAAAAAAAAATCCCCTGTTCTTTATCTTTTTAACCCTCCTCTTTTGTCCCATCTTCTCTCAACCACTGATCTTTTCTACTGTCTCTGTAGTCTTACCTTTCCCATAATGTCAATGATGGAAATCATACAGTCTCTGGCAGTTTGAGCATTATATATAATTCCATTCTATCTTCTCTATTTGCATATAATTATGGTTCCTTAAAAAATTTAGTTACTTCCCCCAAAATTACAATATATATACATATAACTAACTCTATCCCCCTTTAAATAACACTATATTGCTTCACATGTAGCGTAGGTAACTTATAAGACAGTATATTCAACTTCTACTTTCCATCCCTTTTAATTTGGCTGTAATTCACTTCACTTATCCGTATTCCACAATCATTGAACACATAATTAGTATTATTACTTTCAACAGTTCAGTAAAATCTTGTCCAGTGAAAATTAAGCCTTGTTATATGGAATGCTCTGAGTATATCTCCAAATGGTTACTTTTCCTCTCCACCTTTCAGGGCCCCAAAGCCAAGAAAAAAAGGCTCATTCCAGCTATGACCCTTTTATGGGAAAATTTTGTAGATTTCTATGCCTTCATTTTGAAAAACGAGGTTTAATTAAACTATAAAAATCATTTGTACTTCTATGTTCTGTTTCTAAACCTAAATCCAGTACAGAGTAGGCTGTTCAAATAGAATCATCAGAAAATGGTACAAATGATGAGGATTTGGTTGTAAGGAGTGAAAAATACCTTCTTGGACATGTTCAAAAAGCATGTGGAAGGTTGGGCAGGAAAAGGGAGTTAAAGAAACTTTAGATAAAACACAATACACTGAAAAGCAAGACATACATGATTTTGTGAAAAAATAATCTATAGTTTTATTTAATTCACTGTGTATTTAAATGTTAAACCATTATTAAATTTAGAAGCAGATAAAGATACTTACAAAAGAGGTCAGTATATATGATGTTTAATTCGACCATAAAGTCCCTTTCCCTTATTTCTGCCTATTTTTCAATTGCATTTTCTACTTTTTCTTTTAGAAAAAAAATTCTCCTTCTGTTTATTGTTATTGAATAATGATCATTTCATTTGTCAAAGAGCAGGTCAGCATGCAAGGCAGGTTTAAAATTTTATTTCAGGTCTTCTCTGACTTGATATTGTAGATTGGTGACATTGATATTAATTTACAGAGAACCATGGAGATCTGTACTACAAATAGAAACCAAAGCTTTATTGTTGTCAATTATGCACAATCAGTATTAGAGATTGTTAAATACAGAATGAGCCTGATCTTTGCATTAAAAGCAATTTGAATTAGAATCCTGGTGGTCACCAACAGCACAAAATCAAGGACAAATTATCTCTCATACTGTACCTTCATTTTTTAATTCTCTGTTACCATTCCAACATTAGAGACTGGTTATAAGGCTTAAATAAGATAACTTAAGTAAATAAACCACCTAGAATGGTTTTGACATTCAGGAATAAATAGTACATGACTGATATTATTTTAATGGCAATAATTATGATACTTTTCCCTCTATAGTTGAAAATTGCATATAATCCATGCATAAAGCTAGTTCTGTCTTTGTCTCAGTGAGAGTGGACAAACTCACATAAATCTTCTCATGAAATTCAAAGTATGGTTTCAGAGAAAGAATGAAAAAGCATAGAATAATTTCTGCTTTTATTACATGTACATCATTGGTGGTTAATTTTAAATATTATGCTATCATCGTATTTTACAACTATAGAGCTGAGAGATTATTTACTTCATTTCCACCATTCAAAAGATGCAAAGAATGAAGTCATTCATCATCCATTTAAAAACTATTATTGAGCACTCAGTGAGATGCTTGAGATTCTTTGAAGATGGTTGAATAGATGAATGAATGAATGCTACATAAATGAATCAAAGAGTGAATACTAAATAAATGAATAAACAGATGACTCCACCCTGAATCTCAAATAGCTTATACTCCAGTGGAATGGAGAGAGATTAATCAATACAGTCTACAAATAACTAGTTTAGGGAAGTTGTGATATTTATCATGGCTGTAGAGTTTGAGGACTAAAACTTAGATTTTCCTATTTAAGTCAGTGCCCACAAAAAATTTATTACACGGAGCATATATTCTCAATTTTGTTTTTTTCTGATAAAAGTTTGTATTTTCCCCTGTAAAATTATTTAAAAATTTCTAGCTTAAATATATTACGCTAATCAAAGGATATGTCAGTGCCATTTTATCATATTTGCTTGATTCTATCACATGATGAATTATGTAACCTAAAATCTTTCAACATAATTATTGGTGCATTTGCACTTGAATCATTACTATATTCCAAATGATATTTTTGAAAGCTTAGTGTTCAATAAAACTTGCATGAATGTATAACTTTGTTTAATATGTGGTGTATATTGTTTGTTTATCTGATACATAAAAATCAGAGGCTCTTGTACTGACATAAATCAAGAGTTAAACAGTACATTTACTCTTAAATACACTTTCTAATTCAAGTTCATAGGTAATCACATAATTACTCTTCTTGATAGTCTAACAAAATAGAATGCTCTAGAAAAAATGTTGCCGTCATAATGATCACAGCACTTACTTATTCAGCAGTGTGCTTCTATGTATCCAGCCCTGGCTTAGCACTTTACATTTATTAGCTTGTTTAATCTCCACCTCAGCATTTGAAATATATGCAATTTTTAGTCTCATTTTACACATGAAGGAAATGAAGCAGAGAGAGTGTAAGTAACATAGTCTAGATCTTCTTTCTAGCCAGAATGCCACACACAATATATGACAGGTGACAGTTCTTGTTGTACAGACAGTAAGAGTTTCAGGCATTCAGAAGGAGCGATCCTGAAAGTGGGAAGGTGAAGGAAATTCCCATGAGGTCCCTTTGCCCTAGCATCCCACCGTGAAAAGCCCCAAATGCAGATAAGGGTACATTTGTGCTGCTGAGCTATGAGTGAGATAACACGTTGGAAAACTCTCATTGGTGTGAAACAGTGAGGAGAAAACCAAAGATGAAATCCATGATCCATAAGGCGATGGCTAGGAGCATTCCTGGGATGGTTGGTTGGTTCAGTTTCAAAGGATTTTGAAAGAGATGGAATTAAAAATGCAAAGGGCTTGTTTTCCTGTTGTTTGTAGCAGTATTTGCAACTCTCTGTCTCATCTTGTAAAGGAACTTCATCTATGTTGGATACTGTTTGAAACTGGAAAATCATCCCTTGGGTTGTCAGCCTGTACTTGAGCCTCTGAGAGTATAATCCAGTTCTCTCTCATGCCAGCGAGAAGGATGAGCCCACCTTGATTATTGATATGAGATGGTCCTCTCAGTGCTGGCATCACCGATCTACCTGGGGATTAAAACAAAATAACACTGGTACATATAGATGTTCCACAAACCTACAAAGACATAGAGTAAGTCAGAACTCTAATTCACCATAAGTTATTGGGGATAGTTTCATAGATTTTATGTATCAGTTTACCTTTGTTAACCTCAAAAATAAAATAGACGCTTTTTTCTTTTTTTTTTTTTAACCTGCAAAATGGGTTTATTCTGGAATAACAGAAAATTACAATTTGGGACAGGCAAGCTATGGTGAATCATAGGCAAGTCCGAAGAGACAAAGGGGAGGTCAGCTTTTATCAGGTTTTAGAGGGAACTTGGGAAGGAGTGTTTTGAGTAAAAGTTCATTGGAGGAGAACAGGAGTTTGATACTGTGGCTGTCTTCTTGTTGGTTGCAAGCAGTGGTTAGCACACCGTTGTTGGGACAGGGAGGGATCTTCCATCCTGTCTTAAAAGCAGGAGATGAAATCCTCTGTGAAAAATGTCCTCCCTCGTACTAGAAGAAAAGTAACTTGTTGTGTATAAGAATTTAAGACAGAGAATTTTATACAAAGAATTCTATACAAATAGGCTTTGTTAAAATAGTTATTTTTTCTTCCTGCTGGTTATACAGGCAACAAGGAACGGAAAGTGCGTGAAAGCTCTCCCTTCGGGCTTCCGGACTCTGTTTTAAATGGTTTTCCTTTATTTATTTTCATACATTCAAGATAATAAGTTACCAGTACTTTCCACCCAATCCAATATCAAGAACCTTACAGGTAAAGTGTGTTATAAAGGCAACGAGTGAAGTAATAGAGAGATGAGGCCAATAATTTGAACCGATATTGTTACCTTGCTGCGTTCGTCTGAAATTCTCCTGGCTTTACCACGTTCTGGGATATTTAAAAATAAAAAACAAAAACACTTACTGGCTTTCATTGATTTTGAATAATTCAGTCCAATCCACTTTAACTTATAGGTTGCATTAGCAAGATAAACTTAGTGTTAAGAGTGTCCCATCAAAAGTAAATGCTGCACAAATCCTTAATCGTCTCATTTTCTGTGTTTTCATAGCCCTTTACATTTTAAGTCATTCTTATCTTTTTACTGCAGGGCAATACAAACTAACACTCTTCTTTAGATGAAAACAGGTATCCTGTTCTACACAGTGGTCACACAGAAGCCAGTGTCTGTGTTGTAATTTATCACCTTCTTAATATTTCTGGAGTTTCCATTTTCTTTCTTCATTTGTTACTCAGTGTATTTTTAGTCTTCTTCCTTGATTTCTTGTGCTTAATATAGCCGGAAATTTATTCTTCCTAGGAATGTGAGGCATGAAAGATAGTTAGGAAAACTTTGCAGAATATAAAGTGATACTTAAATACTTACTAATAATTAATAAAAGAGGACTCCAGGCACATACTTCCAAGTGAATTATCTTCTGTCTAAAACTTTCTAAATAGATGGCACCTTTGGATTCATATTAGGCTGGAGAAAAATAAAACCATCATGTAAAAACATCAATGTGAAAGTCATAGTATAAATAACAATAACACAACAGTAACAACCAGGCTGCAACAACCATAGAATAAAGCATCACCATCTAAGTTAAATGGGATTGTGAAATGCTTGTTTATTATTTAAATATATACAAAAAGTATTTCACTTCAAAAAGTTCTTGTGTTTCCTTGACACACTTTCTTTGGAAAATGAGAGATATTACTTCTGAGGAAACTTAAAAGTCATTAATATTTGAGAACAGTAATTCAGAAACATTTATAACATAAGCAAATAGGATGAGGAAAAGCTGAAATAACAGGCATGCTTCTCCTAGCCTGTGAGAGTTGGTAGCTGAAAGTAGAGCACTTTGGGGACACTTGAGGACCCCTAGAAAGTGGGAGGAAGTCCTGAGCAAAACAACGGAGCTTCAATAGTCACAAGATACACAACAGCCAGGCTGAAAACAAAGCATAATTACATCAGCTTTTTTGTACCTCCACATAAAATTTGATTTATAACATAGGATCTCTTTGATTGCTGTGTAATAAATTGTCAATAGAGGAAAAATGCTGTTATCATTCTAGTTATATATTTGATGTATAAATAAACTTCTCAAGGAAGAAAAATAATAATTTCTTGAGTGAAAAAATATCTCTTCTACTTTATTTCCTTTAATTTGAGGGAAAAATATAAACTTCTCTTCCTTTTAAAATTCAATAAATTGTTAAAGGAACATTTCATAAAATAGCTTGCCTAGCCATTTGAACACTATAAATTCATTCTGCTCTTACTGTTCTTATTTATAGCAAGAAGAGGTGTATGTACATTATGGTGGATCACTGATTTGAATAATGAGACGAATAAAGTAAATTAATACCTAATGGGTAGTTTTAATCAGTTGACAGCAGCTTTCAATAGTAAAGAAAAAATAGGACCACACTCCTCCTGTGCATTGACTACCATTCGCTTTCATTATGCTTCTTTAGATGTAATGCATGTTTTAATAGATGGATGAAAATATCTTCTTTGATACGCTTAGTAAAGGAAGGTAAATTATTGGACTCAGCAAAATAAACTGAGCACTTTAAAATATTTCTTCTTTCTCTACCCTGGACTGAAGTGATAAAGGAAGAGATTTGAACTCATAAAAGAAATAGTAATAAAGGTGAGGTCCTAATTTACTTCCCTGTTTTATTTCAACTTACTTCTTCATTGCCATAAGGCATAGAAGTTATAGAATTTTACTACATTCACCGCACGCTGGTTTCCTATCAAACAGAATATCAGTGGAACACCTCTGCTGAGCTCCCTACATGAAATTGTCCTTTTGTACGTCTCATAATCGGCGGCGACGTGGCCAAGCATCTGGCGGTGACAAGCAGACGTCTTTGATTTATTGGCTAATATCACCGCTTGTTAGTGGATGGTTGAGCAGGAGACTAAAAGAGCATAAAATCAGAGAGAATAAATTATGAAGGCACCGAACTGTGCCATTATAAACCCTTCCTTGTCACAGCTGTGACATCTCCTAGGAAATGGAGGATGACAGCAGCATTCGTTCTTCAAAGGGCCAATACCTTTTCTACTTGTGATCCTGACCATAAATAAATAAATAAAGCAAACAAACCACACAAGCAAGTCGGAACTCAAACAGGAAATGCCTTCCCCTCAATAGAGCACCTGGGTTCCAGTTTTCTTCTTCTACTTGAAAGTAGAGCAGAACAAAGTCGACATCGATTAGAAGCACACACGAGGAGAGCTCTGGGATATTAAGTACATCTGTCGTGCACACTAGAACCTGATAACCCAGGAGGTTGACTTACCCTACACTGCTCCTCTTTTTAGTTACCCTGAAAAGCTTACTCTTATTTAAATTGGTTACTGAAATACTATTTTAGTGAGTCAATTTAGCCAACCCACTAGTACTGTAAACGTCTGCCTAGGAAATGATTCTTAAGGTTACCTAGCTTCAGTTAGTATTTGATAAAACAATGTTCCAGAGTAATTTAAAATTTAAAATTGACTTTTAAAGTTAATTTTATCTGTTAAAATAATTAAGTACACATGTGAGAATAAAGATTTGTTTAAAATACATTATAGTAAGAAAATATGTAATAGTAGAGAGAACATACATCTTGGAACTTGGAGTCATTTATTAGATATTTGTCTTTTAATGTGTTACAGTATTTTAAAATTTAATTAAGTTTCTTTGAAATATAACATTTACTTTATTCTATATTGATGTTTTAATATCAAATTTTTGAATATAGGTAAGATTGAATCAAAGAAAAGTCAAATGTCAATCCTACCTCAATAAAGTAGCTTTTAAAAATCATTGTGGATAGAGAAAGAAATCAATGAGAAGGAATGGTAGGAGGAAGGTTAACACGAGAAGTTGGAACCATACTGTGAAAGGATTTCTCAGCCATGAAATATATTAAATCATCTATTAATCTATAGTCTGCCTTACTTTAGAAAGGGTTTATTACTAATTACAAAGACAGACAACACAGAGCAAAATACAATACATTAACTTATGTTTAAAAAAGAAAAAAGAATGAAAAATGATAATAAATATAAAAATGAAGCCAAAAATAAACCTAATACTGAAATACAAATTATAAGCCTCCTTAATATTCTAAAAATGGCTCATAACTTTTGCTCAGTGCTTTTTATCAACCACCATGAAAAGAGAAACTGGATCAATTATAGTTTAAGATATCCTCAACATTGCAACAGAAAAAAAAGTCGTGTTTGTAGGAGAGTTTTTTGGTATTGATGTGTATTACATTCTTATATTAACACTAAAAAGTTGAATTCAGACACAGAAATTCCATGGGAGTAGGGTATAGTGGATAATTAAAATAGTGATTTGATATGTGGAAAAGATGATTGTACTAATGTAGTCATCCCTGTTTCCTGGAATAGAGCCAAGATTTACTTACAAGTAAGTCCAAGACTTTTTCAAAATACTTCCAAATTAATTTAACAAAAATAATATTTCTACCTATTTTTAAATATTTTTTCCACATTTGTGCAATATAACTGGATTGGTTTTTACTCACGTTGGAGGATACATTTGATACATACTGACACAATGTAATGATGTATATACATGGCCATAAATGGAAAACTTCACTTTGGGGTGTACTAATGAATCCTAAAAATGTTCATCTTCCATAGAAGCTAAAGTTAAATGTTAAATGAAGTAAAGTTAAATGAGAGACCTTTGTAACTTCTGATTAAGAGGGAAGTGTGCATTGAAATCCTGCAGTTAAAAACACCACAAATGTTCCTAAACAAAAAGTCCAAGAGCAGATTCTCCTAATTGCAGATATTAGTTTGGAATAGGTGCTGCTCATGTGGCAACACTTTGCAGCTTGATCTAGGGGAAGTGAGGACCAGGACTTTTAGTTTGAGTGTGATGGATGGTACTTCTATTATGTAAAGCCAGGAAGTGGGGCTTTTCCATAATATTATAGGTATAAGGCTGGATTCTCAGAATTCCGCTCTTAAAGAAAGGAAGTTATGCTCTTAAAAACCCTTGAAAGATTTTGAGAATAGGAGTTTCAAAATACGTTATCTCTAATGTAAGGGAATGTTGAATCGACATATGGTTGACTTTGCACTTGATTGCAAGCATCACCAGGATATTTGCCATTGAATGCACACTCGAGCAAGAAGATTTGTGGAGAACAAAAAGAGAATAGGCTATGGTGAAGAAAAAAACACAACAAAGAAATACATTGGGGGTCACAATATTTGGAATGGAGTCTTACTTTTTTTAATACAAGTTTAGTCAGTTACAATGTGTCAATTTCTGCTGTACAGTACAATGTCCCAGTCATACATATACATACGTATACTCATTCCCATATTCTTCATTAAAGGTTATTAAAAGATATTGAATATAGTTCCCTGTGCTATACAGAAGAAACTTGTTTTTTTAATCTATTTTTATATATAGTGGCTAACATTTGCCAATCTCAAACTCCCATATTTATCCCTTCCCACCCCCTTCCCCCCTAGTAACCATAATAAGATTGTTTACTGTGTCTGCAAGTCTGTTTTTGTTTTGTAGAGGAGTTCATTAGTGTCCTCTTTTTTCTTTTTTTAAGATTCCCCATATGAGTGATATCATATGGTATTTTTCTTTCTCTTTCTGGCTTACTTCACTTAGAATGAAGATCTCTAGGTCCATCCATGCTGCTGCCTATGGCATTATTTTATTCTTTTTGTGGCTAAATAGTATTCCATTGTATAAATATACGACAACTTCTTTATCCAGTCATCTGTCAATGGACATTTAGGTTGCTTCCATGTCTCGGGTATTGTAACTGTTGCTTCTTTGAACATTCAGGTGCATGTATCTTTTTGAATTAAGGTTCCCTCTGGATATATGCCCAGGAGTGGGATTGCTGGATCATATGGTAAGTCTACTTCAATTTATTAAGAAATCTACATACTGTATTCCATAATGGCTGCACCAACATTCCCACCAACAATGTAGAAGGGTAGGGTTCTCTTTTCTCCACACCCTCTCCAGCATTGATCATTTGTGGACTTTTTAATGATCATCATTCTGACTGGTGTGAGGTGATAACTCACTAAAGTTTTGATTTACATTTTGGTAATTAGCAATATTGAGCATTTTTTCACATGCCTATTGGCCATCTATATGTGTTCATTGGAGAATTGATTGTTTAGGTCTGCATTTTTGGATTGGGTTGTTTGTTTTTTGGTTATTAAGTTATATGAGCTGTATATGTATTCTGGAAATGAAGCCTTTGTCAGTTACCATTAAGTATTATGCTGGCCATAGGTTTGTCATAAATAGCTTTTATTATGTTGAGATATATTCCCTCTATACCCACTTTGGTGAGAGTTTTTATCATAAATGGGTGTTGAATTTTATCAAATGCTTTTTCAGTATCTATTGAGATGATCATGTGGTTTTTGTCCTTTCTTTTGTGGATGTGGTGTATTACATGGATTGATTTGTGTATGTTGAACCATCCTTGTGTCCCTGGGATGAATCCAGCTTGATCGTTGTGTATGATCTTTTTTATGTGTTGTTGGATTCTGTTTGCTAATACTTGTTGAGGATTTTTGCACCTATGTTCATCAATGATATTAGCCTGTAATTTTCTTTTTTGGTAGTATCTTTGTCTGGTTTTGGTATCAGGGTGATGGTGGTTTCATAGAATGTGTTTGGGCGTACTCCTTCCTTTTCAGTCTTTTGGAAGAGTTCAAGAAAAGATAGGTATGAGTTCATCTTTATATGTTTGATAGAATTCTCCAGTGAAACCATATAGTCCTGTTCTTTTGTTTGTAGGGATGTTTTATAATTGCTGATTCTATTTCATTTCTAAGAATTGGTCTGTTCAAGTGGTCTATTTCTTCTTGATTCAGTCTTGGTATACTGATTGTTTGGAATGGAGTCTTGGCTCCATCTTCAAATTGCCTTCTAAATTCAGGCAAGACTATATCTCTGTATGTCAATAAAATTGCTTCAAAGTTATTATGATTTTAAATAACATAATGTGTAAAATGAGGTGTCAGTGACTCTCTATATGAATACTTATTTTATCTATAAAATATTTTGTCCATAGAGCCCATTGATAATTCTGGGCTATACCAAACTCTCCAGATAGTTTACAAAATGATGTTTAATATGATATTTCTACTTTCTAATGATTCTCTTCTGCATCTTTCGGGGCTCGATTAATCATTGACTTCATTGATTTAATATTAAGAGGAGTTGGTTATATTTAATTGTGGAGCAAAATCGTGTAACTCAAAGTTCTTTGTTTGTGGATAACACATGACTCATTTTGTGATTTTACTGTTTTATGTATGTAAATATGAATATTACCAGATTGTAAACAACAATTTTACCCATTCATTTTATTTCCAGTAAAGGAACTAATTTAAAAGTAGTTTATACATACACATACAAATATTCACATAAACTACATATACTAAAACTTAAAATTGGCATATTATAATTTTACATTTTTATATAATTTACACATAATACACATTTATCTGTAGTAGCATTCCTTGAGTTTATTCTATACTTTATACATTAAGTAGTCTTCACAAAGTATCTGAGAGGTAGGTATAATTATTCTAATAGTTTAGAAGTGTGAAATATCTAGCTAATAAATGGAATTTGGATCTCTTAAATTTAAAGTCTATTTTTTAAGCACATCATTTTTTCCCTCAATGATGAATTGAATAATGAAAGATGCTAAAGGCCTAAAATGTTATTATTCTAATAATCTAATTTTAAAAAGAGAGGTTGCTTGACACAATTGTAAAATTTTATGTCTTGAATTGAGCTGAGACTTCCTGCCAAGATATCTGGTTATTATGTGTTGACATACTGCTTGTTGTCAAGGTGCCGACCTTTTACCTTAAACATTTGGTTTTGGTTTCTCAGGTATATGGAAAATGCATATGAATATTTTCTATATTAGATTTTGTTCATTTTTAGATAAAATATGTGGATGTTTAGTTCCTTTGCATGAAAAGAAAAAAAAATCTTGTCTATAAATAGATCTCAGCAATCCAAAAGGGCATTCTCAACATTTTAACATGTAATGGTAGAGTGTCAAAAACATACCTTCAAATAACATGATCCTTTGCATTGAAGAAAGCAGCAGAAATGACATGGACAACTTTCCTAACAGGCTTAACTTCTTTGGTTTGAGGTAGCACTGCAATTAAAACATTACTGAGGCCAATTCTCAGTGGCTCAGCACTAGACACTTCTTACACACTTCAGTGGGTACAAGTGTAGCCATGTGCAGCCACGTGTGATAAGTCTGTCAGAACTAACAGCAGGGGTTCTGATCAGAGTACTCCATCAGTAAGCCTGCTTGATAGCTCAAGGTCTTTGAATTGTTATTACAACCAGTGAGGCCAATGTTAAAGGATATTTCTTTTGTGAGTTGTTTTTTTTGTTTTTTGGAACTTTCCGTAGGTTTACTCTGTTTTGAACATTGAGGTCATGTTCGAGTTTAAATCTAGGTTTAACCATTGTCAGAATTTACCTACTTTTTCCTCCCTTCACAAGACAGAGAAATGTGGTGTGTGAAGGAGGGTACCGGAAACTGTTTTCCAAATACAATAGCATGTTTTGCGAGGATAAAAAATCAATTAGTAGTCTTTACTATATTCCCATTCGTATCTGGTACCCATAACATCCAGGTTCATATTTTATAAGATCAAGCAATTAAATTACAAATTCCTGATGCTAGGCTTCTCCATTCTTTGTTTGAACTGTAGTCCTAACCCCAACATAACATAGTCTTTACTCCAGTCAAATTGGCCTACTCTCTAGACCTTGACTACATTTTGCTTGACATCGCCTCTGGTCTGCTTCAGCAATTCAGCTTTGCTTTCTACACCGTATCCCTACCACCAGTGTGTCCTGGCCCATGGCTTCAGTCTGATTCATATCAATATGCCCTTCAGAACTGATTATTGAAAGTTGTTTATTCATAACTTCTACCCATGATTTAACATCATGTACTTTTTTCTGCAATTTTGTACAAAGATGATGCATCTTTTCTCAGTATTTCCGTTATTTCAAAGCACTGGCATATATTAAAATTGAGCTTGCATATTACAGAGATTTTGGATTTTTTTAATGGTCATCATTATGTCTATAGTTTGTATCAAAAATTCTTTAATCCCGTTGTAAATAAGCCTATGATACATAATTTTAAAATCTGTGTGTATGTCTATTTATTGCAGTTTCTCATTGATACAGTTTTGCCACCAGAGCAATTATGCAAGAGCTTTCAGGGACCAGGCAGGTAAAGTCAATGAGCAAAGCAGACCAGGTGTTAGAAAAGGAACAGTACACATTTGAACTGAAGTGGCAGCAGATGTAAGCTTTGATGTTGGGAAGTAATAGGTAGTGGTGGGGACTGTGGGTAATTAAAGAGCACATGTAGTATTCAGAGTGGTTCAGGGTTACTCAGTTCTGAGGATTTGTAGCTGTGTGATGATGTGTGCTCATATCAGCCTTGTCTTCCAGTGTTATTTATAGAGAATTTGGAGATCTGGATTTATATGTGAAATTTCATGGTTTTTTTTTTTCTATGTTGGCAAATAATTCACTGCCTAGAAAAAGCGTAACACATTTGTGGGTGAACTCAGGCTAGTTCTCAGGTTCTTTGTAAATTCTGTGTTTCATATATTTGAGGGGAGACTCTAGAATTGAGAGAATAATGAAAAAAAAGGAACCTTTTAAAGAATCTAGGAAATAGTCATTAACATCATTTAGTTCATTAATATTAGAGATAAGATGTAATAATATGCTATTTCAAGAATGTCCCAAATTGTGGAAAGAAAGGATTATAAAGGACATGAAAAAACATTTGAGGGTGATGAATACATATATTATCATTCTATGTAATTGTATATATTCTTTGCTTGTGGTGATATGTCAAAGCTTATTAAATTGACACTTGTGCAGTTTATTGCATGCCACTCTTATATCAATAAAGCTGTTAAAAACAGCCGTGGTATATCTTCAAATGAATCTAAGGTAATATAAATACGACAGCATTTTTTAATTATAAGAAAATTTACGTTTGTTGATATGCATAGATTTTAGCTGTATAGTTTGACCAACCAGCATAACCAGCATCCCACTCAAGATAAAGAACATAGCCATCAACCAAAAAAGATTCTTGTTACTTTCTAGTCGAACCCAACCCACCATAGGCTGGCACTGGTTTGTTTTTTGCCACCTCAGATTAGTTTTGTGTGATAGTGTATCATATAAATGGGTTCTTTGGTATATGTTCGTTTGTGTCTGACTTCTTTCACTTGACATTGTTTTTGAGATCCAGTAAGGTTGTAATGCATGTAAGTAGTTTGTTTTTATCACTGAGTAGGGCTTCATTATTTGTTCAATGCATTCACCCGTTGATGGACATTTGGGCTGTTTCCAGTTTTTGACTATTATGAATAAAGGGGCTATGAGCATTTGTATACCAAAAAAAAGAATTTCCCAACTTGTGCAATATCTGAATATAATGAACAAAGATTTCATAAATATTTCTCATACTGTATTTGCTCTTCCAGTATAAAATGAGCACAAAGAATATTTGAGTAGAGAGTAAGGGAAAAGATTTTGAAATAGAACAACTATATTGTATTTTTAGATCTATCACTTGTCAGTTGTGTAACATTGCATAAGTCAACTGATTTTTCACACATCACAGGGTTTTTTTTGTTGTTATTGTGCTGTGTTGATTGAGGTTGGTGGTTTGGTCAAAAGGACATTGTGTAAGATGGATTATAGAGTCCTTAAAAGAGTAAAATGTTAAAATTGTAGGTGAAATGATGACATCACTCGGAAAATCATATGAGCTTCACAATTTAGTTACTGTTTATGAAATATTTTAAATTGAGAGGGTTGAGTTAAACCTCCCAAAGCTCTGGTATGGTATAGCCTTATGATTTAATCGAAATAAATTGGAATTTACATGTTCTATCACTTTAGAGTCATAATCAAAAAGCAGCTTCATAGTTGAAATCAACAATAACAGATAATTGTACTTGTGTTTTCACTTTGCATAGCATTATTTGGTTTTCCTTTTTAAAATGTGGTATGGGCAATGCATAGTAGATGGAGTGTCTCCAGTTTTAATCATTTCACTTTTCATTTGAAAAGTAATTCATCATGAGAAGTCAGTGGGGTATAGAGAGCACTAATTGCAGCAAAATATCAAGGACAGTTTTCCTCTGTCTTAATTAAACGTTAATGAGTAAAGTTATTTGCAAATGCATGCTGCAGGGATGGACTTGTCTATCTACGTTTGGTAAACACTGACACTAGATGTCAAAATAGAGCACCTTAATTGATTTATACAGGAATAGTTTAGAAAGACTGCACCTGGCTTGACCTTTCCGTAGGTTTTTATAGAGTAGTTTCTGATAAATTATTTATAAAGAAACTTTTTCCTGACCTATCCTAATTACAGGAGTGATTGTTTCCAAACTATTAAATTTCATATAAATTTGACTCTTCTTCTCTCAGTTTTACTGTCAGCTCAAGGAATTCCACAGGAGATGATGAGGAATCAAGTTTCTTTATATTTCAGAAGGAATATGCAAGCAGGTCACTTTTTCCTTGATTATGGGAAATATTTCCTATGATTTTTAGATGATATTTAATTTTTGAATTAATGTTTTTGTATGAATGTGTTCAAGTTTTATTTCATGTATCTATCTATTAACCTAAATACTTGAGCTATAGTCAAAAAATCTTAAATGAAACTAAAAGTCTAAGGAGTACATTCAACTCCAACTTCAAATCTTAAAATAATGCTCTAAGTAACATTGCCTTTGATACTTCTGAGCGCATATAATAAATTCATACATTAAGAAAAGGCAAAAAATAAAACTTTTTGGCTCTCATATAAAGTTGTTCTGTCAATTGCAAAGGAGGATTTCCCAATATAACCTTTATATTAGTTGATATGTAATTTTTGGATAGATTTCCCCATACTTTTCTCTGAGTGATTCCCCATATAGGTCTGTTCTGATAGATATAATTGAGTAATAATTTTGAAACCTAAAAATTATAGTTAATATTTTAAAATAATCAACTATATATATAGTTACATTAAGTGCTTCTACATTCTTGTGTAAGAAAAATTACCAATAATGCAGTCCAAACCTTAAAACAAAATTTTCTGTAGATCATTGTAGCAATCAGTGTAGCAATTTTCAGAAAATGGCAAAACACCATGGGTAGTTTTAAAAATATCAGTATGGTAGTATTTTTTTTAAAGGGGAGAGAAAAGAAAAAAAAAATCCTGCTGTATCTTTGAATGGCTTATAAACGCCTCAGTTTACTCTGTTTTCTGATAGTACTGTTAAATTTCACTCTGGATTCTCATGAAGCTCCCAGTTTCCCAAACCATATGGCTTGTTGCAGATAAAATTGGCTTATGGCAAATAGTGTAAACACACTTCACATTTTTCCACCTGTGAAGCTACTGAAGTGTTATGGTATACATTTTTAAGGTTATTGGTACCAGATTTTCAGTGGGTCTTTATTTCCAGACTCTTTTTGTTCTTCTGGACAACTTCCTTGCCACATTTGAAAATAACAAATTTACCCTTGCCTCCATCTTAAGAAGCTCAGACTTGAGAATAATTTTATTTTCAATTTGAGATTAAAATTAGTATAAGGGACACTTTATATGTATTAAAAAAAAAAACCTTTGGATTAGGAAATCCTGTATTAAAAATGTGAATCAAATACACTATTCCTCTTCACCCCAAAGCAAGGGAAAACAAATAAAGAGATATCCTAAGGTATGAAATGAGTCTGGTCTTCCAAAAGCAGTGATGGTCACCAGTGAAGGGGATGTTTTGATATGTTGTAGCCAAAGGACACTCTTTTCTGCGATTATCAAAAAAGCCACACGAACACAAATTTGAATCCTAACAGACCCTGCAGTACAGAACCAATGATTTATCTGCAACAGTGGTGGTAGGGTTCTTAGGCTGGTGGAAGGAATCTGACTGAGTTGGCTGTGGTTCCAAGCACAAGCACTGAGAGAGGGAGCTGAACAGGGAATCACAAAGGTAAGACTTAGTTGTGAGAAAGTCTACTGGTGGTGGATGTGAGGGAGGAAACATTGTGAAGAGACAGGTGAGAAGAGATCTTACACTCATTATCAATGATAGTAAAAATTTCTACTTGTTTGGAGTATGAACATAGCTCATCCTTCACATGTAAAAGATGGGTAATCAAAAACAAGAACATATGAATTATTTATATAGTGTGTATGCGCTCACCAAGAGAGAGATTTATACACACACACATATACACCGAGAGAGAGAGAAGAAAAGGAAAATAAAAAGAAGAAAAAGAAAAAGGAAAGAATTAAAAAAAAAAAAAAAAAAAGGAAGGAGGGAAGGAAGGAAAATGACCTATAAAGAATACTAACCAGAAAAATCTGCCCATGGAAGAAATAAATACTGTAACCACATTTTTTTTAGTGAATTAAAACAAAACAAAGACACTTTCAATGGCATAATGGCTTCAGGGTTTGGTGTCTCATAATGATGCAATGATGTACACATTTCCATATGCATTGGGTCTATGTCTGGATTTTCTGTTCTGTTCCGTTAGACCGTTATCCAATTCAAGAACCATTCTCACAATGATTTGATTATAGAGTATTTGAAGTAAATATGTTTGAATATTTATGTTTACCCCTATCAAACACACACACACACCATACTCTTCTTTTGGGGGGATTTACTCACTATTCTTGCTAATATATTCTTTAATTTAAGATTTATGATCAACATTTTAAGCTCTGGAAAAACCAACTGGTGTCACTGTTGGGATGATGTTGAAGTTATAAATTAACTTAGGGAAAATTGACATTTGTTCACATCTACTTTTCATAACTTTCAAGAGAGTTTTACAAGTTTCTTGTTAGGGTTTATGCCTATGCATTCTTTTTCTATTGAAACGTCTTTTTAATTGTTTTATTACTGACTTTATGTTTAAAGATAATTGATTTCTTTACATTTTTTATCCAGCTATTTTACCAAATTGAAAAAAAAATTTTGTTGTTACTATTGGGTTTTCCGGATATACAATCAGATCACCTGCGAATATATTTGTCCTTCAGTATTCAAGGCGATTTGGTCCCAGGACGAGCCCCCCGCAATCTTCCTCCAACCTCCATATTAAAATCCACAAATGTTCAAATCTTTTATATAAAATGGCATAATATTTGCATATAAGCTACACACTTCATCCTGTGTACATTAAATCATCTCTAGATTACTTTTAATGTCTAATACAACATAATGCTATGTAAATAGTTGTAAATACAATGTAAATGCTATGTAAATAGTTGCCAGCCTGAGGCAAATCAAGTTGTGCTTTTTAGAACATTACGGAATTTTTTTCAAATATTTTCCATCTGTAGTTGGTTGAATTTGCAGATGTGAAATGCACTGATAGGGTGGGTTGGCTATGGAGTACTTTGGATAATCCTTCCAAAACAATGTTAAATAGTGGTGAAGATAGTAGGTACCCACGCACATCTTGTGCATGGCTATTGGAATGCTTTAAACTTTTTCTAATAAAATACTTGCTTTGGAGCTGAGATATACATATTTTATTATGTTAATGAAGTATTCATTATTTCCTCTTGTATTTGGTGTTTAAATCTTGATAGTATCTTGTCAAATGCTTTTCTTTGCATTCTCTGTAGAAATCATATGGTTTCCTCCTTTTTATTAATTTATTGAATTATATTAACACATTTCGTAATAATAAATTATCTCTGAATTCCTACCAAACACTTAAATGGATCACAATGATTATTTAGTTAACATTTTGTTGGATCTTATTTCCTAATATTTAATGTGTTTTTTGCTTCAGTGTTCATTAAGGAGATTTATCTGAGTGCTTTCTTTTTCTATTATCTTCAGATATTTTCAAATCAGTGTTTCATTTGACTTAATATAAAATATTTGGAACGTTTACTTTAGTACTCTGTAATTGGGTCAGTAGCCATATATTCTCTGATATTTATCTATTTTGTAACAGAATCATAAAAGCATCTGGGTCTTGTTCTTTTAATGTGGGAGAGATACTTGGAAATTTTTCTGTGTCTTCTCTGAAAATTGGACTTAGAATTTTTCTGTCAAATATAGTCAGTTATTACTGTTATATTTTCAGAAACTTAGCCATTATATTTAGGTTTCAAATATATTTGCATAGAATTTCTTCTAGTAATTGTTTATGGTTTTTTGAAAAAGATTTTCTAGGCTTGGACAACTTTTCTCCCTTCTCTTTCTGTATCTGTGATTCCTCTCTCTTCAAAAATAAGGTTGGCTACAAACTTACTATACCACTTATTGAATGGTTCTTTCATTTCTTTTGATTTATAATTTCCCTTTAAAGTACAATATTAAATTACTGATATTTACTAATCTATATATTCTTCACCATTGAGTTCCCTGTTCTTTACACTAGTACTACACTAATTAAATATACACAGGATAATATATGTATATTATTATGTATGTTTTATATATATGTATACACAATTTAAAGTTTTATTCTAGTAAAAGTAGTCTTTTCTCTGTACTCTTTTTTTTAATCTTCAGCTATTTTTTTGACAATTATTGTTCCATGTGAAATTTAAAATAATTGTATCCAGTTTCAAAAAATAATGAGCTTGGCTTGTAGTTCGTCTTTCTTTGGTGATTTCTTTTTTAAGCAATGTTTTTGATTTACTTACTGGTTCTAATACTTCTTTCTAACATTAATTATTGATTTTCTTATGATAATAATTTTATCTTGCTTTCTTTTTGGTTTAGTTTATTGATCTTTTTTTTTTGCCTATATGAGTTACCGTTTTAAGTCTTTTTTTTTTTTTTTTTAACTCTTCTGATGATTTCATCTCATGAAATTTCCTTGGATTGCTGCTTTAACTACATTCCATAGGTCAAATATATTGTATTTTATTATCATTTTTTGAAGCAATTGTGCAATTTCATTTTGTACTACATTTGTACATTATCCTTTTATCCCATGGACATGTTTAAAAAACTTCCATGTAGAACACTTTCTTGTATTTTTTTGCCTGTTCTTTATGTTTTCCTATATTTTTAATTTTGAAGTTAATTTTACTGTAGTCAGAGAGTGTACTTATATTATCTGATTTTTAAAAATTAGTGACATTTCTGTGTCTGATATAATGCCACTTTGTGAGAATTTTCATGGCATATGAAAAGAATATGAAATATTTACTTTTAGACTTTGATGTTAAACATCTATTATAAAAGTAACCTTGTTAAATATGCTGTTTAAGTCTTCTGTATCCTATGAAACTTTTCCACTAGGTCTGTTTTAAAATGTGAAATATACAATAATATTTCTAATTATTAGCATGCTTCTTTTCAACTTGAATCTTTGGTAGTTTCAGCATTAGAACTGTTTGTCCTATGTTATTGGTGTTATTTTTTTATCTAATCATTCTTAAACTCTCTTTTGGCCTTAGGAAAATGTATATGTAGTTTGTTTTGGTGTTTAGTTAAAAACTCTTTTATCTTTAATGGCTCTTTTGAGCCCATTTGCATGTATTGATACAACAAATATATTTGATATTACTTTTGTCATGTTATTTTATAACATCTTTCATCTGTTATCTGTTTATTTTAAAATATCTTCTGGTATTTAGAAATTCTTATACTTTTATTCTACTGGTTACCATTATAATGATTCATTTAGTCCCCTGTTTCTAAGATGCTGTTGATTTGTTTCCTACTGTGGACAATCATGGAATTAATTAGTAACTTATTTACTCTCTTTTTATTTCTCTAAATTAACATTTAATTTTAAATAACATTATTTCCAACTAATACTGCAAATTTTTCAATAAGCTTATTTTGAATCAGAAATTTCTCTGTACATTATATCCTCATGTTTGATTGTTGTTTTTGTATCTGTTTTGTCAGAATAATAACATTTGAGTAATAGTCTATCATCTTTATCCCTGTGACCTAGTCATGATGCTACAATTAAGTATACCAGTGCTCACCAGTACACCTTAGACTGAAGTTTCCCTCAACAATCCTTGGTTATCTGAAACTCATTCTTAAAGACTTCTTAACTAAAGGCTTAAAAGTACAAAATTCTCTGATACCTTGCAGACTCAAAATTGTTTTATAAGTATTATACATGAATAATAGTGTTGCCTGGACTTAAAATCCTTTTAGCACATTTTGTTTTTCTTTGAGAATTTTAAATATATGGTTCAATTGTGTTAAGAAATGCTTCTGCTGGTAAGTCTGAAAGAAATACGTTTTATTTTAACCTTACTTGGTACTTGGTAATGTCTTTATGTGAATGTCCAAAGAGTTTTAAATTTCCATTGTAGCTAAACTACAGTGGTTTCCCCTAAAATATGTTTTGGTTTTGACTCTTCTAGGTTGATTTTCCTTGTTACACAGTTTTTATTTCCTTAAGTGTAAGTTCAAGTCCTCTTTATTTTGGGTAATGTTTTCTTGATTTGTGCACTTACTATTTGTTTTGTTCTGTTAATTGGTTTTCTGTTATGGGAACTCCAATTATATCTGTGTTGGTTCTTCTTTGCCTTCTAAATTAATTATCTCAGTTCTTTTAAAGAAATTCTGTTTTTATGTTTATATTTCTTTTCTTTCTATTAGTGTAATTTAAGTGTGTCTATTCTTGTGCTGTTGCTTGTTTATTCTTGATTTCTAAAAAATTTTTCTTTATTTTCTATTTCTTTCTTGAGCTCTATTAGCTCTGTGATTCAGCCATATCATTTTGACCTTTTTTATTTCTAATTTATTTCTTTTTTTATTTTTATTTAGTTTTTAAAGCTTGTATATATAATTTCATAGTATTAAGTTAGAATTTGCTTGTACTTTATGGCCTAATTATTATCATGACATAGTTGTCTATTAGTACATAATTCAGATTATTTTTTATTTTATTGTTATAATCTTTTTATGCGATTCAATTGCAACTTCTTTCTCTTTTTCATAGTTAGGTAAAATATGCTTTCCTATAAATAAATACTGTTCATATAAAAGTAGTAGTAGAAATCAAGGTAGTTTTCATAGTGTCACATCCCTGGAGCTCTCTCTTTTGTTGTTGCCATGATATTCCAGAAAACAGAGCATTTTGGTATAGTCATGTCCATATTCTTATTTTCATATCGTCTGAATATTTCCCCACTCTTAGTTGTCTGAATATGCTGTCTTCCTTACCCTAGCATTCTTATTACTGCTTTGTTCAGTTTGAAGTCTATTTCCAAAATTCTGGAGGAAAATTTTTGTTGTAATTTGTTCATTCTTAGGGCTGATTGGGCACAGGCTTTCTCAGTATATTCTGATTTCCTATGGTCACTATGGGCCATGCAACATTTTGTACAGATATTGCACAAAATGGAATCTATGGAAATTTAGTCAGTTTTACTAGTTTACTAAACTAGAGAGAAAACATAAGACAAAAAATAGGGACAGCTCTCATTTCTGAATACAATTGCAACACATCTAAAAAATGTTAATTACAGTGAAATGTCATTGAAAGAATAATATGATATGAGCAACTGAGGTGCTTTCCAGGAATGCAAGTATTGAGAAATAGTATAAGAACCATGTTAATCAAACAAGAAAGAAAACTAATTTTTTTTCCATACATGCTGAAGATGTGTTCAATAAAATTCAAAAATTGTTCTTGTGGAAAAAAAAAAACTAGAAAATTTGAGTAGACAGATGAATAGTTAAATATATCTTTTTCAAAACAAAGCAAGTAATTCTCTGATAATTAATAGAGAAACATAAAAAGCATTCTCACAAGCAACAGGGGATGGGGCTGTCTAGTTTTGGAATTATTATTAAACAGTTTTGAAAATATGAACCAACTCATTCTGAGAAGAGAAAGAAATGAAGATAAAATTGAGAAAAATGTAAATTGTTCATTATTTGCAGATTATATGACTTTATACTTTGAAGACTCCACTTAATTAACTTAAAAAATCTGACAATTGCAGAAATAAAGACTTCAGTAGTTGGCCGAGTAGTCTAATTTACAGATTTAAAAATAAAACTTTGGTATTATAAAATGCTTAATATTGTAGTTTTATAATACATTTTACTATTTGGTAGGGAGAGTACATAATCATCATACTCTTTATTTTCTGCATATTTTATGCCAATTTTCATATCTTTACATTTTTTAGAGCAACTGTTGGATTATTTTGTGAATGAGATTTTGATATTGTTTAAGTTCTATGGCAGATTGAATTAAGAGAATTAATCTCTTTATGTGATTGAGTCTCTTATAATAGTCTCTTATTTTATTAGTGTTGTTTTGTGTTGCTTAGTGAAGAATTCTAGTTTTCTTCATATAAATCTTGCTAATTTCTAGTATATTTATTCACATCCATTATATTTTCTTTAAAAATATCAGTAGAAGTTCAGAAAAATGTTTGATGTTTACTGAGTTTATTTTAAAAGATCATCTTCCTAGAAAACTTTTCAATGACAAGGTTGGGTTTTTAAGTAAATGGTTTCTTCAAATAACAATAAATTAAATAAATACACAGGGGTGTGTGTGTATGTGTGTGCGTGTGTGTATGTGTGCACATGAACATGCAGAATTTAATTGGTTAGCACTTCCATGGTAATTTGTTGTTGTAGTGGTGATTGTGGACATTGCTGTTATATTTTTACTTGGTTGGGAGTATTTCTCGAGTTTTATCATTAAGCACAGAACTGACTAGTGTTAATTACTTGTTTATGTGTGTGTATATTTATGAACTCATGAATAAGGTGATAACTGAGTAAAAACTGGAAGTAGAGAGTGGAACTACCAGGCAGAAATTGATGGGAAAAGTATTCCAGGAAGAGGACCCACCATCAGAAGGACCCTAGTGTCCATAGTGCTGAAGGAACAGGAAGAGGTCAGTAGCACAGAAGGCAAAGAAGAGCCAAGTGGGAAAAAGTAGGTCTGGAGTGGGAAGAATCTGATCATGTAGCTCTGAGGAGCACTGTAAGGACTTCAGCTTTGATTGTGAGTACAAAGGGGAGCTATTGCAGGATTTTCAGCAGAGTCGTGACATCAAATTTGTATTTTTAAAAGGATCATGCTGGTAGTAGCATCTCTGACTCCATTTTGTCTAAAACTTTACATTATGCTGATTCTCATTCTTGTCAAACTCACAATTCCCCTTTACAAATCATAGCATACAGTGGATGATAGAAAATCAGGTGAAAATGCCATTTCAGTAATGTTCACTTGGCTTCTGTTATTGTTGTTGTTGTCTTAATAAGAATGAATAGAGATGATACAATTTTTTCTGATTGTTTATTTGCATATAACTCCAATGATTATTGGGTCTTTGAATGGAATTAAATTGAGTTATTTATACACTTTCTCCTTATTTGTCACTCCACAAATTTTAAATTGATTTTCTGAAGTCTAAAGCCTTTACATGATGCATTGAAACTGAGCCATAAATTCTTAATTATGAGGTGCAATAATTAATTTCCTCATTTCTTCACATTTCCATGTTGTCAAATGTTAATCGATTCCTGCTGTTTTGGAGGTCAGAAATTTAAATGTTAGAAATAATACCCATAAGGAAATACATTTATTGGTATTTAAGTTATTGGAAACAAAAAGATAAAGTGAGAAACATTTAACATAGAGCTAAATTAAATTTATTTGATATCCCCCCATAAGTGTGCATTTTATGACAGCCACCACTATAAATAGCACCTTAGTAAAGTGGAATATTTTTAGTTATATCATGTTGCTTATTATAGGGTTTTCAGAGTATGATAGGGTTTATTGACTTCTAATTGCTCAATTTATAATACTTTGGCACAGTATTAACCTGTGGCAAGCTTACAGTTCCTTTCATTTATTCACTTATTTAATGGTACATTCATTCAACAACTTTCTACTGAGGACCTGCTATGAGCCAGGTGCTGTGTTAGTAGCTTCAGATGTAGTAGGGGATACACAGAGATCATCGTCCTTGTGGTGCTTCCATGTTAGAAGAGGAAGAGAAGCCCAAAGAAAGCCTGATCAATTACATGGCATTTACAAGGAGATGAGGCCTATGACAAAAATAGTGCAGATTATGTTAGACCAAGTATGGGGAGACACAGCCAAAGGAGTTGTTGCAATTTTGTAGCTCTCATAGAGTTTTGAGGGTATTTTAAGGAATTTGTCTCTTATTTGTGAGACGACTGGGGCGCCATTTCAGTGGCTTCATCTGAGTTAGGTTTTAACAGAGTCATCCTGGCTACTCGTTTGAAGATAGACTGAGGAGGCCAAAGGTAGGAGCAAGGAGTTCCGTTAACAAGTTCTTGCAGTGATCCGGGAGAGAGATGACAGTGGCTCAGTACAGGGTAGAAACAGTTGATATAAGACATGTTCAGATTATGTACGCATTTTGAATTTAGAGCCTAGATGTCATAGATTAGAAGTGGATATAAAATGGAAAGAAATTTGAAAAACAGTTTCATTCATTCATTCATTCATTTATTGGCTGTGAGAAACTAGAAGATTGGGGATACAGTCAGGGAGATGTGTAAGGCTATATAAGAGCAAATTTTGGGAAAGATGAGGAGTTGAGCTTGAGATAAAGATTTGGGACACTGAACTTGAAATGTCTTTTGAGCAGCTAGATGAAGAGATAGACTGTGCAGTCGGATATATGGGTTTGGAGTTCTGCAGAGAAGCTTGGCCTGGAGATGAAACTTTTAGAGTTGTTATATAGTGATGGTGTTCCAAGCCCTGAGACTGAGAGAGTGTACCATGGAGTGAGGTTAGATGGAGGTGAAGGTAAAATGCACAGCCCTGGGCACCTCACAGTGAAGAGATGGAGGAGAGGGCCAGCAGCAGAGACTAAAGGGAGTAATGAGGCGGTAGAATGAATTCCACGCAGGGCTGGCTAGCTGAGCATATAGCCCGGGCAGAACCTTAGCTCAAAGGAAGCCTGTTTTTAGTGTTCTGCGATCACTGTCTTGAAATTCTCAGTAATGTTTTAACTAGGAGCCTCACATTTTTTTTTGCAGTAGATCTCACAGATTGCATAGTTGGTCCTGATCTCATGCCATACAAGTAATACATTGACACAAGTAAGAACCCTAACAACTAGGTAATGAGTTTTGTTTAACAGAAAAAGAAAACTATTTTTTCACATAATCGTACCTAGAAAAACAAAAGATACCTTCAAGCTGCAGATCCATTTCTTTTCCTCCTTCATGTAATATATATACATTTATTTAATGCCCTTGCCTTCTATTAATTTATTAACATTTTCTTCTTTTCCTTTGTCTCTACTGCAACTTAAAAACTATGAGTGTAAGAGTCATTTACATTCATTATTGTATTCTCTTTATTTTTCCCTACACTTCCAACCTCAGACCCAAGCACAATTTCTGGCACATAGAAAATGCTCAATTATTATGTGCTACGAGATTTTCTTAATGTTCTAGTAACCACCTAGTTGATAAATACAATGGCTGTTTCTCATACTACCATCTCTATAATCTCTGTAGCTTTTGCTAGGTTTTCTTCTTCATTCATCCTAAATTTATTTCACTTTGGATTATTTTGAATATACCATGCTTTTTCTCCTTCCCAGATGTTCTTTTGATATCCTTTTCTTCCTTTTTCTATTTCTTCTAAATAGATACACTACTTAGATATAAATAATTTAGTTTAGTAACTACTGCTCAGCTTTCTGCTTTTTTTAAAATTATTTGCTGCTGCTTTCATATATTCATATAATTACCTTCCAATTATACCTATGCCTCTCTCCAGTTTCAAACTGAATGTTATCCTGGCAATAGGCCATCTTGCTCTCTGTATTATTTGAGTATCTAACCCTGAATATATTCCAACTGTCTGCTCTTTCTGACTTATTTTTGTTGACCAACATGCTGTCAGTAACCTACATTCAAAATCTTCTGGGATCCTTCCCTGTCATTAATGGACTGTTCCTGTACTTTCCACATTTGGAGTCATATTTGTGTATGTTCCTTTTTTGTATATCATCTGCCATCAACCTCTTTCAGTCTTTAGCCTCTCTATTTAGATTGCCAAACTCTTCCCAATCCAGTCCATTCCACACAAAGACTTATGTATCCAAAGCATAATTTCCATTATATCACTTAATCTTATAAACAGTAAAATGTCCAGTTACTCCCCATTATCCCTGGCTCCCAGAATGTGCTAGGATACTCTGACATACTATAACCAGCTGTGAAGTATGTCATCATACCACTCATAATTAAAGCCTAAAGTTTGTGAATGATTTACTTTTTAAAAAATTAAGTATGGACTTCATGCACATAACATCACATTTATTCCAATGCTTTACAAAATGCTTTTCTTAAGTAGAAAAGAAAGCAAAATAGGACAGAGAGTAATGGAAACAGATAAAATTCAAGAACTGCACATAACCAACTGCTTAAGTTGTCTATTTCACAGCTCGAGGTGCCAAACTTACTGACAAGCTATGAATAGTTATGGTACTTAGAATCTGTAGCACTATTTGTGTTATATCCTGGACTTTAATTTATTGTATTTTTTAGAGTTTTTTTAAATCAAAATACTTGTAGTGTCTGTGCATACAGTAATCATCAGTCTTTTTCCTCCAGTGCACGCGCACGCGCACACACACAGCCACTACATGAACCCCTGCTTCCCTTGTTTTCCTAATCTTCCTGCTCTCAGCCACTTATTTTCCCTACATCTTCACCTGCCAAATGCTTATCTACATTTCAAGGTTCATTTCAAATGGTGCCTTTCCATGAGCCTCACACGATCTCTCCTTTCTTTGAACCCCAACTTGCCTTGTACTCTCCTGTAAACATATTACCTGGTCTGTCTTATGGTCATCCGTACATTTGTATTCACTTCCTGCAAGACTGTAAGTGTTTCATGTGTATCCACCCTGCACCCAGAAAGAGCATCTTGAAATGGAGCAAAAAAGACTTAAACACTAGAGATATTAAAAACACTTATCGATTCTTTCCCAAATGCAAGAGAAAATACAGCTCTTTCCTAACATTATGCTGAGATTTCTTATCAGTGTTCCTTGCACTACATTTTTAAAAGAATCACATAAAGCTATTGTTACGTGACGGTTAACATTAGGTTCTCTACATTGATGTAGTGCGACTGTAATTATGATGCTTACCTGCATGGTAATTGTTAAAATAAAACAAACAAAAAGCTTTGAGACTCTAACAGTATTAATTGTTTTCAAAATGAAATAGACATACCTCCTACATAATGAGTATGTGCTTCTAAATGTCCAGGCAAAATAGACTTCAGCCACATTATAATGTTTAGTCTGTGGAACTATATCTTAAATAAAACTAACTTATAAAAAATATCCTGTTGATGATTTAATCATCTTGCCATTAAAAACAATTCCCAGCAGTGATATTTTAAGTTCTAGAATAGTAAATAATCCAAAATAAGAATTTACTCTTGCATAATAAGTTGGAATTTATATTAGTATAAGTGAATGTCTTTAAACTTTTTTTGTTGTTGTGTTTTTGACAAAATGAGGCCAACCTTCAAATAAAACATAGTCAAAGGGAGATATTTAAATAAGCATGTGTTATTGGGATAGAGGAGAAATACGGTTTGGGGAATTATATTTGAGGATTATGGATGTAAAGGCAGCATAAAATTGAAGCATAATATAGGTGTTGAAGAAGAATATGATAATATTTGTTACCTTTACCTTTTTCATTTCTTTAAACTGAGTATATACACACCGATTCACAGACAAAAATGAAGTAAATCATGTAGGGATTTACAGACAATAGCATGGAGATATTTAAGTTTGAACTATTACAAAGTTCTGTGGATTAGAGCCACAGTAACATGTCAATTCACATAGATTATCCTTATATTACAAATATAATTTTATGTATATGTAACTCCTGAAATTCTTGTCTGAATGTCATGAAAAATGCTAGAATATATATCATGATAACTCTGTAATTCCAGTTTTTTGTATTCTCCTGCAGGACTAGATAGTAAGATTTACATTGAATATTCTGATTTCTGTTGTATTTGTTTAAAAAATTTCAATAAGAATTTCTTTTTATATAGATTTGACAAAGCCATGTATATGTATATATTATTTCATAAAACATTAGAATATTACTTCTCTTCTTCCCAAAATTTATGAGAAAAAAATACAGTTATTTTATTTCCTAAAACCACAGTATACATTCTACTCTGAGGTTCATTATCTGGCAGTCTCTTTTTCTTAAGGAATACATTTTGAATAGGGAGACATTGTAAGTCAGACATATTGCATGTATTAAATATAAACTAAGGCAGAAACTTTGAAGATTATCCAAGAACTATGTGACAAGTCAAATACTGAATTTCTTGCTTACTGAGAAAGAGCTGAGTAGAATTCAACTCTTTGAAATAGTTTCAGGTTGGAGAATTGCCAATTTTAGAATTTGGGATTTTTCCATATTTTACTGTTTTTACCCTTAGACAGAGTATATTCCATTTATTAACAAGTTTATAATCCAATACAACAATGGTTTGGTCTTCAGGATTGAAGGAATTCTCTATATCTGATGAAATATTTAAAAATTAAATGCTATGGAATTTATATAAAGAAATGATTTAATCTCTGTATTTTAAGAAACATACTATATAAATGGTCATGAGAATTTATGTAACTAAAACTAGAGTAAAGGTTAAAGGTACATTAAAAAAATTGCAAAATGTCACAGCAGTTTGCTACCAGTGGAGCACCAGGACAAGTGAGGGTGGTGGAAAGTCTACCCCCGTAGGAATGTTGTTTAGAGTTTCTAGCACATGATGATAATAAACACATAGTTTATTTTTAGTCAGTGTTATTATCCTTTTAAATTCCCTGTAGACAATGCTCTTCCTTATGGCTTGCCCCCAGGACTGGTGGCTCACTCTATGCTGCCCTCACCAGTGTTGTGCTGCTACTTGTCAATTCTGCATTTGACATAACAAAGTGGAAGAAAAATGCCAACTCTTCTTTTAAAATGAATATTGTAAGTAGTCTTTCATTTAGTGTATTTATAATAGCAATAATCATGCGAGTTTATTTGTCCAAATTCTTTACTATAAATGACCTTGTTTAATTTTCACAACTACCTGGTGTTGTGTGCTTTGGGATTTCCAGTTGAAGGAGATGCGTTGAGGTCAAGTAACTTTTCCACAGCTACACAGACAGTCAGTGCGTGACGAATCTAAGACTCAAAAGTCTCTGCTCTTAACTGCCATGCTCACATGTCTCATTAAATATCTGGTAAAGAAAAAGCCTTGACTAAGAAACTACTACTATGCATGGATAAAATGATGAGGTTGTCTGCAGTGAAGTACGGATCTACTTTTGCTTTCTAATTTAACATAATTAGTATTAATATATTACTTGGGTTAACTACCATTGATTGCCCCTTATGTGCTAAAGAGAAGAACTTGCCCTCCAAGGTCTCATTTATTCTTCATAACAACTCTGTAAAGTGGGTATTTTCACCAGCTTTTTATGATGAGGAAAAAATATCCATAGAGTTCCCAAACTTAACTGAATGGAGGACCAGAAATTTGAGTCCAGGTCCTCCTGACGCCATGACTCATGTCCTTAATTACTAAATTGAAGGCAACAAAATAAGAGCATACAGGCAAAACCTGTACCATTCCTTATTTTGTGTACAATCAATTTTAGGTTTACCACATAGAGAGTTTAATATTAATTCACTGTCGTATGACCTAAGTCATTAAGCTTAAGTCAGAATAGAGTATACTGTGTTCAGGAAAACTGTACTGACTCACAAGGAGATGTTAAGGAATTAAAAAAAATCACATTTGATATCACCTAGGAAAATAAACATAAAAAAATACTAAATTTCAGGGCAGTAGTACAGTGAGTGTTCAGTCTTCTTACTGTGTAAGATAAATTTCTTCAGATAATGCTAGTGCCATGTTTGTGACCAGAAGCAATGATTACAGAAAGGTAATTTCACAACCTGAGATTTTCTGCAATTGAGGAAATGCAAACATTTTCCACATACACACAGATTAAATAGCAGGGTTTTATATTTGCCAGCTTCCCATTGGAAAGGGGCATCATTTTAATGTCAGCTTCCAATATAATCTCCTGGATTTTCTTTTTCATTCAGAATTTCTGTATCATTGTAGAAATAAAGGGAAAAATGGATCCATTTTATAGCCCATCACTTCGGTAACATATACTAGGTTGTTTTTAATAGTTACCTGTTATCATTTGAAGAGATATTTGCTGGTGTAAAATGTCACAATTTGCAAAGAATCTGGAATCCAAGAAGTTAACACATTTAAAGTTTGGGTTTTTTTCACTTTTTTTTTGAAGGCAGAAAATTTGATTTTACATGACTTAAACTTTATGTTTTTAATTCTGCCTTCTAAAGGCTCTTCGTTGTGTGGTAATGCAAGGAATATAAGCAATAAGGTTTTCAAGAGAAGCACGCAGTGGACAAGGGTACAAGGCAAGAGCATTTATGACCCATGGCTTTACAGCTGATATTTCAGTCTTGTGTGATGATGAAGTTAACTGTTGAGGATCTCATTTTCAATTGCAAAATAAAGTTTCCCTTAAATCATATCTTCCAGAGAAGTAGCACAAAATCAATGTAAACTAAATGAAGGAAGGTGTTTCAAAGTTGTAGAATAGACAAACAAGATTATACTGTAAAGCACAGGGAAATTTACACAAGATCTTACGGTAGCTCACAGAGAAAGGAATGTGACAATGAATTATATATGTTCATGTATAACTGAAAAATTGTCCTTTACACTGGAATTTGACACAACATTGTAAAATGATTATGAATCAATAACAATGTTTAAAAAATTGTATTAACCAATTCTGAAGGCTCAAAGATATATATTGACAGAACTCTTCTTCGGTGCTTGGGTGAAGCTTCCAAAGGGCTTAGAGTCAGGAACTATTAATTTATTGTATAGTGGGTAGCACAGCTTACTGGTTATTAATGAATGTGTTGTTCAGTTCCTGGCCTTACTCCTTGGTGTGTGATTTTGTGCAGTCCATTTAACCTTTTTCTTTCTCAAATTGTTTATCATAAAATGGGGATAATACTGTCTAACCTATGATATTATTGAAAAGTTTAAATGAGTTAATATTTATGAGTATGCTTAGGACAATGCCTAATACTACTGAATTCAGTGCAAGTAGACCCAAGCTCTTATATTTAAAAATTTTTTAATTTGTTTTTTCTTCTAGTTTTATTGAGATATAGTTGACATATAGTACTGTGTAAATTTAATGTATGCAGCATAATGACTTGACATGATCATGAAACGATTTCCACAATAAGTTTACTGAACATTCAGCACCTCATATAGATACAACATTAAAGAACTAGAAAAAAGAATTTTTTCCGTGTGATGAGAACTCTTAGTATTTATTCTTTTAATAACTTTCATACATCACATAAAGTTTTACTTATATTTATCAAGTACCTAGTACTTATTTATCTTATAATTAGAGGTTTTTACTTTTTGACTGCCTCCATCAAATGCCCCCTCCCCCCACTCTCACTTCAGGTAACCACAAATATGATGTCTTTTACTATGAATTTGTTAGTTTTTCAAGTATAATTAACCTTCAACACTATGGTAGTTCCTGGTACACAACATAGTGATTCGATATTTCTGTTCATTTCAAAATGACCACATGATAAGTCTAGTTACCTGTCACCACACAAAGATATCACATAATTATTGACTGTATTCCCCACATTATGCATTTTGTACCCAAGACTCATTTATTTTGTAACTGGAAGTTTGTACCTCCTAATCTCCCTTGCCTATTTCTCTCATCTTTCTACCCCACCCCAACCCTTCTGACAGCAACCTGTTTGTTCTCTGTGTATATGACTCTGTTTCAGTTTAGTTAGGTTGGTTCATTTGTTTAGACCTACATGAAATCATACAGTATCTGTCTTTCTCTGTCTTAAGTGTCTTATTTCACTTAGCATTGTGGCTTCCAGGTCTATCCATGTTATTACAAATAGCAAGATTTTATTCTTTGTTATGGCTAGTATTCCACTGTGTGTATGTGTGATGGTTTCTTTATTCATCCATCTATTGGTGGGCACTTAGATTGCTTCCATATCTTGACTATTGTAAATAATGCTATAATGAACATAGGTGTACATGTATCTTTTTGAATTAAAGTATTACTTTCTTTAGATGAATACCCAAGAGTGGGATAGCTGAATTATACAGTAGTTGTATTTTTAATTTTTTTGAGGAATCTCCATACTGTTTTCCATAGTGACTACACCAGTTTACATTCCTACCAACAGGGCATGAGGGTGTCCTTTTCTCCATGTCCTCGTCAACACTTATTAGTTGTCTTTTTGATAACAGTCATTCTGACAGGGGTGAGGTGATTGCTGATTGTGGTTTTGATTTGCACTTCTCTGATAATTAGCGATATTGAGCATCTTTTCATGTGGCTGTTAGCCATCTATATGTCTACCTTGGAAAAATTCAGGTCCTCTTGCCATTTTTAAATCTGTTTTTTATGTTGAGTTGTATGAGGTTTTTTTTTAATACATATTTTAGATATTAACCCCTTATGAGATACATTGTTTGCAAATATCTTCTCCTGTTCAGTAGGTGGCCTTTTGATTTTGTTGATAATTTTCTTCACAGCGCAAAACTCTTAGTTTGCCGTAGTCTCATTTGTATAGTTCTGCTTTTGTTTCCATTGCCTGAGGAGACACCAGTAACGATGTCTTATTAAGGTGACAAACATAAAATAAGCTCTGGGTTGCAGAATCCAATGAAGCCCTGCTAGTTTTTGATGAGTCCCTTTTCTGTCACTATCATTCCTATGAGAATAAGTATTTTTTGGTCAGTATAGGCATACATCTTCTCTAGTTTATATGATTAAATGAATTATATATGTTTCAGTACTCTAGATATGAATGGTAACAAATTATTGGCCATCCCTGTCAATATTCAACAGAGACACTCTGATTGGACAGCAGTGTATCAGCAGAGGTCTGTTGGAAATATTTTGTCACATTGTCCAAAGTAGTGATGTAACAATGAGCACTTTTGACTCCTAAAGAGAAACACATAGGTTCACTTTGTATTTTGCCACTGGTTTCTTTTTTTTTCCCTCTTCTCTTTGGCTTGATTTCCAGTCTCGCTCTGTGGCTTTAATTTCACTTCATGTGTGACTTTGATATCTTTTTTAATTTAAATAAGACCCAAAGGCCTCTAATTCTAAGAATAAAGGAGTCACATAGGACCAGAGAAGGTGAAGAGAAAAAAAAAAAGTGATTGATGTGAAATAGAAAGGAATTTGACAAGAAAAGATACAAATCTTTTCTGTTTCCTATGTTACAGATTTGAACAAATCGAAGATTAAAAATCTTCTGTGCAATTTGCCTGAAGTCCCAATTCATCCTCAGATTTTTTAACACAACCAATTTAAACAGATTCTATTATCTGCTAGGATCAAAAGAATCAATCAACATCTTCTACAGTCTTGTGGGTCCTCAATCATGCTTGCCCAAGGCAATGAAAATCAAATCAAAAGCTGCCTTTATGGTAGGGGGTTATAACTCAGTGTAACAGAAAGTACTGCAGTGGTAAAACTCTGCATAAAATGAAATGTGATTCATGCTCATTGAAAACTATATCTTCTCAGAGATTATATGGAGATTTTCTCAATCTGTTCTTTTCTCCCTCAAAATGAGTTTTTAAAATGTCAACCTGTTATTCTTTCTGAGGCATAAGATTAAATTTGTAATCAGTCCAACCCCTCTGTTCCTAATTTTATTAATTTCTCTTCATTTTGATAACTTTAGATTAGGATAATCATTTTAGATTTATTTTGAGAAGTGAATATTCATTTTAAAAATAATAGCAATCATATATAAGTATATAAACCTGCATATTTACCAACATGATCATGATTATGTGTCTTTGTGCGTGTGTTTGTCTGGGTGACAGATATCAGCTGCATTTGGTACAATAATAGGATTGGTTAAAAAGTAGGAATAAAAAGACAAACTCAGGACAGTCTTTTAATTTGTGTTTTAAGTGAAGCTAGTTTGATTACAGTAAAGGTCTCAGTAGTTTGGAGTGTTTCATTACATATAGATCTGAACTTGCTAATACTATTTCTTATTAATTGTCTCTCCTTTTAGCTGCTGTGTATAAAATGTATATTAGAAACAACTCAGGAAGGGCGTTGGAGGTTTTGAATCTATTTTTGTGAAATGTAGGAAATCCCATGTTTTCTATTCCTTATATGAGAAAAATCTTCCCTCCCCCACCATCAATTCTATTTCCATTAATTATTTTTCTACAATTTGAGGGGCCATGCACTAAAATCTTACTACTATTAAGATAGCTTCCTACTGTTTGATGGAGGAAATACAGCAAGTAAAATACTCACTTTTGATCACTTACACAAATGCCTGTAATAATTATTTAAATTATGATAGTGAAAATTACATTTTACCATGTCCATGGAGTAGAATGGGGATGGAGTGCTTCCTCAGAGTCTTCCATACTTTGGGGAACAAAAAAACATGCTCTAGTCACATGTGTTCATGATACATACACATGTTTATGTTTCACTCGAATAACTGTGTGTATGTGGGGAGGATGCCACCATGGTTAAGCATAGACTTTATATTTTAAGAGCTCTAGTGTCAACCATAATGTCTGCAGTCTGTGTATGACTAAAAAAGATCAAAAATATATTTATTTACACTGACTAAAAAAGATCAAAAATATACTTACACACACTGTTTATACCTACCTGTAGAACTAACTAAAAATATTGAAACTGTGAAGTTTATATTATGGGTTCACATATATTAATAATGGAATGCATGTTTTGAATAGGATTTGTCAATCATTTTCTAAAACACTATGTATTTTCTAAATGATATCCATAGTTAATTGAGGCTTGTGGTGGGTGAGGGGGTAAGTAAGAAAATGAAGCAAATACTTTTGATAAGGACTGTACTGAAACTGAATGCACAGATTTAGATTATAACAGCTAGTCTAGGTTCTGTCTTGACCTCTGGGAGGGTAAAAAATGCTTTCCTTGAAATAAGAATAAAAATCGCTTGAATGTGATTTATGAAATATCATCAAAGTTTTAGTAGCTGCTATGATTTAAGATCTATATATAAAGCACTGCATGTTTACATCTTGGGAAATCCATGCTTCTCCTTTATGGATTTCACTTTTAGAGTTTTGTTTTGAATTGCAATATTTCAACAACAAAGTGAATCTCAAATCCAGTTGAATTTAATGTGGAATAACATAGAAGTAATGCTGCTCAATTCCATTTAGTGTAATTCTGGAATGAAAAAGGCCTTCAACATATAAAGATTGTGTTGATTTTAACCAATTAGATGAGCCATACTTCAAACTTATCTAGTTACAGTTTGTGTTTCTTTATTGTACCTGGCATACTAAAGCACCAGTTATTTTATGGGGCATTTATATAATACTAAGATAGTGTTTTATTTACTGTAGCTGATTTTCAGGTGAGATATTTTTAAAGAAGTATTTTCTGATTATTTCAGAATTTTAAATCCTTTATAAGATATCCAAGGTGGAACTAACTTTTTAAAATTCATTTTCATGGTAACTTATTTCTCTGAAATCATATATAAAATGCGGGACCCTAAAGACAGTCATTCAGTACTAGGGACTTGATTTTACTTCACCTGCCAAGGACCAGGTGCATATGTTACAGACAGAGAAAATGAGGCCCAAAGATTTCAAATGACTTTTCCAAGGTTAAACCATTAGGGGTCTATGGAATTGGGATTCATACCAGTAGCGTCTGATCCTTAGTTCTGTACTCTTTTCCTCATGCTGTTCCACGATATTCAAAATGATCCTGGAGGAACAGTGATCTGCCCCCACCTTTCTTCTTTAATAACTGCTGAGTACCATGTCAAATGTCTGCACTTCTCTAATCTTCTTTCTTACCTCTTCATTAAAATTAGTGTCAGTACCAACATCATAAGCTAGAAAAGGAACCGTAGTTATCAGGGTACCAAGTTTTTACTCTGTTTTATTCCCGTGAGTATCTGAGCTTTTACTCTACTTGCGAGCTAGTAACGTAGTGTGTTTTGGTTTTGTGGACCTAGAATGCTGTCTGCTGTATCAGTAAAAAAAGGATGTTGTGGCCATCAAGCCATCAGCCTCTGCAGCCACTGTTAATGGTGCACCCTCAGGGGACTCAAGGATGGGAAAGCACAGGATACTAGCCCTTAATGGCTGAAATGCATATCAAAGGAATGATTTCAATGAGCCCAGACTCTTGCATCTTCCTGTACATAGAAAAGTGCTCAGTTCGTTAACTTGAGATGTCTGCTTTTCTTAACAGTAATCTTTTGATGATCCAACTATCTGGATTTCGTTACAAAACTCCAGAAATCCTGGCTCCTCCTTTACCTATCTGGAGCAGTCCCTTAGAGCTGTCTGAGAGTCTGTCTCTTGAGCTTGAAGTCCTCAGATAATCCGCCAAATAAAACATAATTCTCAACTTTTAATGTATGCATTTTTTTCTAGGTTGACAGTTTTATGGTTGCTGGTGGAAGACATAATACTCTAGGGTCAGGAACAAAGGGCTTAATTTTCACATAACAGCAAGTAATGTGAGCTTCATGTTTGCAGTGGTTCCTCTTGTTGCCAGGTTCTGTAAGAGTAAAGCATAGTTGCCTGGATGGATGCTACATATATGATGGTTTTACATTAGAGCCAAGAAACAGATAGCTATTGACATACACTTACTTTATAGCAAGCTTGCTCTTTGTCCTGAAGGGGAGACCTCATTTCATCCCCTCAAATTGCTACTGAAATACAATCTTGAAAAGTATCCCAGGTGAAGAGAAGTCTGGGTGTTGCATTCTTGACAAACTCACGAAGAACATGATGGGACAATGAGGGTCATAGTAGATGGTGTCTCTCAACATCTCCATTAACCCCTCCTTATTAATCTTAGATTATATTCATATCCAGTGTTCTTGCCATTCTTTCCCTCATGTCATACCCCCGTTTGCAAAATCTACTGCTTACTCAGCCTCTGCATTCTGGTACTGAGGGGGACTACAAAAATATTAACAAACAAAAAATAAAGCCATGAAGTTTTGGGGGTGCTGTCTTTACAATTCATACTTGGAGTCACCTAGAGCATTATTTCACACCTTCTCACTTTTCAAACCAGAGCATTCATTCCCTGCCTCATTCTCATCTGTTTAACTGCTTCTTATTTCACTAAGTAACAGACGCAGAGTAGACTTTCCAGCGGTTCCCACAGCCGCATGAACTAACATAACAGCTGTGCCAGTGACCTCTGCTGTCCCTTCTGTTATGGATGAGCTGTCTGTGCTCCTAACGAAGGCTCAAGGCTTCGCGTATGGTTTGAATACCGTCTCCTCTGGACTGTAGGAGGAAAATGCTGCCGTTGCCCACCTCTCTTTGTCATCTTCTCCCACTCTTTTGGAATGCTTTAACAAGCATGCAGCCACACTTTAATGTCTCCTACCCAATTTTTTTTAAGTGAAATTCTACATACTTATAATTGGATTCAAAGCTTTTTTGCCCTGTACTACTATCCTTATCCCCTAAAGTAATCTCTGAACTTCTTATCGCATAAGAAAAAAACAGTGTTTGCACGTACTGTCATAAGGAATGGGCCATCCATTCTGGGACCTTTTTGGCAGTACAAAGCACTAATAAAAATTGGAAATCAAATATTTTCTTTAACTTTATGGCAGGGCTTATTTTTCTACCAGACTCTATAAGTAGACAAGGAATAGTATAGATAGTCTTCTTCGAGATTGAAGCTCATAGAAACCAGACATAGATGTTTATTCTGATTATGAAATTATTAGGAAATGATTGTAAAGTGCTCAACCTCTTGTCTTAAATTTAGTAAGCATGAGATATGTGTTTTATTGCTCAGTAAAAAGAAAAACATAGAACCCCAGACATAAATAAAATATTTCCCTTTAATCAGGACTTACCATTCTTGAATTACTCTTTTTCACACATTTGTATCTGCATTTCAGCTATTTCTTAACATAGTCATTTCTCTTCATTTTAGTTTTCCATGTACTCACAAAACTCTTATTAGTTTATAACTCTAGTATTTCCAAAATGCTCCCATGACAGGTAAAATTCATTTGATGAAAGCTTAAAAAGATGGATTTTTGTGTGTGTGTATGTGTGGCTAAACTCATTGGAGCAAGAGGACATTAATCATGCAATTCCTTTTCATTTTAGATTGTACATGGCTGAATATTTTCCCTCAGTTTCATTGGGTTTGGATTTGTTGTTTTCTTTGTTAAGGGTAGTTATGATTTACTAAGTCGTTGGATATAAGGAAACAGCAACAACAAAAACACTAATACACCAAACTTACCTTCAAAGTTAATGACAAGAGCAACAACAGTAAAAGCATGAGGATTTTCAATTTTATTTTATAGTGGGGATCAAGATTGTTGACTCAGTGGATGATCTGGGAAAGGAATAGTCTCTTTAACCTCAACTTTCTATGATTTCCATTTAAAACTATTTAAATGAATCTGCCTTCTCTTCTGCTCATTTCAATTCCCAGTCAGCATTAGTTACACTTTTAAAATTATGTTTTTATTTCTTAACTGAGACTAAAAAAAAAATTTGTTCCAGCTCCTCTACCTCTCATGGATAGTTTTCTGTGGGCACAGCAGTCAGAACCATGCAGCTGGGCGAGGACTTGGGGAGGAATTAGAGTAAAGAAGCAGCTGCACTAGTGGTCATGACGGAAACTGGAGCATTCCAGGGTCGGGGGCATTATGTTCATTAGTGGTTTGCAGCATGGGGTCTAGAATTGAGTCATTTCTGTTTAAATCTTGGTTCTCCAAGTTATTAATATAACAACCTATGGTAGATTACTTAGGCACTCTGTGTCTTGATTTTTCTCTACTGTAAAATGTTAATAATAGAATAATAGAATCTACCTCATAGAGTAGCTGTGATGATTAAATGACTTACAAGGTACAAGAACATTGAAGGGGTCCTTCCTTGCACTTGGTAAGTATGAAATAGTTCTTAGGGAAGCCAAAAGACAACTGAGGAGACCAAAAGCAAAGGTGTTAGAACCATTTGAAGCCCTTGGCACCTACTAAGACATCAAACATTAAACACAGCCAAATACCTAGCCAGCTTAACATAAAACACACTAAAGACCTATTTAACTCATTTCTAATTACTCAACACGTCATGTCTGTCTCCCAACAAAAGAAATCACGAGGCATGCTGAAAGGCCAAGGAAAACCACAGTCTGAAGAGACAGAGAAAGCATCAGAAATGGACTCAGATATGACACAGATATTGGAATCATCAGACAGGGAATTTAAGATAATTATGATGGAAGTGTTAAGGGTTCTAATAGAAAAAGTAGATAGCATGCAAAACACATGGGCAATGTAAGTACAAAAAATAGAAACTCTAAGAAAAAATAAAAAATAAATGCTAGAAATCAAAAATAATGTATCAGAAATTTAAAAAAAAAAAAAAAGCTTTGATGGACTCATTAGGATACTGGTCACAGCCAAGGAAATAATCAGTGAACTTGAAGATAAGCCAACAGAAATTTTCCAAATTAAAATGCAAAGAGAAAAAAAAGGAAACAAAACAAAAATAAAAAGTGTTACAGAAGCATAATTTGAATAGCAGAAGGGGAAAAGCAACAGAACAGGAGAAATATTTGAAGTAGCAAATGGCTGCAAATTTTCCAAAATTAAACAGACATCAAACCACAGCTCTAAGAAGTTCAGAGAAACCCAACCAAGAAAAAATTCCAAAAAAAACCCTACAGATAGTCATATTATATTCAAACTGTAGAAAACCAAAGAAAGTGAGAGAATCCTAAAAGGAGCCACCTAACATGTGGAGAAATAGGATAAGCATTTCTTTAGACTTCATGTGAGAAACCATTCAAGCCAGAAGAGAGTGGAGTGAAAGATTTAGTGGTGACAGAGAGAAAAACTTAAATTTTATATGTAGTGAATGACATTTTCCTTCAAAGGTAAAAGAAAAATAAAGATTTTCTCAGACAAATGAAAACTGAGGAAATTCATTAAGAGATCTGCCCTCTGAGAAATGTAATAAGAAGCTCAGAGAGAAGGAAGATAGTATAGGTCAGAATCTAGTATGCATACAAGGGAAGGAAGAATGTCAGAGAAGGAATAAATGAGGAAAAGTAAAATCTTTCATTTTCTTAGTTTATCTAAAATACAACCTTTTATGGTTATAGTAGTAACAGTGTATGGAATGGTTACAGCATATGTGTAAGTGAAATGAAAGACAGCACTGTCATAGAGAAAGGGAAAGGAGGTTCGAGGAATACTCTTTCATAAGGTAACTGCACTACATGTAAACTGACATAATATTGTTTACAGGTGGATTTGGATTAGTTAAAAATTATAGGGAAATCACTAAAAACTTTAAAAGTAAAGTACTGCTCACATACTATGAAAGGAAATAAATGAAGTCATATAAAATGCTCACATCAAACCAGAGAAGGCAGAAAAAAAGAAATAAAGACCAAAAAATACAATAAATAGAATACAGTTTTAAACATGGTAGTTATCAATTCACCTCTTTTGTAATCACTTTAATGAAAATCTTCTAAATACATCAATGAAAAGATATAAATCATGGATGCAAGACCCGATTGTTGTCTACAAGAAATGCCCTTTAAATATTAAAACTCATATAGGTTAAATTTAAAGGAGCGGAAGAAGGTGTGTCATACTCACACTCATCCAAATAAAGCAGTAGTAGCTACATATAAATTTCAGAAAAGTAAAATTTAGAGCAAAGAAAATTACCAATGATAAAGAAAGTATTACATGATGATAAATAATTCAATTCTCCAAGAAGACACAACAGTTCTAAATGTCTATGTACCTAACAACAGAGAATCAACATATATGGGCAAAAACTGATAGCACTACCAAGAGAATAAATAAATTCACTATTATGGTTGGAGACGTCAGCCACCCTCTTTGAGTAATTGATAGATCAAGCAGAAAAAAACAGTAAGTTTATAGTTGATTTTAATAGCAGTATCAGTCAACTTGATCTAATTGATATTAATAGACCACTCCATCCAACAATAGTAGAATATACATTTTTCTCAAGTTTGCAGGAACATTTGCGAAGATGGACCATGTTCAATGCCATGCCCCACCCCTTAACATAAATAAAAAATTAGATATCATATCAAGTATGCCCTTAGAGAAAAATGGAATTAAATTACAAATCACCATCTGAAAGATAGCCAGAAAATCTCCTAAATGTTTGGACATTAGCCAGTATACTTCTAATAAAACATGGATCAAAGGAAAAGGCTCAAGAGAAATTTTAAAATACTTTAAGTAAAAATAAAAATAGAGTTTATTGAGATATGTGAGGTGAAATCAACACTTAGGTATAAATGTATAGTCTTAAATGCATAAATTAGAAGAGAAAGAAGATAAAAAATCCATTTTTTAAAATTATCTATGATTTACCTTTGGAAACTAGAGCAACTGAAGTCTACATATGCAGAAAAAGATGGTAAATATTAGAGCAGAAGTCAAAGACATTACAAAGAGAAAAACAATATGGAAAATCAAAATAGTCAAAAGCTAGTCTTTTTGAAAAGATAAATACAATTAATAAATGTCTAGCTAGGCTAACCAAGAAAAAAAGAGATAAATTAACAATATCAGAAATGAAAGAAGTATTATCACTACTGAGTCCATAAGCAATAAAAGCTGTTTTTAGAGAATTCTGTGAATGACTGTTTGTCCTGAAATTGTATGGTACTAATCAATTCCTCCTAAATTACAAGCTGTCAACTGAAAAAGAGAGGTGGATAATCTGAAATGGCCTGTATATAATATACATGAAATTAATAATTTATAAACTTCCATTTTGAGTTTATTTTTGAAAAAGATCTTAAGTCTGTGTCTAGGTTTATAATCTGTTGTTTTACTTAACATAGATAGGTTGGATATACAGAGAAATATTTATAGATATATAAACAGGTTGCTATATACACATACGTATTTTGCTCGGTCATCTGAGACGATCCAAAAGCAGTGATACCACAGTAGCAGCGAGCGTGCCTGGCACACAGATTCTGGTTCCTCATACCATTCTCCATAAAGGAACCAGGATGTTTTGGAGAAATAGCTGATTTTAGGACTGGGGCAGGAAACATATAAGATGAGTCTGTAGCATCTTGTAGTTTCAGAATGTGATGTTCTCAAAAAGCTACAGTGAAGATTGTACCAAAAAAGGGACACAGGAGCCAAGGGAAAGAGGTCCCTGTGGCCAAAACTGGAACCATTTGAACAACAGAAAATAATGTAATACTGGATTACAGATAAAAATAGAAAATAAATATCCATGACTCCATACCAATATAAGTTAATTATCAAATAAATATATAAGTGAACAAGAGTGGACAAATACGCAGAAGAATTCCAAATAATTGATATACCCTGCACTCAAGGAGTCAGGGCGTTCGTTTTTGCTCCCTACACATGGTCCAGGCTGAGTAATTTCCTAGAAAAAGTACAGTATGGAAGAGGAAAGAGTAACTTTAGAGAGGAGAAACATGACAAGCACCATCTCAGCCACATGGTCAAGGTTAACATCAATGGTAATAAATTATCTTGATAGCATGTATCCTTAATAAGATGTGGTGAAATGGCACTTCACCTCTGTGGCCATCTACCTCAAAACCCGTATCTGCAGTCTAATCATGAGAAATATATTACACAAACCCTTATTGAGGAACTTTGTTAAAACTGACCAGTACTCATCAAAACTCTCAGGGTCATCAAAAATAAGGAAAGTCTGAAAAAAAAATGCCACAGCTAAGAGAAGTCTAAGGAAACAGCCTGACTAAGTGTCCTGTGATACCGTGGATAGGATGCTGGAACCGAAAAGGGCATTAGTTAAAAACTACAGAAATCCGAATACACTGTGGACTTTGGTTAATAATAATGTATTGGTGTTTGTTTATTAGTTTTAAAAAATGTGCCATACAAATATACGGTGTTAATTCTAGAGGAAGCTGGGTGTAGAGTGGATGGGAACTCTCTGTAGTCTTTGTGATTTTTCTGTGAATCTAAACTTGTTCTAAAAAATAAGTTTCTTTCTTTAGTATTAAAAATAGACTTGCTGAGGCCTAATCTTGGAGATTCTGATTCAGCAGAGTGGGCATAAAACTCTACATATATCATTTTTTAATAGCTCCTGAGACACTAGAAAGCACAATCAGATCAAGAGACATGGCTAGATTGTAAGTTCAATGAAGACAGAAATCTTAGAAATAAAGCCCACCTCCTTATCCATACCATCTACTACAGTGTCTGGCACCAAGCAGACAGAAAGGTAAATATTTCCTGAATACATGAATTATTAAATACTGTGGTGAGATATGGAAGTGGTTGTTATTATTTAACAGAGCAAAAAAACACACACTTTTAACTTACTTCTAAGGATTGCGATATGTAAGCACATTTGTTCCAAACCCACATACATAATGAAAACATTTTTATTCCACATAACATCTCTGTTGATATGTGCAAAATGTGTATTTGCCATATTGCACAAATAATTAAGCAATTATAATCTTTTCTGTGTCACAATATTAGAATCTTTTGTGTTGATGAGAAAAAGATTAAATTTCAAAATGGCATTGAGACTATAAACAGAAGTAGTGTGCTAACAAATAAAGATCTTTTAATTTCATGATACTTGCACTATGCAACAGATACTGTTGCCAGTGATTAGGTTCTTGTCTCCTCCCAGAAATAGTTCAGAGATGAGACACGGAGGCTTTACAAAGTAGGGATTTATTATTAAGGGTTAGATAGTACACTGTCACGGGGAGAGTGGGCAGGCTCAGGTGAGCAGCTGTGCTGAGTTTCTTTGGTAAGTTGTTTACATGTTGTAAAATGAATGGGCAAAATATTCATTGGGGAGGGAAGGGTTTGAGGTCAGATTCCCTGATTTTTATCACAACTCCACCTTCCCAAAGAGAGGAGGGATTTTTGTCCTTGTTTAGTCTGAATCGAAGTGTCATGGCGTCAGTGCATGATGGGTACTTTTGATCTACGAGGCTAATTTTATTGAAATGAGGGTATAATGAGCAAAAGGGTACATTTGGACACTAGAGATTCTACATCCAGAGTAGCAATAAAGTGAAGGAATCTAGCTGCAAAGTAAAATCAGATAAATCTGTAAGCTCTATGAGACATAATAGCATTGCATTAGCATTAGGGAAGTCGTGCCTGAAATTCAAAGGCAAACAGTGTTGGGGCACATTCCCTTGTCCTCTCAGGTGAAAACTGAGGTGTAGTAGTGAAAACTGAAGGTGGGGCCAAACCACACACATTAGATTTATCTATTGAGAATAGCTTTTAAATATAAGGAATTTAAATGATTTGTTATTGAACTTACTAAGATTATCATCTCCTCCCTTTCTGAGTTTAAGTCATAAATCAGTCTCTCATCTCTATCCTGACAGTATAAACAAAGTACCAGTTAGACTTAAACTCAAAAAGATAATAGGTGTGTTCACTTACACTCACTTCCCTCATAGAACTATTAGTGCATTAGCTATTGGGACCAGGAAGAAGTCTCGGGTAAAGTTGCCACTGGAAAATAATCACATGATGTATGGTATCTCTGAACTACCAAATATTTAGTAGATTTCTTCACAGACATCCACTACAAATCCCAGCTACTTTTCTGCAGCGTCCAGGGTGTTATTTCCAGTATTGAACAGACCTGCAATTTTAACTTATGGTTCACAACAATCAAATTTCCATAATTTTTATAATATCCCTAATACTCTTTCCATGAATCATGATGCTTTTTCTCATGTCCCAAATGTGCTAAGGTCAAGAGGAAAACAGATATGGCTTCTGATGGCTCTGTGAAGTTTGTATAATGTTCAGTAGACTCTATGCTTTTAATTCCTTTATTTCATATATGTGAACTTCCTATCTGATGTCTGGAAGGATCTACCCATCCTTAGTAATTAATGCAGTTAATTCTTATTATGAAGAATATTTAACAACATGCTAACCAGCATCTAAATGGTAATTCTCAACAGCTGGAATCTGTCTGATCTTTTGAATGTGATATTGGCAGTAAATTCTCCAGGTTAGTGGCCACTGATGAGCAGATGCCAGAGGTTCCAGTGCCGCATGAACTATAGAAAAACGTAACGTGTATCATTATGGAAAAACTGCTCTGGAGCGTGGGGTATGCCAGCCATTCCTCAATATTAAGAAATCAACATAACTCCTCTCTAGTGGCACAGTGTCATTTAGGACTCCCAACACATAGCTACGCTCAGGCACTATATTTTGTTTAATATTTGATCTATGATTAGGAGCAAGACAGATTTGTGTATACTTAAGCTTATCTCAACAAAGGATAGTTGCCCTTTTGCTCCTGCTGAGAGTACCAAGCCAACTCCTTGCCAACCTGTCAGTCATCAGTCATGTTAAAACAAAATCCTCCCATTTTATATTACAGATATTCATGGTGGATTTTCCAAAGTCTAAAAAGGGTAGGACCTTCAGATGTGGATTTTAAGAAACATGATGCTTTTATTAACATTTTCAAGATTCGTTCCACTCCAGATCATGATTTTGTAAATAGTATTGTCTGTGAAAATGAAAGATAATGAAAAGTACAAGATGTACTGTGTAGATATCAGGACAGTAACCCAGAGATTGAGAACTAGAACACCTTTATTATTCTTTGCAGTAAATAGTGCTTGTTCTCTATGGTTTATACAAATGCCATTATCTTTTATAGAAATTAAAAGAATGTGAATATCAACAAATGATAAGGTATAATTATGTGTTCAGGCCAAAGTTACAGATAGTTATAGAGTTAAAATATTTTTTTAGCTATTGAAATATGACAGAATATAGTAGTGTTAAGTTAGACTATACCTTACAAACTGCTTTATGCTCCTGAATAGCAAGGATATTAACTTAACTAATGATCCTTTAAATGGGTATGTAAAATAATTTAAGCTGCTTGCGACATGCAAAAGAGAGGCATCGTTTGTTACTGCCAAAAATCACTGGCATGTGGAAATCAGAAAATCATTAGCCTTGGTAAGAATAGCTTCATACAACAGGGAAGAGAACACATTATTTGGAGCAGTTAAATGACAATTGATGCAACCACTGATGAAATGTAGGGGAAAAAAGTGGATACGATTTAGTGAATGATAAATTCTGCACTTAGTATTTATGCATGCAAAGGAACGGAAATCTTTGCTCATTAACCAGTGCACTTAGCTTGTGAGCCAAAATGCTTCAGGCTGTAGCCTTAATTGTCATAAATGTTTATCTCTGTGCAAGTTTAATTTAGAGTTAAGAAAAAATGTTATCTTGAGTGATGTATGGTTCTACATCTTTTTCATTTTCTTCATCAGCTTAAGTGGGTTTACTTACATTCCTGTTCATATCCCTCCTCTTGCTGAGGTCTGTCTCCATAATACCCCCAGCTAGAATTAATCTCTCTCTTTTCCCCCCATTATGCCCCACTCTTTTTACATCTATTGTAGCAGTGTGCTTAATGTCATATTTACAGGCATATCTCATTTAGCTGTGACTTCTAGAGCGCCAATTTTTCATAGCATTTATTGGAATTGTATACTGTGCTTTCCTCAGTTTGAATGGCACTTGCCAATCTGTTTTGTGTATGCTCTTAACTCTCTTTGCCATTAACAAACTGTTTTTTAGCTGAGGATGATTTCTGTTTGATTCTCAGCACATATATTGAAAATTTCTCAAAGTGTGAAGAAACGTGGACCATTTTATTGTCCCTTCAACACCAGGATGCCATGCAGCATCACACGTGTAAACCTCAGATAGATATGGTCTGGGCTGACGGATGATCCCTCTACCACTGGGACATCTGGAAAGAGTGAGAGGCAGTCAATTACCCCATACCTTTATGTTAATTTAGTTTTAAATCACTTCGTAGGGGATGCATCTCCAAAGGGGCAGTCATGGCTTTGATTTATTTCTTACACTTATGGAACTCTCTTCCATTCCATTTAAAAAGAGCGTAAACAAGATATGGCTTTATGTGTGTAGGTACCCGTATACCCTTTAATGTCAAAAGTTCCCCCAAAACAGGGATCATACCTCAGTGGTAAAATCTTAACTGGATAAAAAGGCCAACTAACCAGCACAAATGTGTGGAGAGGAAAAGGTTAGTGTCATAAACAGGGGATCACATTAAGTATTAGCCTGAAGAGTGCCTGCCCACCTTAAAGAGGGCAAGAAATAATGTACATATATTTTTCCACGCATTTCAATTTTTCAACATAAACCAAATCTGATTTTCATGAGATTTTAAAAATGTATGTCCATTTAATTTAAATGATAGTTATTTTCAATATTGTGCAAGTTCACATAAAACCCTTCTGGAGATGAGAACTAGCTCATAGGCTGCCTGTTTATGATGTCTACCATAACCTTTCTTCTCTTTTTCTCTCCCTTCCTGTCTTCTTTATTGCTTTCCTTCTTTTTCTTATTTCATCTCTCCTTCTTTCTCTGTATATGTGTGTGCATGTATACCCACATGGGTATCCTGTATAAATTAATGACATGCAGTCAAGTATAAAATCATTAAAGGAATTTTTTTAAAAAAGAAATAACAGTAAGAAAAAGAATAAATTAGGACAAATGTAGGTGTGATCTGGGAGTATTGACCGATGTTTTGGCCTGATTATAAAGTTAGCTTTAACATTTCCAATTACAAGTCAAAAAGACAAATATAACAAGTTATAATACTTACAAAGTCACTGTCAACCCCATACACACACACACACACACACACACACACACACACACAGAGGGACAAAAAACTTTTAAAAAATCCTACCAATTTCAGAAGCGTCGCATGGAATTTACTAGTACTGAATTCTAAGATAAAATAAAATTTCCTAGGCAATATCATGCATAATGTCCTCAAGAACATCTCTACAATAAATATGAGTTTTGTAGGATCACTTTTTGTTGCGTTCCTTTCTGTAAGACAAGTTGTATTAAAGTATCAAACAATTTTTGCCATGGTTTCAGTGAGGCAACAAAATGATGAAAGTCAGGTACAGATCTGATAACTGGACTTGACAGAGAAATGGATACAGGACATATAACTCTAAAGACATTTGAATCCTTAGAGCTCTTCACAAAGTTTTCTGTATGTAGAAAACACTCTATGAAAGTGTGAGGTGAAAACATGAATTGAAAACTACGTATTTGATGGTGGATTAAAAAGGAGCATCTCAACTATGAAACACTGACTTGAAGCAAAAAGCATTTACACTCTCCTGATCACAGAACAATTAAAAATTAAGTTTACAAAGTGTTTTGATATCTCATGGACTTTCCATTTACACAGTTAGAAGTATAGGCCCACTACATATGCCAACAGTTCTCAGTCATGACTTTAAAGAAGGATCAAATTTAGTGGCAGAATGTATAAGATGAATTTTTGTCAGGTGTTTTTAGAAAGGGGTCTACTCAGGAGCATCTTTTAATTTTATTTTTTGGGGGTAACAAACCACCCTACACTTAGATATCTGGGGCGTGGCCCAGTCGTAGCACCTGCTGAAGTCTAGGCACAGGTGGTTGTATTTATAGTTACACAGCCTCAACTGGCTTAAGGAATTGAAGGTGGATATTTTCCCAAGGAGGAAATAGCCCATTCACTGACTAGCTGTCCAGTGATAAAGTGGAGTTTTCCTCTCTCGACTATATAAACTAATAATCAGAAGGATGTTTAAGCTAGAAACTCTCATTTTCAGCCATGCAATGACTAGGAAACTGGAAACATGGGGAAAAATAATTTTTGCCTTTAACAACTCAAAGCCAACAGCTTTGTCTAGAAAATTGCCTGGGAGGGCCCCCCACCCCTCCCCATATGCACTCGCTCACATAATTGCTTAGGCAAGCTTAAGTGGTATCACTTTCTTGCTATTAATTAAGTTATCATGACTAGGATGAAATTAATGTAACTGTTTTAAATAAGATATGATACATACAGTAGAGGAATAAAAATAGATGCGTTTGTATGCATGTGTTTTTCAAAACAATAATTATGATTAATGTCTAGTTATTAAAATACACAGTTTGTTTATTGTTAATGTTCAGGGAAGCTGATTATGAGATCATGGTATTCTGCCTGAGACTAGAGGAGGGCTATATTTATACTCAGTTTGCTTAGGACCTGTTTTCTTAGAACACACCCTTCTTTATAGAATTTAAGACTAACTATTTTCTAACGTCTTCAGTTTTTTTAGTCATCTTCTTCAGGAAGTTGAGCAAGGCAGCAATGTCTTTGTTTAGCCATCTTTAAGACAGTTTCCCCATTCTCAGCTTATTTTGATGTAATCTCCTTGGAAATTAATCCATATCCTTGGATGTAAATCAACTTGTCCGAGCATTTTCTGTCCCTAACAATGTTGGATAGCTCTCAATTGCATGCACCAAACTGGCATCAGCAAAGTGCTATTAAAGAAATAAGATAAAAAGATGAAAAGGTATCAAACAACTCTTTCTGCTGGGTAGAGTCTCTCCTAAGATAGATAGTACTTTTTCTCCCTCTTGTTGAGCAACCAGTATCTTCCAAGCAGGTCCCATACTGGAAATGGGAAAACATAATTCTCATTTTTTTAATGTTTATCGTCCCTGTCAGCCTTTCTCAGGTATTCTTTTGAGCTCTACATATTACAATTTTATTCTCATATATTGCATATTTTTAGATTTTAGCACAATTGGAATTTGGTCTGTCGTTTTATGATTCTAAGAATGATGTGTGGGAAGGTGATAGAATATGGCTAAGTTGTGTGTTAACATAATCCACTCTCATTTTTTCTTAATGCATATGTGATGCAAATGACTGATATTGTAGATAATACACTCCTGAAAAATAAAATTGAGAAATATAAACACTTCAATAGATTGTAAAATCTGTGATAAATGTAACACAAATGTATTTAGGCTAGCAAAATTTAAAGGAAATTTTAATTGGTATTCTTGATATTTTCAGCTCCTTTGCCGCTGTTGGTGAGACTTACGTACATTTAAAACATTGTGCTAAAATATTATGTCCTTGCTTTACAAAAATAGGAAAAAGAGATTATGTAGTGCATCTAATTCCTGCTTATAATCTTACTTAAACATTAGTTATAACAAAATAATTTATTTAAAAGGATGCCTATTTATATTCAGACCTGTAAATTTATATTTACTGTTCTAGGTAATCCTACATATTTAGTATTTGTTGATTCTTGGTTTCCTCATGGCAATATTGGGTTGGAGGAGACTATTTTCTCTGAAGTCCAACGGTTCCATGGTCCCTGGTTATTATACTCCCCTAGGCAAATAAACGTGTAGGAGAGAGACAGAGCAAGATTACTCTAGAAAGTCATGTCTTACTAATATCCAGTCCAGTCAAGTTCAAATCAAGCATCCCCCCAGCTTTTGCATGGTGTAGCTTGGGAAGCTACAGATGGAATTGCAGTGTTCACCTGCAAAATCTACTCTGTTCGTTAGGACCCTTATTTGGTTGGCACAGACAGAAGATTCAAATTGACTTATTCTAAGAGGTAAATGTACCTTGAGACCTCCAGCTCTGTGGTCAAAATCAAGGATAGCAATGTTGCTGTGGCATGAAATGAGAGGATGAAAACTTTGACTTTCAGCTTTGCTTCTCTGGGTGTGTTTTTATTTCTAATCTTGCTTTAGACGGATTACTCTGCAGATGCTTTCAATACCACCTGAGATTTTGATCTTACAGGTCAAGTTCTTAGGAAGGTACCACCTTGTTCTGAGTCTCAAGTCCAAAAATATTAGGAAAGAGAATCTTTGACCCAGCTTGGATCCACTGCTGACCTCTGAATTAATCCAGATCTTCTAGGTGTAGATCACACTGTGAAACAGTGACTTCCTTTGCAGCTATAGATGGTGTCAGGAGAAGCAGTTGACAAAGGAAAGACAGGGTAAATCTTTGAAGAAATGGTACGTAATTGGGTAGAAAAATAAGAAGGTATGTGCTACCGTATTATTCTGTGACTAAGACATCTAATATTATTAGCAAAAAGTAAAGCAGCCAATAATCTACTTACTTTGATTTGAAGGAAACTGAGAGGCTTTCCTATAGAATGACATTTCTTGACAGCTGGAGAAAACTAATACTGTTAGGAGACCTCAAAATTCAAAGCATTATCCTCCGACCTCAGCTAGATGAATACTTGAAATCATATGTATATGAATCATGGTAATTAAATGATTTTTCAAGATCACATTATTTGTAAGTGCCAAAACCCCCTAAGTTGTCCAATAGCAAACTCACACACATTTAACCCTTGTTTTTGAGACTTTTAATCATTCAGGCATTCCCCATGACAGGGCTATCAAAGTTTGGTCTCCAGATCATCCTACATCAGAATAATTGAAAATAAAGGTTCTTGGGCCCCTTCTCTGCCCCTCCCACCAGCACTGAGTCTCAAGCTCCGTTCATTATAAGCTGCGAAACTGCATTCTTCACCGAGACCTTAGGTAGGTTTCATGCGTGCTGAAGTTTGAAAACTACTACGGTTTAGTACTCCCAAGTCTGTGACAGAAAGGGTTAGTGACAAATAACACAGAGTAATATAAGCCCAGGAGGGGCTAGAAGGACGACAGAGAACACTTAAGAAGTTACTGAAAAGGTGGAAAGAACCTTCTTGACCTACTTCAGGTTTTCCTCGTAAGCTGTCCTCACAGTTCTTTTTATTTCTCTATTGAAATCTACTTCCCTATTGAACACTACTCTTTGTACATACTGAAGAAGGTGGTGTTAATTTTGACAGATACCATTTTAAATGGGAACTTCAAGTAATATTCGATGTTATCAGGTCTTCACATTACCATTTAGATATCAGAGTTATTTACAAAATGCTTTTCCACAGCCATGTTTTTCTTAACTCTTATTGCATGCATTTGGTCATCCCATTGGGCTGCATTTATATGCATCTTAATGTTTTATGAATATACTGTAACATTACTGATATTAAAATACATAAACTCAGATAAGTCCTGTTGGTGATTTTCTTTCCAAATTTTAAATGGGTGGTCTTTCTGTCTAATTACAGGAGTACAAAAATTTAATAGCAATTTGTATGCACATTATTGTGGTATTACTTGCATTTCCATATCTCATTCTTTCTGGAGAGTTTAAAGATTAACTTGATAGTTTAAATTTTATTGATAGATTTCCTTACGCTATAAAGGCAGTGCTTTGTGTGTTTATGCTTTGATACAATCTGGAATACAATGAAGTAATCTTCAGCTCCCAAGATATAAAAAATAAAATGCATGAATTATTGAATCTTAGTTGTTTTACATCTAAAATTATATTGCAGTTGGTTTTTTTACTGGTAGCTTGCAGTTTCCTGTATATGTATCTTTAAGGTTTATAAATACAGTAAGGTAAAAAAAGTCTATATTTTAAATTTAGTGCATAATAAAATATTTTAAAAAACATTAAAATATATTACCCTGAAATGTCTTTATTTGTATGCTTTCTGTAATAATTCAGTTTTTTAAAAGCTTTAAAATACTGATTTGTGGCATTATATACATATTTTTCATGCTTTAAAAATACTTGTCTATTCATACACACATGAATCCAACTTTGTGATTATATATATAATCAACTTTTGAAATCCATGTTGCAATGGGAAATAGACTGGCTGACTCACATCTCTGTTTACATTTAATATTCCATTGATTTGGAAAAGATTATAAAATGATCTAGTCTGCAGAATATCTCAAAGTTTAAAAGCAAATAAGCAATTGTAAACTGTGCCATCAAATGACTGTTATTTATTTTGTTCAATTATACCAATGATAATTCAAAACTAAAATTTATATAATAAAAATTTACCTAGGAAGTACAGGTTCTTGAGATGTAGGGAATCATCCAGGCGACTTATATATCAAGACTAAAATGTTGTGGCATGTGTAAGGCTAAGTGTAAATTCTGTAGGCTGCTTTATGTTTGAAATTGTATTCCTAGAGTGGCCTGGCCTACTATGGTGGACGCATGAAGATTTGAGGATCTGTACCTTGAAAGAGGATATATTGATTATTTAAAGAGATTGCAGAGAAACTGGAGCTGATTGAATGAGAAAATACCACACAGCTAATATTTTGTTTAATCCTTCTTTTCTAAGTTCTTATGTAAGGGGATATTAGTTTTTGTTTTTGTTTTTGTTTTTGTTTTTTGTTTTTTCTTCTTCTTATGGCTTTCCGAAAAAGTCTAAAAGTCACACCCACACATCTGCTTCCCATATGGGACTTTAAAATGTCTCTTTTGGACTCCAGAAAAATATATGTGTGATTATTAATATCATGGGTTATGAATAGTTTATTAATTTTTAGGGTTCAGGTTAATACTCATTGGCATTTCAGAAATACTGTGATTATTTTGACCTTTGCAAATTCATGGTCAAATGGCATTGCAGAATGTTTTCTAATCTTTTTCAAATCATTTCCTGTTAAAAACCATTTTCCTCAAGACTTTGAACCTTTTTATCTACTCTGTTATAGTAATTTTAAGATTATATTCATATGCATGTTGGTGATCTATTGGAGAAAGCCATATTAGAATAAAAAAGTAGTCACCACTCATAGAACACCTTTCCTATCATATTACCTATCAGTTGTATCTTATTAGGGGCATATGCCAAATATAGGAAAATTTCCAAACATACTCCATCTTTATTTATTTATTTATTTATATTGAAGTACAGTCACTTACAATGTGTCAATTTCTCATGTACAGCACAATGTCCCAGTCACGCATATACACACATATATTCATTTTTATTTTCTTTTTCATTAAAGATTATTATAAGATATTAAATATAGTTCCCTGTGCTATACAGAAGAAATCTGGTTATTTAATCTATTTGTCTACATAGTGGCTAACACTTTCAAATCTAAAACTCCCAAAGTTATGCCTTCCCACCCCCTTTATCCCAGTAACCATAAGATTGTTTACTATGACTGCGAGTCTGTTTCTGTTTTGTAGATGAGTTCTTTAGTGTCTTCTTTTTATCATTTTTTTTTATATTCCACATATGAATGATACCATATGGTATTTTTCTTTCTCTTTCTGGCTTACTTCACTTAGAATGATGATCTCTAGGTCCATCCATTCTGCAAATGGCATTATTTTATTCTTTTTATGGCTGAGTAGTATTCCATTATATAAATATACCACAGCTTCTTTATCCAATCATCTGTAGATGGACATTTAGGTTGCTTCCATGTCTTGGCTATTGTATATAGTGCTGCTATGAACAGTGGGGTACATGCATCTTTTTGAATTAGAGTTCCCTCCAGATATATACCCAGAAGTGGGTTTGCTGTATTATATGATAAGTCTATTTCTAGTTTTTTGAGGAATCTCCATACTGTTTTGCATAATGGCTGCACCAAACTACATTCTCACCAGCAGTGTAAGAGGGTTTCCTTTTCTCCACACGCTCTCCAGCATTTATCATTTGTGGACTTTTGAATGACAGCCATTCTGACTGGTGTGAGGTGATACCTCATTGTGATTTTTATTTGCATTTCTCTGATAATTAGCAATATTGAACATTTTTTCATGTGCCTATTGCCATTTGTAACATACCCCGTGTTTAAAATGTGACCTACACTCTTCCTGCCTCCCTCTGGCTAGTCAAGGCAGGAGGGCTTCTCCCTGTAACAGTGAATCAGCAGTCCAGTAGGTAATCCTGAATATGTGTACTATCTTAGACGACTCCAATACAGACAGTAATTTTTCAAAGAGCTATTCACAGCCAGCAACTCAGTTTCCAAGACAGATTATATAGGTATACATGTAGACACACACGCAGACACACACACACTCACACACACACGTAATCTTTGATACCATTCATCACTGAAATCTTCTAATAGAAGTAGATTAATTTCCTTGGACAGTCACATTGTGTTGTGATACTGTGTGACGACAATAAGTTGAGAGCATAAATATATCACACAGCATGGGGAATTGAGACCTGTGTATGAACTAGTTTAGCTGCTGTTGTTGATGAAAATCAAGAGATCTTAGGATGTTTGTTCCTGCTTAACCATGTCACTGGTTTTTCTTATCTTTCGAGGAAGATACTCTAGAGTTGGACCTGTTTAGAAATGGTTTTTAAGATGTATTCACCTAATTTCTAACTGTGGCGAGATGATACAAGGTCGGAATAGAGATCCCAGTATCTGAGTAGAAAGCAGAAGGTGTTGGAGTCAAGCTGAACAGTGTTAATATCCCAGCAATGACCTTAACAAGCTATCTGATATTGGTTACTTCATCTAAACTATTTCAGCTGAATTAAAATACACAGTAAGAGGTATACTTTGAAAATGAAGGAAAATGTGGTACACAAAGTGCTAAGCATGGTGTTGGCTAGTGGTTTGTATCCCCTTTTGAGTAAAATTTCTTTCTCCTATCTCTCCCTCAAAATATAATGTGTTGCAAGAATAGAGATGTGTGGCATGTCATAGATTCCTGGCACTAAATGTGTATTAAATGTATATTGTTGGAATAATTAACACTTTCTTACACTTTAAGCTACGAACCTGTGAGTTTTACCTTGTGGAATAAAGATCTGAAATTTTATCGGTTTAGTTGCTGTGTTAATTGTCTAAGTTTAAAGTACCAGATTCCTCCAAATTTCCTTCAGAATTATACTGGTAGAGAATTTATCATTGTCAAATTTGAATGATCTTTCCCTCTCCCTGAAATGCTAATGAAATTAGCAGCCATAACTAGAGAGTTAGAGTAAAGCATATTTGGTACTATCTTTTTGGAGTGAAATCCTAATTTATTCCATATATAGGTGGGAATGCCACCACGGTCAAAGTTCTAACAAGGGCTGATGTTTACAGAGTTCCATAATCTTTCTCCTTAATATTTCAGCTCCCCCTCACCTAGTGAAGGAAGAGGTCTCACATATCCTTGGCCCCTTTAGCCCTTTTAGCCCTTGGCCCCGTATCGTTCTTTGGAATGTAATATGTTATTTGGAATTCTAAAGCAATGTTTTACAAGCTTTTTTTTAAACACATGCCTGCTTTTATATTCTTTAAAAAGAGGTTATAGAGTATTTTTAACACCGAATTTATTTTAGTAGCATAAACACAAACATTAAAAGGTCAAAGCAATTAGAGTGTTTTGCATTATCTTATGACCCATCTTGTCCCTTCTTCCTGAAATCTTTCTTTTCCCCTTTGAGAATCATTACTCTAGAGGTTAGAGTTTTAGTATGTTACCTTCAACACATTTATAAATCTATTCTTCTTTTCTGAATATTATAATGCATATAATAGTCTCTGAAAATATATTTAAAGAGAAAACTATTATGGTAATTAAGGAAAATTATATACATTACCTCTAAATCAAACTATATTTGTTGAATGATCTGATATTCACATGCAAACTTGTTTCAGGAAGGACATTTTCTTTTGTTTTGATCTGGAGGAACTATGATTGATTCATCTTGTTTTCTGAAAAGTTCTTCTTTCATGTGTGCAAAAAATCACCTTTAATGTAATTCCTTCTTTCAATATACATAAGACTCATATGCATAATGTAGTAGCATATATACCATTCTATCAGAACTTATTCTTTAAAACAATTTGGCATTGGAATTCTTAGGCTCAGCTGGAAGATTACTGAATATTATTTTGTTTCTATATTTTTATTCATAATTAAACATTAAGATAAGTCTTTGTGCATTTTAATTTCCGGTAATATTTTGCAACTGTTAAGCATAAGCATAGATATTAAGCTGGTTTATTACTATACTTTAAAAGATTATTTTATTTGTGATAGAATTATCAGTAAGGACAACCTTAATAATATTTCAACCCTAATGTAATGTCTATTAAGTTATGACTAGATAATTTGTAACCCCTGTAGTATCATGGAAATAACTTTCTGAAATTTTGCTATTAAAATGTATTCACTGGCCACAAACTAATCTTTTCACTAGTGATATGTTTCAGGTTTGAAAAGAGAATGTAGAAATTTTCAATAACATCCAGGCAGCAAAATGTGATTGAAAGTCACATCAACACATTGTGCAATTGGTAATCTCCATGATAAAAATGCATCTAAAATGAGAAAGAAATCATCTTGATGGCAACTTATTTCCTCCTAATAATTCCTATTTTCTGCAAACAGTGGTCATTTAAACCAAGTGAATGAAAACCGTAGTTTTCTACTTCTGCTGCTCTTCAGATTGCCTGTGATTAAAAACGTGTATACATATTTAGACATATCTAGGTTTCTACTTTTCATAGGAGAGAGCTAGGAATATTTAATTAAAAAAAACTTTATAAAAGGTTTTAATGTTCTACAGGGACTGAAAAGAACTGAATATTAGTTATGTGAATGCAAGGTGTACTTGGGCAGGGGTGGCCTCATGGAAGCGTTTTGAGAAGCATATCCCTTCTCTGTAAATTAAAAAAATAATAATAATGTGGAGATAGAATTTGGATTAAACTTTGAATTTCACATTTACTGTCCTGTGCCCAAATATTTGATTCAGTGCACTGGATGGACTGGCTCTGGTCTACTCCATTCTACCACGGTCTCTGTGACTTAAGGGCTCCTATCACACCAGCCCTGCTGTTCCTCCAATTAGACAAACTTATTCTGGCTTCAAGGCTTTGCATTGCTCTGCTGCCGCCTGGTGTGCCATTTCCCCAGTTTCACTTGATTTACTCCTTCATGTTGTTCAGTGCTCTGATCAGACATTACTACCACCACCCCATTTCCCTAAGATTTTTCTGCATCATCTTTACAGAATTCATCAGTATCTGAAATTATTTTGTTTATCAACATACATTTATCAGGGAAGGGGAAGTGATGTCAGGCAGGCCAAGAAAGTGTGTTCATGATTACTTTGACCCAGCCTGAATACTGGCTCTCCTTTTGCTTCTTATCAAGAAAACATTAATATTTGGCAAAAAAGAAAGCAAGTTTGGAGATCAGACAAGCTGTTCTGTCTGGGTCCTACTTCTTACTGACTGTGACCTTAGGCATATCACTTTACCTCTTTCAAGCTTATTTTTAACCTGAAAACTGGGGAAATGACGGTAATACTACTTTTTAATACTCATTCTTCTATTTTTATTTAAGCATTTTTGCTAGGTAATTAAGTCTTTTACATTAAAAAAATAATGTGTATTGCTTGGAGAATTGAGATTCAAAAAATTAAATATTGATTTCTAACTTTGTTTTAAAATTTGAGAGCAAAATGCATTCATTGTTTAAGTAACTCGAAATGCAGCACATAAAATATTGCATGTAGCCAAATGACCACGTGCGACTCATTGAGCAGTTTCATCATATTCTCTCCTAACAGGACTTTGCATCAATAGTAATATTGATAAGGGGTTGTTTCTGAAGTATTCACACCTTTTTCTTATTCTAACTCAAATAGGAAAAAATAACAAATTAGGAAATTAGAAGCTTGTGTTCAAATTCTATCACTATGTGGTAGCAGATGTCATACTGCATCTCTAAGGTCAGTAATATAATACGGAAAATTTCCATTTTAATCAAATTACATTTAAAAGAAGATATCAATTTTTAGGGTATGAAAGTGCTTGTGGTGATTTGTAATATCAAATTTGCCTAACTCAATGCAGTTCTCAGCGCCTCAGCAAATATTTGCATGTGACAATATGCTTGAAACCCCATTGTGCTTCCCTTGAGCAGTATTTGAATTTGGTATGTAGGAATCTCTTTAATATCAAATAGACCAAATTGTGATCTTCCTCCTGACACTGAATTTCTCATGTTTCAGAGTCTCCTTTTCCTCATCAGCAAAATAGTAATAATGGTATTGCCTCATGGGGTTATTTTAGGACTTAAACTGAGCTATATATCATGATATTAGTACAGATTCAGTATATAGTGAATTTTAAATAAACGTTAGTTCCCTTCACTGGCCCCAGCCCCCTTGAAAAGAAACTAAGCTAAGAAACCTGCACTGATTTCATTCACCTAGAGTATATGTGTATTACTCAATTTCTGCCTTGACTCATATTCTGGAACTTGTGGTTTTTCATAATCAAAGATCATAAAAGATACCAAAAAATCCTACCCCCAGGGGAACAGAAAATTGGTGCACAACAATCCTCAAAGAACTTCTGTACAAATCCTGACATGAAACTTACTAGCTCTGACCCTCAGTTTTCTCATCTGCAAGACAGGTTTGAAAGCAGATAGCCAACTTAAGCAACACGGAGGTTGTGCAGTTTATTAAGATCACAAATTTTGGAGCTGAATTACTTGGGTTCAAATCCTAGAACCTCTGCTTTCTAGCTGTATGACCTTGAGCAAATTTCTTAAACACTGCGTAGAATTTCCTTCTTTGTCAAACAAAGATAATAATAGTACCTTTCTCGTAGGTATTATTGTAAGATTTAAATCAGGTAATATGCAGAATGCACTTAAAACAATGTGTATATAGCAATCACTGTATCAGTGTTTGCCCTTGTAATTGTTATTTTTATTATCAGACAGTTTTGAGGATTCAAGTGAACACGCAGTACTCTTAATAGTTTACTTATGATGCAAAGTATAACTTAGGTTGTTAATTTTGGATGCCATTCATCTTATTACACATCCCTGTTCGTACACATTACGTAAATTGAAGTGGAGGGCAGAAAATTAAGGGTTGTGTGTAGTGAAAAGAAAAAAAAATTTTTTTTCAGATATTCATATTGAAACAAATTATTACCTTAACCTGTTGAAATCATATCTATTTCAAAGAAGTTATTAGGAATTTCTCAAGCAAAAAATGCTTTCAGGATTTCTCTGTTAAGAAAATGAAGATAATAAATACATCAACAATATTAATTATTGTTAGTTTATATTGTTTAACAGAAATGCTGAATGTATATTTCTTTGTTAAACAATTACATAGAATTTGGAGTCTATTTCAAAGAGAGAAATAAAATTTAATTTTTCGATGATGTTGGTTCATTGATATGTAAAGTTAGTACATAATTTCTGTGTCCTTTATACTTTATATAGAATAGGGGAAACACCAATTTTCAGGATTTTAATAATTTTTAAATTTAATATACTAAGAAGCACGAACAGTTAGACAAAGATATACATCATAAATAGAAACTTTAGTGTTTTGTCATTTTTCTAAATTACAGAGAGATGCCATTTAATCTTTATTAAAATTTAAATGTTTAGGGCAAAGAGAAAACAATATAATCATAGCTGTGACCTTTCTGACATAGAGATATTCTAGTTTGCAATTCATATAACCAACATCTTTTTTCCTTGTCTTTTTATAACCTTATTTAAATGTGAGTTTACATGCCTGGCATGGTCCTAACTGATATTTAGACAAATAAATCAACTAAAGATGATAATGAACCAATTATTAGGTATCAGAGGGTTATGCATTAATCATGTCTTTGACATTGACTCCTGATGGAGACCTATGAAACTATGTTCTTAAACCTCAACTCCTTCCCAGTGGAGCTGAATATGGGGCTATTAATACTTCACTGCTCATGTCCATACTAATACTTAGAGAAGTATGCTGATTCCAAATCTTTGGCTCTTATTGTTATGTCATGCTGCAATCTTTCAATAATTTTGATAGGTTGATCTTTTCTAAAACTTCTTACAACCTCTGGGATGAAAAAGTTATGCAAGTACAAGTGTAATAGTTGGGTAAGTTGTATTTCTGTAGCATTGATGAATGTTATTACTCTCCTTGATGTAAACATAGGCAATGAAAAAGTCTTCCACTGTATATTTTTACTAAACCTCAGAAGTCTTATTATTTTTTATGCAATATGATTGCAGCTTATTATATATTACAGATAATTATCCACAGAGTCCTTGACTCTTCCTGACTGTACACATTATTATTCAACATTAATGAATATCTTACTAGCTTCCTAGCTTCCCAGCTTCATTTATCACAGCATTTTTTATCTTACCAAACTGAGACAGAATTACAGGGCAACCTCCCTTTCTCCTCAGCATTTCCCGTAAGTCATTCAGTGACACTCTAGTTTTATAAGAAGATCAGAAATAGTTTATATGGTCAAATAATTTATGGAAATACTGTCTGCTATGTTCCATTTTATGCAGTAGCATTTCAAAGAGTCTGAGAGGTCAAGTATGAGGCAAACTATTTAATTATTGTTCAGCAATATTACCCACTTTATTACAAATAGGAATGTTTATTTTTCAGTAGTATGCAAGTTTACTTGGACCTCCCACTGGGCCATGTTTCTCTACCTGTTTTATGTCCCTTAGTATTGTACTTATTTATTTTTAGGTATGTACTCATTCTGAGTACAGCCTGATATGTTTTCCAGTTCTTCACCTATTCAGTAGATTTATCTCTCAAATTACTTACCACTTATGGTCTGCTAACATTTATTGATGACCATGTGTCAGGCACTCTTCTAGGCACTAAGAATATACTAGTAAAATTCCTATCTTGTGGATTTACCTTTCTATAAGGATTGAGAAAACAATAAGCACACAAAAATGAGTAATAATTACCATGAATTAAAAAAAGGGAGCTAAGAAGTGTGATGGCGATTTCAGTTTTAAATAGCGTGGTGAGCCCTGAGGAAGATGAGGGGAGTAAAGTGAGTCATGTTGATGTCTGCGAGATGAGTTGCTCAGAGGGAACAGAAAATGCAGATGCCTGGATCCGGATGCATGCCTGGTTCATCCAGAGAATCGCAAGGCGGCCAGAAAGCTAGAAATGACGGGTGAAGAAAAGTAGAAGGTAGAGTCAAATGTGTAACTGGTATTCTTTAAGGAGCTTAGAGGCCAGTGTAAAAAATGTAGGTTTTTACTCTGGGTGAATTGAAAAGCTGCTGGAGGGTTATGAATGGAAGAGGAAGAGGATATGACTTACATTTTATCAGAATTATTTTGTCTGCTGTATTGGGACTAGATTGAAGGGTGCAGGGGTGGAGGAGCAGTAACAGGGAGATGACTTCGAGTGACTCTACACTAATTAAAGTGAGAGAATGACGGCTTGGATAAAATTACAGCATTGGGGGTTCAGGAGCAGGGTCAGATTCTGCCTATTTTCTGAGGATATATTTAACAAGATTTTCTTTAAAAAACAAACAAACAAGAGTTACTTGAAGGTTTGAGGGCTTACACAATTGGAAAGATAGAATTGCAATTTTTTAGGTTGTAGAGCACATTTTGCTGGGGAAGAGGGGGCCCTTGGAAGTTTGTAGGATAACACTGAAAGTAGGCAGTTAAACTTGAAGTCTGGTGTGCAACATAGGTATCCAGACTAAGAGTCTTCAACATCGCAAAGTATTGAAAGTGATGGGATTACACAAGATTCCTAGGGGTCTTCAAATAGAGAAGAGATACAAGGGCAAACTCTTACTCTTGGGCTATTCCGATATTGAAGGATATTAATATGAGGAGGAATCCATAAAGTAGATTGAGAAAGAAAAAAACAATAAGACAAGAGGAAATCATGAGATTTGAGTGAGTACCCAAAGCCAAGTGAAGGAAGTATTTCATCACAGAGGAGGGAGTCATGAAACTTCTGATATTTTAAGTGTACTTCTGCATATTGCCTTTTAATTTTCAGCAATTTTTGCCATCCTCCATTTTATTCATAGCATTTTATAACTGTACAGTACTTATTAATTAATTATTGAGTAGATAATAATTTATTAAAAGAAGTATAATTGAGGGCCTGCTATGTATGACACGTTAACACCTACCCATTGCAGATATCATGCTAAGAATGAATCCTTTAGAGATCTCATTTTCTCTCCAAATAGAAGATTAGTTCAGTATTACAAAAATCTAAGTTTGGTCAATGGGACATGCAGAAAATAACACAAAATAGAGGTCTAGGATTTAAATTAAAATTCTCACTGGAGGGATAGAATGTGACATGATCAGTGAAAAGGTGATATCTGAAATATGAGAACATAGTAGAACAGTCAAAAGGACGTTTAAAGTGACATAAGAAAAAGTGAATGATAAAATTCAGGGCAAAACACTGTTTGAGGAGTGGTAGGAAAACAGAAAACAACATACACACCTAAGAACAGTATAGGAGGAAGGAGAGGAACAGGGAGAAAGTTGTATAACCAGCACAAGGGACAGTAGGATCAAAGATAGCTTAGGATCAAAAATTCCCAAGAAGTCCAGGGCCAAAGAAATGAGAATGGGGAAACAATGACCACAGAGTATTGAAATTAGGAAAGTGATAGTCACTTGAGAAATTGGCGATATAATTACTTTTCATTATTAATATTATTTAATAAATATTAAATAAATATATTCCTACATAGTTGCTGAGAATTGCATGGCATTTATGTGATTTGTGAGACTGTTTCAAGCCTGACAAAGTTTGAAAAGTCTTAGTCACCACAGTTGCACGGATTTAGACTGCCAAACCTCTGGAAAGTTTTGTTGCATTGGGGTATCACTCAAAGAGCTTTTTTTTGAAAATTAAGTTGTTGCCTCAAGTGAATTCTACATGGTACATTGCTGTTGCTTTGGTAGTTTGAGTAATTATTTCCTTATTAACTGGAGTTAATAGGGAATCTGATGCAAAGTGTTCGTAATTATTATTGCAGTATTTTTTAAAAAAATTCTTAAGATCATATATGCCTATATGTGAAGAAAGCACATCTAAAACAACCTGAAACAATATGAAGTTATGGAAAGTACAAATTAATCATCTTTTATAAATGGTCTATTTTTTATCCCATCCTCTCCACCCAACTCACTGGCCAACAATATGAATGAATGGAATGAATGGTCATTTTCCCCCAAAAAACCTTTCTTTAAGTACAAATCTATTATCACTACCCAATAGAATTTTCTGTGACAACTGAAAAATTCTCAGCTGTGTTGTCTAATATAAGAGGAAGTAGCCGCATGTTGAAATGTGACTCGTGATACATCAAATTTTATTTAATTTGAATTTGAATTTGAATGGCTGCACATGGCTAGTGGCTACCAATGGTTAATTTATTAACATTTTGATGTCTTATTATATATCAGGAACTACTATAAGAAATTTAGGTCTATTGATTCATGTAGTCCTCACAACAAATACATCAGATGGGTACTGTTATTTTTGCCATTTTAGAGATAAGGAAACAGGTATGAGAGGTTAAATAAGCAATTTCGTAATAGCATCGGTAAAAAATTCTGTGTTGTATACTCATCACTTACAAATACTAGTCACTGGGCCGAGTGATTGGTACTGGTCACTGGTCTACTACTAGTACCAGTGATTCATACTGGTTCTAGTCAGTAGTCACCACCTCCTGCCCCCTTGCAGGATGTGTTATGTAACTATCCCCAGTTTTCAGGTTAAAAAATCAAGCTTGAAAGAGGTAAAGTGACTTGCATAAGGCCATAGTCAGTAAGCAGTAGGACCCAGACAGAACAGCCTGTCTGACCTCCAAACTTGCTTTCTTCTCTTGCCAAATATTAATGCTTTCTTGATAAGAAGCAAAAGGAGAGTCAGTATTCAGGCTGGGTCAGAGAAATCATGAACACATTTTCTTGGCCTGCCTGACATCATTTCCCCTTCCCCAACAACGATAAAAAGCTTCTTGGCTTTTCTTCCTTCTGCTTCCCTTTCTTCTTCCTGCAATCGAGAAAAAATTCTGCCTCTAAATAAGTTCCATAAATAGGCTTAATATTTTAAAGAGTTTCTCCATTTACACAAGAACAGAATAGCAGAAGGGTAAAAGAAAAGCCCTTTCGAATTTCATTGATTCCGATCAAAACTCACTTATGGTCTTTGTATCTATTAGTGTGGCTTTGCCTCAGCTGCATCTCCTTTATCACTACACCTGCCTTTGGCTGACGGAGGAGATTAATTCTTTGCGAAGAAATGCTTCCACTTTGCACTGAGAAGGGAACTGTTTCATAATCTTTGTGTAAGGAAATTTGGCCATATTACTCCATTGACATTCTCAGTCTTCTTGACTAAATATCGTTCTTACTGTAACTTTTGGCAGAGCGAGGAGTTACAGAGTTGTTATTTTAATGTGAAGTTTTCTTCAATAACTTAATAGATGACATTTTACAAACTAAAAAAAATTTTTTTTGCTTCACACACTAATCTTGAATTACTAAAAATCTATAATCAGACCAATTAAACTCTAAATGTATTGCCTTAAAACACAATATACTGTGATTAGTTGTCATAATTCTAAAGTTCTCTGAGTTCAAGTCATGATTTATTAGAGCTGAATTCATTTCTTATCTAAGCTATCTTTTTTTTTGATTGATTGGCCATATTGTTATTTAGGCTCTGACAGAGCATGGAGGAATATTGTGCATGAGACATTAATCAGGAAATTATGCATTGCTTTCACAACTGGACTTTAGTTTGTAATATTGTATTGGCTCTTAACATGCAAATTATTTTAGGTAATTACCTCATTTTTCAGTGGCCATTTGATGGATAGAAGTTTCATGAAGATTCTTCTGTGTAATTTTAAATCTTGTGGTGGTTGGTTTCCTTTCCTGTTCATAAAAAAATCCCAGTTTGAATTGTCATACACCAGACTGAAGAGGCCAGTTGTAGAAAGCCCTGGTTGTAGGAGGTCATTCTCCCAATTTCTTTAAACTCTAAATTCAAGCTGGCAATTTGAGCAAGTGTTACACCCCCCAGAAAAATGTATAATGTCGTCTCTTTCCATATCTAAAACTCTGCCCATGATTTGGATTTTTGTGTCAGTAAATAAAAGCTGAGATACCTTCTAGCCCCTGGATAGATCACAGTGCATAATTAAAATAGGATTTATTGTCTTTCTAGACAATCCACCTAAGCAAAGTTGCTGTTATTTTCTTCTTAAAAATAGAGCTTTAAATACTAACTGATATTCTGCATTACAGATACGTATCTCTAGGCTTCAGTTTTACCATTAAATATTTAGCTAATATTCAAAACAGTGTAGCTTCAATTAGTATTGTAATATAGTAAATAAAAATAAGTAGACTGTTTTTATACATGTCATAATTTTAGTTGTCAGGTACATATAATGTATTAGTAGACCTCTGATCCAGAATTCTTTAGATATACTCATATATGTGAACTGCCCAGAATATTTAGATCATTCTTTCCCCATATTTTTCAATCTAGCATGTCATATAATCATGAATATTTGTTGTGATCTTGTCTATTCAGAAACCTGCTGCTGTAAAATAGCTTCCCCATAAATGTCAAGTAATGTAAAATTGAATGCCTATATTTAAATAGATTTTAACAGATAATAAAACTCTTGAGATTAAAATGGTTTCATTCAGAGAGGCAGACAATTCTTTCCACAGTGTGCAATTTATGTGTCACGTTATGTAAAATACAATTTTAAAAATACTTTTTAAAAAGCACAAATGAAAAGTATCTAGTTGAATAAAAAAAAAGGATGCTAGTGTTCTCATTGCAGGTCTAGTTGAAAATGTGAAATATAATGACATGGTACAAACTTCTATTTTCTAAACATTGCTTTGACTAGCTTTGCTTCCTGCTAATTCCTGTGGGGGTTATTCCAGAGATCTGAGCTATCAAAACAGAATTTTTACTCATTGCCTAACCTTTCTTTATTTAAGACAAAACAAAGGAATTAAAGAATTTTGACACACTATTATATGAAGCATAAGAGAAAATTGCTTTTCCATTTACAGGTATGCATTTTGCACTTTATCTCCCAACACCCAGATATATCACAGCTTACAATTGGTTCACCAGCAAAAAGGATGCAACTTGTCTCCTGAGAGAATAGCTACTGACAGTCTTTCCACTCACTAAGTATTAAAGTGGACGTGTAAAATTAGATGTCTGATAAATAGTATTTTTTTAGGAAGAAAAAATTGTGGACTAGTAAATATTCAGCAGTCTCTGGTATGGATTGGAGGTAGGAAAGGGAGGGGTAGAAATCCCAGTTAGAGTGCCAAAATGGTTTATGCATGAAGGGAAACAGATCTCATACATAAGGGGTGAAAGATGGATCCCCAAAATGGGGCCACATACGAGAGATGGCAGTGCTCCCAAGTCAAAGACAACCAAGGGCACATCTGAGGTCAGTGTTGGGTTTAACTGACTCGTTGCAAGGAGGAGAATGCATACATTGTGCTGTGAGCTGTCTGTTCACAGGGTGTTTGAGGGTTTTATGATAGGATTTGAACTTGTGTTAGGCGATTTTGGGAAGGGTTCAAAGGGATAGAGATACTTCTATGATTGGGTATGCCAATAGTTGTTACTTAGAAAGCAGGGGATAGGAAACAATCCTAAAGCTGTAATTGGTACAGAAGCAGCAATAACTAATATTAGCAAGGAGTGGGGAATGATAGGGTCATTTCTGTTATTTGAAAAATATTCTGGTTGTTTTTGATCTGAGTTCAGACATGGTTATGAAGTTTTTTTTGTTTTGTTTTGCTTTGCTTTGTCTTTCTTGATTCATCACGATCACAGAGTGCCTTGTCTGATGTCCAACAGGAGAACACCCAGCCTGGTTGACAGTCCCTTATCAGCTCCTAGCTGTCAGGGTTCTTTTTCTCAAACACATCACAAAGACTCAAGTCGTATTAGAAAAGGTCTGGTTGTATATGATATTTATATTCAGAGAAAATAGGAATCAACATTTTAAAAATATGCACTATGTGCTACATGTTTATGTTCATCATTTCATGTAATCCTAGTAGATTGTAGTGCCTGTTGTCATTTATCAGATGGAGTGGTGGTGGGAGTCAGTAAGGTGTTTTGCTGTGGCCTCACAGATAACAAAAGAAAAGGCTTGTATTTGAACCATGATCTTTCAGTTCTAAAGTATATAATCTTTCAGCTTCATTAAAAAAGAAGTGTATATTTTAAGTTAGAATTTAAAGAAAGTGATAGTGTCCTGGGTAGAATTTGGAAGTTCAACATGGGAATTGATTTGGACAAAAAAAGATTCTGAGTTTATTTTTAAAAGTGTTAAATTTGAAGCAATGATGAAGCATCATTTATCTGTCCATTTATTCATTTATCCATGGTTAACTTCATATATTTTTGTTTTGAAACATAAAAAATGGGCACATATAAAAAATGTGCAACTCAATAACTTCTGACAAAGTGGGTGCTTTGAAGTTAAAAAGCAGAAGCATTGCTAACATCAAAGAATTTCGCTTCCCAGCCTCTCCTAATTATTACCTGCTTTCTCTCAACCAACGTAGCTGGTAGTTTGATGTTAATGGTAATGATTTCCTTGCTTTTCTTTATATTTTACCACCTGAACTATCATTCATACATACTATAAGTTGGTTTTTCCTTTATTTTTATGTATTTTATATAAATGAAAGCAAAGGAATTACAGTCTTATTATACTTTCTTTACTCAAAATTATGATTGTGAGATTCACCCAGGTTTTACTTTGTATAGCTGTGGTTTGTTGAATTTCATTGTGTGAGTTTCATTTAAAACTTCAAAAATACTTAACAATTTTAAAGTGTTTTTTAACACTGTCCTGTTGATTGACATTGAAGTTGTTTCCAGGTTTGGGCTTGTATGTATTTCTTGGTATATGTATGCAAGCATATCTGTTCAGTAGGAGTGAAATTTCTGGTCTGATTATATGTCAATATTCAAACTTAGTAATTGATACCAACCTGTTTTCCAAAGTGGTCATGCCAGTTTATGCTCTTTCTACCAATGTTTGAAGGATTCCTTTGCTTCAGATATTTGGTATTATTGTCTTTTATGTATGTATGTATATATGTAAGTATTTATGGTCACTTATCACTTTTTAATATCTGCAACATGCTATTTCATCTATTTATTTATTTGTTTTTTATTGAAGTATAAATAGTTGCTGTATAATATTATATAATACAGTTATAAATATATAGTGATTCACAATTTTTAAAGGTTATACTCCATTTGTACTTATTATGAAATATTGGCTCTATTCCCCACGTTGTACAATATATCCTTTAGCTTATTTGATACCTACTAGTTGTATCTCTTACTCCCCTATCCTTATATTGCCCCCTGCTCCCCACTGGTAATCTTTAGTTTGTTCTCTGTATCTGTGAGTCTGTTTTTTTTGTTGTTGTTGTTGTTACACTTTTTTGGGTTGTATTATTTAGATTCCACATAAAAGTGATATCATAAACTATTTGTCTTTCTCTGTCTGACTTATTTCACTTAGCATAATGCCCTGTAAGTCCATCCATGTTGCAGCAAATGGCAAAAATTGTATTCCTTTTTATGGCTGAGTAGTATTCCATTGTATATCACATCTTCTTTATCCATTCATCTGTTGATGTCCATTTACTTTGCTTCCAGATCTTGCCAGTTGTAAATAATGCTACTAAGAACATTGAGGTGCATGTATTGTTTTGAATTACTGTTTTTGTTTTTGTCAGATATATTCCCAGGAATGGAATTGCTAGATCATACTGTAGTTCTATTTTTAGTTTTTTGAGAAACCTCCATTCTATTTTCTATAGTGGTGGCTGCACCAATTTACATTCCCACCAACAGTGTACAGGGGTTCCCTGTTATCCACATCTTTGCCAGCATTTGTTATTTGTGTTCTTTTTGTTTGTAGCCATTCTGACAGGTGTGATATCTCATTGTGGTTTTAATTTGTATTTCTCTGATAATTAGTGATATTGAACTTGTTTTCATGTGGCTGTTGGCTATCTGCATTTCCTCTTGGAAAAATGTCTATTCAGATCTTTGTCCATTGTTTAATTGATTTGTTTGTTTTTTTGATGTTCAGTTGTATGAACTGTTTATATATGTTAGCTGTTAATCACATATCAGTCATAACATTTGCAGATATTTTCTCTTATTCAGTAAGTTGTCTTCTCATCTTGTCAGTGGTTTCCTTCAGTATGTAAAAGCTTTTAAGTTTAATTAGGTTCCATTTCTTTATTCTTACCTTTATTTCCTTTGCTTTAGGAGACATAGTCAGGACAAATATTGCTGTGATTTATGTCAAAGAGTGATCTGCCTATGTTTTCATCTAGGAGTTTTATAGTATCCTATCTTACATTTAAGTCTTTAATCCATTTTGAGTTTATTTTTATATGTGGTGTTAGATTATATTCTAGTTTCATTCTTCTACATGTGGCTGTCCAACTTTCCCAGCACCACTTATTGAAGAGGCTGCATTTTCTCCAGTGTATATTATTCTCTTCTTGTAGATTAATTAACAATAAATGTGTGGGTTTACTTCTGGTTTCTCTATCTGGTTCCACTGATTTATGTGTGTGATTTTGTGCTAGTACCATACTGTTCAGATTACTGTAGTTTTGTATAGTTTTGTCTGAAGTCAGAGACCGTGATTCCTTCAGCTTTGTTCTTTCTCAAGATTGGTTTGGTTATTCAGGGTCTTTTGTGTTTCCATACAAATTTTAAAAGTATTTATTCTAATTCTGGGAAAAAAAAAAGGCAATGACATTAGTAATTTGATAGGGATTGCATTTAATCTATGGATTGCCTTGAGTAATGTGGTCATTTTAACAATATTGATTCTTCCAATCAAAGAATACAGTGTATCTTGCCATCTGTTCATGCCATCTTTAATTTCTTTCTTCAGTGTCTTATAGCTTTCTGAGTACAGGTCTTTTGCCTTCTTGGCTAGGTTTATGGATAGGTATTTTATTCTTTTTGATGTGATGGTAAATGTGATTATTTCCTTAATTTCTTTTTGTATTAGTTCATTTTTAGTGTATAGAAATGCCACAGATTTCTGTATATTAATTTTGTGTCCTGCAACTTTACTGAATTAAATTGTTGAGCTCTGGTAGTTTTTGATTGGCATCTTTGGGACTTTCTGTGGTAGTATCATGTCATCTGGAAACAGTGACAATTTTACTTCTTCATTTACAATTTGGATTCCTTTTATTTCTTTTTCTTCTCTGATTGCAGTGGCCAGAATGGCCAAAACTATGTTGAATAGAAGTGGTAAGAGTGGGCATCCTTGTTTTTTTCCTGATCTTAGAGATAATTCTTTCAGCTTTTCATCTTTGAGTATGATGTTAGCTCTGGGTTTATTAGATATTGCCTTTATTATGTTGAGCTTTGTTCCTTCTGTGCCCACTTCCTGGAGAGTTTTTTTTTTTTTGATAATAAACAGATGTTGAATTTTATGAATAGATTTTTCTGCATCTGTTGAGATCATCACATGGTTTTTATTCTTCCATTTGTTAATGTGGTGTATATCATTGTCTTTTAAATTTTTGTCTTTCTAGGGAGTGATAGTAATAAAAATGCTCATGTTTTTAGTAATAGTAGTGTTTGTACTTTGCACAGTTATGATTATTAACAATGTTCAATACCTTTACATGATTATTGGTTATTTGGATATTGTCTTTTGTTAATAATCTTGAGAAATAAAGATATTTTTTATATTGTCATTCAAAAAACTTTATTATTTTATTTCAGTATTTAATTAATTGAATTGATTTTGTATATAGTAGAGAATAAGTGTTTGAGTGTTTATTTTCCTTTCCCTATAGTGATACCCTATTGTCCCTCATTATTACTTAAAATCATCATCATTAGTGACTGTTGAGCTGTGTTACTTTGGCATGTATGTGTCTATAAATGTGTGGGTCTGTTTTAGGGTTCTCTGTTCTATACCTTTGGTATATTGGACTCTTTTTCCAGTTTTAGAATGCTGTAAATAAAGTTGTTAGGTATATTCCTGTTTCAATCTTTGAGGATTTTTGTTTACTTTTCTCTTGGGTAAATACTTTCTATAATTTCTCTCAGCGGTGGTTTGTAGTTTTCATTGCATAGGTCTTGCACACATTTTGTTAACTTATCTCTACTATTCCAGATTTTGGCTGCTATTTTAAATTGTATATTTTAAATATTATTTTTTATTTGTTTGTAATTGTAATACAAAATAATTTTGTGTTTTTAGTATTTTGATATATTTTATATATAACAAGTTCAGTAAAATATATCACATTTATTGTGTAGTGTTTTTTATTTTAACAAAGTCATACAATTTGTGTAATCATCACCAAATTCATATAAAACAGTTCTGTCACTCCAGAAACTCTGCTGTACCCCTTTGTAGTAAGACCTAAAATTACTGAGTTTTGAGAGTTCATTATATATATTGAATACAGGTTCTTTTTCATTTATGTGTTTGCAAATATTTTCTCCTAAACTGTTTTTGTCATTTTATTCTATATACAGTCTCTTTCGGAGAACAGAAGTTCATAATTCTGATCACATTTAAATTATAACTTTTTTATGGAAAATACTTTTGGAGAAGTGTCTATAAATTTCTTCGCCTAACCCATGGTCACAAAAATTATCTCATATGTTGTGTTATAGAAATTTTATAATTTTGAGTTTTATATTAAGGTCTGTGGTTCATTTTGATGTGAAATTTTTATATATCACATGAGGTACAGATTGATGTGCTTTTATCTTCTTTCCATTTTTTTTAAAGTCTATTTTCTGCATTGAATTGGCTTGGCACTTTTGTTGAAAATCAATCAATCATTTATGTGGGAGTATATTTCTTGTAGTTTGATTAGAGTTACATCAATTTAATCAATATTTTTTAAAGAAATAGCTTTTTGAAATAAAAGAAAAAGTAAATAAATGGATGGATATTCCAACTTCATGAATAGAAAGATACAATATTGTCAAGATGTCAGTTCTTAAATGATCTATAGATACAATGCAATCGCAATCAAGATCCAGCAAGTTATTTTATAAATATCAACAAAACTGATCCTAAAATATATATGGAGAAGCAAAAGACCCAGAACAGCCAGGAAAATATTAGAGGAGAAGAACAAACTTGGAAGTCTGATGCTACCCAACTTTAAGACTTACTTTAAAACCACAGTAATTAGAAGTGTGTTAGTGAGAAAAGAATAGACACATTAATCAATGGAACAGGAGAGAGAGCCTAGAAATAGACCCATATAAATATAGTCAACTGATATTTGACAAAGGAAAAATGCAATAAAATGGAACAAAGATAGTTTTTTCAACAAATGGTGCTGATACAACTGAATATCCACATGCAAAAAAAAAAAAAAAAAAAAAAAAAGAATCAAGATACAGACCTTACACCCCTTCACAAGAATCAACTCAAAATTGATTGTAGACCTAAAAGTAAAACACTAAGCTGTAAAACTCCTAGAAGATTACATAGGAAAAAATTTAGATAACATTGGGTATGCTGATGCCCTTTTAGATACCATACCGTAGGCATGATCCATGAAACAAATAACTTTTGTTTTTTGGACTTCATTAAATTTAAAAACTTCTACAGTAGCATCAAGAGAATTAGAAGACAAGCCATAGACTGGGAGAAAATATTTGTGAAAGACACATGTGATAGAAGACTGTTATCCAAAATATACAAACACTTTTGAAATTCAGCAATATGGAAACAGACAATCTGATTAAAAAATGAGCCAAAGACCTGACCAGACATCTCACCAAAAAGATACACAGATGTCAAACATATGAAAACATCCTCCATATCATATGTCATGGAAATGTAAAGTAAAACAACAAGATACCACTGTACACCTGTTAGAATGGCCCACAGTGACTACAAATGCTGCCAAGGGTGTGGAGCAACAGGAACTCCCAAACATTGCTGATATGAATGCACAATGGTGCAGCCACTTTGGTAGACAATTTGGTGGTTTCTTTCAAAACTAAACATACTCTAAAAATATAATCCAGCAATCATGCTTCTTGGTATTTACCCAAATGAATTAAAAGATGTTTATATGAGCTTTATTCATGACTACCAAAACATAGAAGCAACCAAGATGTCCTTCAGTAAGTGAATGAATAAACAGTGGTATATCCAGACAATGGAATATTATTCAGCATTAAAAATAAATGAGCTATTAAAGAACAGAAAAACATAGAGGAAACCTGAGTGCATATTGCCCAGTGAAAAAGCTGAAAAGGCTATCTGAAAAGGCTACATCCTGTATGACCTCAGCTGTATGGCATTCTGGAAAACACAAATCTATGGGGACAAAAAAAAATTAGTGGTTGTCAGGGGTTAGGTGGGAGGAAGGGATTAATTGGTGGAGCTCAGGAAATTTTTAGGGTAGTGAAAATACTCTGTATATTAATGGATGTATGGCACTATATATTTTTCCAAATACATGGAAAATACAGAGTAAACCCTAAAGTAGACTGTAGGCTCTGTGGATTATGGTGTGTGGATGTAGTTCCGCTTTGGTTAAAAAAAAAGTACCATTCTGGTGACTGACGCTGGTAACAGGGGAGGCTCTGCATATCTGGAAGCAGATGTCATATGGAAATTCTCTGTACCTTTCTTTCAGTTTTACTTAAAATTGCTCAAAAAAATAAAGTCTTTTAAAAAGTAGCTTTTCGTTTTATTGACTTTCCTCTGTGGCTTTTCTGATTTTATTGATTTGTGCACTTACACTTGTTTCCTCTTGGCTAATTGCTTTGTTATCATTTTTCTGTTTTTTTCTAATTTTATAAGGTGAAAGTATAGATAATTAACTGATTTGAATCACCTGTTGTTTTCTGATGTATTAAGCGCTATGAATTTTATTCTGAGGTATACTTTGGCTGCATCCCATAAATTTTGTTGTATGGTGATTTTATTTTTCCTTCAATTAAAGTTAACTATTGGGTGTGTTTCTTCTTATGTTGCAGATATATGAAGTCTGAGGGTAAGCCCTGCAGTGATTTCCCTTAAGGTAGGGACACTTTATTTATTTTTTGTGTTTCCATTTGTTCAGCTTTATCTACACAAAGCACAATGAAGGCTTGTTCTGAGAAAACTGACCTTATCAAAATGTAAATTACAAAGAAAAAAACTGGCTCACCTTGAGACAAACTTTTCAAAGACAATTAGATACATTCCCCTCTCCAAAGCTTTCTTTGGTGTCATCTTAAATCATAAATGACTAAGATTTTGAATAAGTCAAAATTTAGGTTTTCTTCATCTGCTCCGTCTACAAATATTTAATGAGTACATACAAATAGTTTAAAAATCAAAGTGATTTTTTAATGGAAAAACAATACAGAGTACAAATGGCTTAATTAATATTAGATATTTCATAAGGATATTCCTAACAAACCCAGGCAGACAATAATAGGAAGACTGGCATGCAAAGAAGGGTTTGAACAGCCTTGCGTTACCCATTTTGGGGCATGGAGTAAGTTGAGAAATGTGAGTAGGAAGTGGAGTAATATAAGCTACCGTAATTCTTAGTCTGTATAGATGTATTGAAATTAAGTGGGGAAGATGGTCTCAAGCAGACATGTTTTTTATGTTATATGCCGCACATGCCCTGCCCTCATTCAGATTGGGATGGTTAAGGGCTAATGGGAACTAATGGTGAGACACACTGGCTACATGGAACTGAAAGTTGATGTTGACTGAGGATCAGTTCAGCACATTCAAATCATGTAGATTGTTTCCATTCAAGAGCAGAACAATTGGTTATTCTGTTTATTCAAGTAATTAATCTGTTTAGCGGGTGGGACAGTGTTATTGTTTTGATCGATTTGCCAAGATATTTTAAACTGATTAAGATAGTCCTGATAAATTAGCTTCAGTATTTTCATAATGGCAAAACATTTCCTTTTTATATTTGCTTTTGTATGTAGCAAATTCAGTGCCAATCAATCAAGTGAAATAATCTCCATTTAAAAAGTCAAAAACAAAATTTGAGGAACTCTCAAAGCATTAAGCTAAATGTCCAAGGGCTATGATGGGAGGCTCCATGAAAAAGCATATTTAAATAGATTCAGGTTGTCTTATCAATGCTGCACGTGTCCTGTTATAAACCATATAGCTCAATACAGCACGTATTGCACATCTGTGCAATAATAGGTAAACTGGTAGAAATGAATAACTTAAATTGTGGCACCACTTTATTTAAATTGGAAAACTTTTTTATTTCTTTGAATCCTCTTCAATAAGTTATTAATTTCTTTTCCTTAAGATAGATGGCTTAAAAATATGTGACTAGGAGATGAAGATTTCAATCTAAATTATAATTATTTCCTACATCTGTTCTGATACATTTAGAATGGTTTATGCTTGTAAATTAGGCATTAATGAGATAAAAATGTTGTAACCATGTGGAACATCAGAATTGCAATTGACTGAAGAAGATTCTGTAAATTCTCCAAGGATGCTCTATTGCAATGAAAGCTCCTTTGAGCTACCCAATATACACAAAATTATGTCTTTATACACTTAACTATTAAATTTAAAATAAAGACCTAAAAATTGCCAAAGGGAAGCATTACGAAGAACTGCCTTTTAAAGTAACAGGCATTCTACTTTCATTATTTTGTGTTTACTTTGTTTCGGAACCAGTCACCTGCACATTGTTTAAAAGGCGTAGTGTTTTTTGGCCTTCTAATCCACTCGATCGGGACACAGACTGAGAAACATGTCAAGTGGCCCTGAGAAGATGAGCTGTTAGCAGTGACGATCACTCTTGCTTAACTACCGTTCTTTTTAATGTCCTAATCATACTCTCTTGACTCTTGTCATGCAATAAATTCTACTTTTTCTGACTAGAGGATATTGCAGTTATATTTTTGCTCAGCACATTGTCCAGTTCAATAAAATGTATATCTAAATGAGATATATTTCTATCAAAGAGATGAAATGAATAAACCCATAGTGACATCATTCCAAAGAAAGTCTTCCAATATGGACAGTTTGGTGTTAGTTTTATCAAATTAATGTAAATATTGGAAAGCAGAATTTGAAGGAATATGCACTTATAATACTTTGAAAATTGCAAGTGATTATTATAAAATTATTTTGTATATCCCTAAAATTTAATTCTGGTTTTATTTTCATTTTAGTTAAAAATATCTAATAGGTGTTATGTGGAAATACATTTTTTTAATATTTCAGTCTTCTTTCTTAATTTAAGATTGCTGATTAAAATGAGAAGAATTAATTTGAAAAACTTATAAAAGAGTTTATAGTCACAAGATAATTTTACCAAAGGCAATTTATTTGGAAAATTATAGTTATAGTCAAAATTCCAAACATACTAAGATATATTTAGATGCAACACTAATATAATTTTGTATTATTAGAAACTGTGAATACTCTTTCTAAAACTTTAGGTTGTGAGTATGTGCAGCTTTTCAAATGAAAATGTTCTATTTGTTAGATTAAGTGAAAATCAAATATTTTCAGTGATGCATCAGCTAAGAGAAATTGTTGGAAATTCTAATCATAATTGATGAGTTATTTAGTAAGTAGTTTTCTCCAGTGGAGTAAAAACTTCCAAGTATATCTCATCTTACTGTTGGACTCGTCACTATCCTCTATATTCATGTTTATTTTCTTATGTGCTTCGTATTATCCTTTGTTTCTATTTTTAAGATGACACATGTTAATATTGTAAGTCTCCAAATAACTCTCTTGACACATTTTTAATGTTACATTTTTCAATTTACTTCTATACTGCTGTTGAAAAATGAAGAAAGTAAAGAAGAAGAATTAAAGGATAGTTATTGACTAATAAGTTGAATATTGATATGTCTACACAAATGGAAAAAATTAAAGGCAACACTTATGGCAACATCTACTTAGTTTTTTATTTTAATTTTTGATACATAGAAACTCACTTTGGTGATTGTTTTCAAGTACTTAAAGATAAATGGTAGGATTTAAAATTGTATTTTCCACCTTTTAAGGTATTTTTAGAAGTGCTAATTTTGTTTTTCTTTCAGCTTGTGCAAGACAAATTCATGCTTTGCCAGTAAAATACATGTAAAAATTAGATAGTTAGAACAAAGAATATTTAATTATGTTCTTTTTAAAAGTTGCAAACAAAAATTTGTGATAGAAAATAAAAATTGGCACAAGTTATTTATTTTTTGGCAACTTTGGGTCCTGTCAAACAACAAACATGCATGTATTGGTTTATTTGAGAACTCTAAATGTAGCCCAATATCCATATTTCCTTTTACCTTCATAAGAATGAGTACTTACTTTTCCCTTTACATGTTTTTTTTTTCCTTTTAGAATTTGAACTTAAAATTGAGGAGCTATAGTAAAAGCAGTTTCTCCCTTACAAGAAATACTTGCCCTAATCTTAGAAATTTTACTTCATGATTGATTTGTCAAGCCACTGAGAACAAATTTACTTCACCCCAAAGCATTTATCTTTATTATATTTTCTTAAATGTATTAGGTGAAAGATAATTAAAGCTACAAATTTTAAAACATATTGGTCAATTAATTCCTGTTGACTTTCTCATCAGTGTTTGCCAACCTGACGTATAAATCTCATTTTGCTGTTTGTTTCTTTCACCTGAGCTATTTTTCCAAATGCTATGGCTAATAAATAGATTTGAGAGATTTTTACATGTAAATAATGTCAATCATATTATTTTATCCAAAAATGACTAAACTGTTTTTTGCTTTTAAAATTTCTCTAAAATTATATTTGAACTTAGAATCAATTCATTTGGTCTTAAAATTGAAAATGATTCCAACTGGAAAGATGAATTGAACATTCTAAACAGTAGTCATATCATTCACAAAAATGCTTCTTCAAAAAATAACTTGGCTACAAGAATAGTAAAAGACATTTTGTACAAAGATTGACTGTTAATGTATGCTTATTTATTATTATACCATACCTGACTTTACCAACACCTTTAAGTTGTTCATTCAAATTCAAAATTCTTATTCTTGAAGTACCTTAAACTGAGTTTTTAAAGTTAGTTGAACAAAATGCGACTTTTATGACTCGTCTAAATGCAGCACTTCCAGAGAACCATCTAAGATTTACCTCTTCAAGAAATCTTATCAATGGTAATTTACAGAGAAGTTTACCCTAATAACAACAAAAAGGAAACAAACAAAAAATGCTTAAAACCACTACAGATACACTTTATCTGGTATGCTGAGTATTCCAAGCATTATTATATGAATGTCCCTTAAAAATGTATTTATTAGATTAAGACTTCACTCTGAAAAGTCTCTTGGGATAAATTTTAATTAGTTGTGGCACAATGACAGAACTGATCCTCAATCATTTTTTCACAAGTAAGCATTAGACTATAGTTTAACTGGCTGATTCCAAGCAAATCATTCAGTGCATATCATGTTATTTTTTTATCGGTGTAATAGAAGTTTACTTTGCATATAAAATAAATCTTTGAAAAAATGCCTTCCACAGTATATAGGAAGCATTGTATTCTCTAAGCGTGTTTTAATTTTACAAAGGATAAAAATGCCTAATAGGCATTAATTAAAACAAGTGAAAATTATGTTTACGGGAGCAGAAATTACTGAATTCTCATGACATATATAATAGCATTTGTATATGAAACAAAAGTTAAAAAAAGAGAGAAGAAAAACAGAAGAACTGAAAGAAAAGGATTTGTCTAGATACAGCATTAGCTTCTAATTTGAGATAACTAGCTAAAAATTTCTTAGCTCCAAAGAGATTTTATATGTATCCTAGTAACTAGTTGTAGTCTTCTAAGATCAAAATTTCTCCCTAAATATAACCTAATTTTCTTTTTTTTCCCTCAATGTATATTAAACATTTTCTGTTTGCTATCTGTTTCAAATGGTTGAGAAATCATGTGACTTCCTTATTGTGGAGACACTTTTGTGGCTTTCTCCTGTTCTTCTAACCTGTAAGCTTTACAGCATTTTCCTCTTCTACTTTATTATATTTTTTTCAGTATTTATCACTACTTTTTTCTAGATACCTATTTTTAAATAAACTTATGTAAACACAGTATGAAAATCCTGGAAAATTCTAATGACATCCAAATTACAAACAAGTTATAGTTCCAGTGTGTATTCGGTTGATATTTGGACCTTAGAAACACTGACGATAAGGTCAGTGTTCTAAACATGTTATTTCCCCAGGTTATATTGTAAACACTAAAGTCATAGTATACTGAATTAGATTCCACATTTGAACATATCTTTCAAAAAAATGTAAATTAAAATGTTTTATTTTTCTTGCAAGCACTAAATGAGAAGTTTAGATTTATTTTTAAAAAAGATATCACTGAATATTCTGCAGGTACTGAAATTTTAGAATTTGTCATTGAAAATGAGTTAAAATTTTGTAAGATTAATTAGTTAGTGAACTAGGAAAGTAAGTGTGTATAATTCTGATACTTTTTACTCTATGCTGCTGCTCTATCACTGACCACTCTGGGAGGATTTCCTGCTTTAGGTTCTCCTTAAGTCACTTGAAAAACAACGTTGTGATGTCATACCTTCACTGTGTCTTCATATTTATAATTTCTTATCCCACGAAGAAACTTCAACAAATGTTCTGCAGCTTCTCTTTTCAATTGCAGGCCATTAAAAATTCTCAGGTCCTCTCATTTTGCTCTACCCCTTACAGAAGGAGGATCTCTTGGCAAAGATAGTTATTTTTGTCTTACTGAAATAGCTCCAATAATTCTTTCAGTTTGTTCATTTCCTTTATGAAAAGAATGGTGTCAGACATAGTCTCTTTATGGTGAAATCAAACGTCTTTTTTTCCCCTTTATAATTTAGTAAAGTATACTGGCCAAAAGTGTTCATATCACTTATAGTTTTTAGATTATCACTAAGCCCACGTGAGAGATATTTTAAAAAGTGATAGTAATTTCAGTCCTGTAATAATAAGTGTTTACAAACTTATTAAATAACAAACAAAGGAAGCCATGGAGTTATTATGCCAAATAGTTTTGTTATATTATTATTATTATTTTAATTGTATAATCCACATTCAGTCTTCTCTCTTTCTAATATTAGATTTGTGGTGTTGTACATTGTAGATAAAAACGTTTTTCTTCAAATCAAAGTCAGAATAACAGCTCATTCTTCAATAATGCCTCTCTGGGCAGTTAGTATTCAGGATTTTTGTTTGTGCATTTTCAGTCACCTCTTGGTTATTTTTTCCCCGTATAATATTCCTAATGTTCCTACAACAGTTGACAATTTTACATGTTAAGAATTTCAGTGCTTGCTGCAGTCGTTTTCTAGCCGCTGTGAACACTGTTTCTTCCTGTTCTCTTCTAGGCATTAGCTTTCCCTCCTCCTCTTTGAAAGTGTTCACAGCCCTTCTCCCTTCTAGCAGCTTTTCCATGGACGTACTTTGGTTTGCCAATGCCCAGTGCCCCTCTTTACATTCTCATGTACGTATTACACTTTTATCGGAGATAGAATTTCTCTTAAAAAGAAGTGAATAAAGATGAAACTAAAAATAATATAAAATATAGATAAATTTAATATAAAATATTAATATAACATTTTAATATGAAATAATAGAGAATATATATTTAATACTTAGATACAATAGAAATTAAAATGAAAACAAAGTATCTTTACAATATTTTTCATTTATGCAGTGTTTCCAGATAAATACAGTTTACTCTTATACATGTTTTATTTGATTCTTAAAATCAAGCAATTATTACAAATAAATAATTCATGAAATAATAGCTAAGCAATAGGGTATAAAAGTATAGTTTCATATGTGGCATGGACAAACTGAATGTTGGTAATAGGCACATTTTAGAAAAAACTTATTTTTTTTTTTCTGTTAATACCACCTTGCTAAAAATCTATCTACTTTCTTTTTTTTTTTAATTGAAGAGTATAGATGGTTTACACTGTTGTATTAATTTCTGGTGTAGAGCATAGTGAGTCAGTTATACATATATATATTTATTCCTTTTCATGTTTAAAAAATTATTGAATGGCAAAGCCCTATTACCCATTTCAAGTTTTGAAATGGAACTAAATTATTATAAATTCAACTGTTCATTAGCTAAAAAGAATATTATAGAAATGACCAAGAAAATAAAGTTCGTTTCCTATATGTCATTATCCTTTTCTAGTTTCTTTTCTACTTTCCTTCAAAATGTTGGAATAACCTAGTCCTTATTTCTGGACTTTTTTTTCACCCGGCCAGTCTCTCTTATTACCTGTCCCAACTGATTCCATGGCTTCTATAGACAGTCTGTGGGTTACATTGTCAGACCTGACCTGTCTCATCATTTTAGGCTTGTGTGTCTGACTCAACACCTCTACTTGTATGTCGTCTTTATTAGTGTGTCCTGTAAGTTTTATCTGGAGAATAGAGCTGCCCATTTTCGTCCATTTCTAAGACTTTCATCCTAGTTCAAGTGAGCATGCTCTCTCTCTGGCAATAGCCCTTTGAGTGACTGCTTGCCTCCACTCTTACCCTTTACAGCTTTGCCCTTGTTCTCTCTGTGAGGAAGTTCCTACCTGGCTCTGCCCTTGCATCTCACTGTATTTTGAGACTGTGAAAGGAAAATCAAATGAAAATGGAGTTGATATTTCTAAGAGAATTCTCTCGAATGGAGCTGGGAGGCCATTGAGGAAGTATAACTTGTGTATGTCTCAGCCCAGGTGGAAACTGAACTGTGACCATCAGTTGTCATAATGCAGTCATCCAGAACCCTTGCCCGTATTCCAGAAACAAATACTTATCGGACCCTTACTCTAAAATAACCTGTAACTGCCTATCCCTTAAGGACAAGTAGTTTTCTTTCTTATGTTCAAGGTCAATCATAATTCTTTCCAGACAACTTCAGCAACCTTGTGACTATTGTCTTTCTAAATCTTTGACTCTTTCCTTTCCCTAAAATAATTTTTTGATATTATCCAAATCTGTGTTTCCCAAGTTGCAATTCCTAAGACCCCAAATAAATTCTTTCTTATTGCCAGCCTTTTGCATTTCTTGGTCAACAGAATGATAGAAGGAACAGCTAAGATACTATGTGGGAAGCCACTTTTTAAACACTGAAATCCTCTCTGAATTTTAGGGTTTTTTTTTAGCATGACCTTTTGTACACACCCAATGTGGTCCATGAATAAACTCATATTTCTTATCAGATCTGTGTCTTCTGCAGTACTCCCTCTCAGTGATGATAACATTATCCATACAGCTGTCAGGGAAGAGCTTTTGGAATCGTCTGTGATACCTTATCCAGCCTCACCCTTCATTATAAATCAGTCACCAGGTCCTGAAGTGCACCTCCTTTAAGCCAGTCATTTCGAACAGCCACCTTCTGGTCCATAATAACATTATCTTTCAGTGAACTGAACATTTAATTGACTTTACTGAATACAGCCTTCTTTGTACCCCATCTTTATTAGAGCCTTAGATCAGATGGTCTAAAGCTGAATATGATAACAAACTATTGTTTTACTTTAGCCTAAATCAGAAAAAAAAATAATGGTCATTGAGAGGAGAACTGGAAACACTCTTATGTGCTCATTGACCTTTTTAAAGATGCCTTGTATTTAAAAGAGTAAATTTAGAGCTTCTCAGTTTTCTTATTCAGAAGTTTTTCTTTTTTGGTGGCGGAGGTAATTAGGTTTATTTATTTGCTTTTGAGGTACTAGGCATTGAACCCAGGACCTTGTGCATGCTAGGCATGCACTCTACCACTAAGCTACACCCCTCCCCACCCCAAAAGGCTTTCTTAAAGTGTTTAAAATACAGTTGAACAAACATTTGGTGTTTTTTCTCCCACATTTGTTTTTCTCTTGTCTTCTTCTTCTTTTTTTTTTTTTTTTAAATCTGCCAGGTTTGTTTAATGTTTCCCTTCCCTTTAATCAGAGATAGAAAAGAGATTCTGTGTGTCACTTGGTAATTCTTTAGCCAGGGTATCTTCAGCCATATTACAATGGACAGGGTAATTTCTTACATTTCACCAGTTTAATAGCCTGGCCGCAGTTAGTATTTGAAAAATAAAAAGGATATTCAAATTACTGCCATAGATTGAAACTATATATCTTTTTATATATCAGCTTTGAGAATATTTTGTTGAGAAGGAAAAATTTTCTGTCTCCCCTTCTACACTCTTTGGATGGCCTAATGAATTAAACTGACACAAGACAGATTAACAGGAGAAAAAGAAACAGAAGTTTAAGGGCAAGTATATATGGGAGAAACCCAGGGGAAAACTAAGTCACTAAAATGGTCGAAGCCTGTACCTTTTCTAGTCAAAGACAAAAAGGTGCTGGGGTTGGGGGAATCAGTTAAGGGAGGTTACCAGGAAAAGCACAGTAAACAAGGGTGGAGTGTTGTGTAGGTTTAAGTTAAGGCCTTCTCCATTGATGCGAGTCATCCCCCATCTTCACTGTGCAAAGTGAACTGGGGAGACACCCTTACAACTAGAAATTTCCCTTACAAATGTGAATATCTTTTACAAAGTGTAACTTTTATTTGATTTTCACAGCTTCTTCTGAGGCTATAGTTTCTTAAAAATAACCAGCTTAAAATAAACTTTATGCCAAGAGCATTCTTTTGGACTGGCAAAGTCTGTCTCCTACAATTTCTTGCAACTTGTTAGAAATAAGCTTTTGAAATTAAGGTTCATTGTCATTTAGTATTATCTTGATTCATAGGAACAAAAATAGGAAAATCGGGTCTTTTATTCTTTTTTAAATTCACAGTGTGATTGCTATGATAATAGATTTCCTTAGCAGTTGGGTCTTGTTCCTTATCACATTGGATCCTATTGCACAATCCTTACTTTTTTTGTCCTAACAGTTCATTCAATCATGTTAAAAACTCAGACTCACCAAAATTAATATTATTGCATTTAAAATACTATAATAGACTCATAGAAGATGTAAATTAATAAATAAGCTTGAGCCTGCACAGAAGGAGGTTACATCTGGGTAGGCTGAATTGTAATAGACATTTTTCAGATTCCAGAATTGAGTTCATTTAAAACCAAGCAGAGAAAGTTTTGAGTCCCCATGTTAAAACCAGGACCACTTTCTCTATTTTTTGTCCCCCAAATTCACTTTTCCAAAATGACTCCTAGGCAGTAGCTACAACTATTCCAAGTACTTTCTCAGTTACTCCAGTTGACCCTGTTTCTCTTCCTGCTACTCTACTGGTTTAAGAATTAAATTGACGAGAGAAAGATTAACAGGAAGAAGTCAAACAGAAAGATTAATAACATGTATCCTTGGGAGAGACCCCAGAAAACTGAGCAGTTGAGCTGCACGGCCAAAATCCTCACCTTAAATACTTCAGCTAAAGACAAAAGAAGATGTAGGGTGTGGTGGCTTGGGGCTTCAAAGGGGAGGAAGGAAGTCCATGGAGGTGGAAGAATAACTGTTTGGTGAATAAATGTTTGCTGGGCCCTACAGAGATAATGTGATACAGAGTGGACTCTGATCTCTAGGGCCTGCCCACACCCGGCCTGTGTTCTGTGTAGATCTCTCTGGTGATGGTGCCCTTCCTGGACTTGGCCCTTTATCTAAAGTCTTTAGGCAGCTAATGGGAAGGTAACAAGAAAAACTTTCTGCGTCTTCTGTTTCTTAACAATAATCAGCCTAAAATAATCCTCATGTCAAAAAGACACATTTTGGGGTGGCAAAGTTTGCTTCCCTACAAAAATATAGAATGAGAATTCTCTGATAGGGAATCTTGCCCTCCTTGTTTCTGATTTGTCCCGAAAGTTAGTGCCTGGAGCAGAAACATAGACCATAATTTGGAAATGGATGAACTTGGACAGAGACTGGCAAACTGTGGGCCATGGTTAAACAATTTAGCCCATTTCCCGTTTTGTGTTCAGCAGCCCTTGAGCTAAGGATGGTTTTTAACATTTATAAATGGTTGGGGGAAAAAATCAATAGAAGAGTATTTCTTAACATGTGAAAAGTATATTAAAGCTTCTGTGTCTGTAGATGAAGATATATTGAAATACAGTCAGGCTCATTTATTTATGTGACTTACAACACTGGAGCCGAATAGTTACAACAGCCACTCTATGACCCGCAAAACCTGAAACATTTACTGTCTGTCCTTTTGTGGAAAAATGTTTCCAATTAATAATGTGGAATATGGGCTCTCCCAATGGTTCACTGCTAGAAATCATTCTGCACTTTGAGAAACACAATAAATACAACTATATTCAATCTCAAGTAACTAAGAAAAAAAGAGAAATGTAAACATTAGGATATCAAAGACTTAAATATTTATTTGTGGGGAAAGAAAGAAAGTTGAGAAAAATATATATAATATTTAATTCAGAGGAGAAAGTACTATTATTTAATTTTATCAGTAGAATACTTTATAGTCAGTTCACTGAACATCTGTGTTTTGAAGGTCCATCATTTCAGAAATTCTGAACCTGAGGCTCCTGGTATTTACCTTCAACCAATTTCCTGACTTGGCTCCAATAAGGGCCAAGAAAAGATCCCAACTCATTTTACCTGCCAACTCTATCTCACCCAAGCCTGACAGAACTGTTATGCTGTATATTAATCCACACCCTTTTGAAATCAGTGCATGGTTAGTTTTATGCTAGAGGTGTGACCAAAGTGAGATATATCTTAGAAATTAATTTCTCAAATCTAAAAGATTTCCATCGAGGTAGTATTTGGGATGACCTTTGAAGAATGAGAGGTGTTTTGACAGGTGGAAATGGGAACTGAAGTAATATTGTAGATGGAAGGAATAGCTTGAACAGAAATTCATTGATGTAAAGATATGGTATACTTTTGAAAAATGTAAGTTATTTCCAGGTGATTAGAACCAACGGCACATATATAAAATTTAATCAGGAAGCATAGATTGGAATTATAATGTAGACTCTCTTGAATGTAAAAATAATTTGGTAAAGCAATGGAAAGCTTCTCAGTTTTAGAAAGCAGAGGGATGTGATCAGAATCATACTTTAGCATGATAATCTCTAAAGCGGTATGTGCATAAACAGGGTTTGGAAATCACAGTCCTTTGGGATATTTAAAACTATATATATTAGAAATTCCTATGATTGTTTTTCATCTACAATTAAAATGCTTAGCTTGGTCACACTTAATACATGGGTTGATCTGGCATTAGCATTTAGTCTGTGTATCACGTGGTCCCTTGTAACACCTGGTCAGTAAGCATCCGTTAGGAAAGTATGGAGATTTCAGCCAATGGGGGTGGCAGTGCACCCCCTCATTCCTTTTAGCTTTCAGTTCACTGTTACTTATTGACATTTTTGTCTACCTGGTTAGTGGATTCATGTATTATACTGTCCAGTTTTCACTAAGCTTAACTTGGCAAAATGGGTGGATGTTTTACAAAATAGTTGAAGATCACTGTAATAATGCTAGCACAAACAGTCAATAAGAAATAGTAGTGATGCCACAAATTTAATTATAAACTGTTGGTCACCAACATAGTGAGGTCATACAGTTAGGATATAAACTGTTTGGAAATGGGCCAAAATCTAATTATTAAGAGGACAGTTTGGTGTGTACATAAATAACCACTATTACTAGTGATGTAATTAGTAACTATGCTTAGGAGGCAATTAAAAAGATTATTTTATCTTTATCTCACCTTTCAGATATATCTGTTATATTTTGTTGTTTTATCATGTGAAAAGTTTATTAGCACAGTAGTTCAAGATGCAGTATTATAAGTTAACATTATTATATGTGTTAAGGGCTTTCTTCACTTTTACTGCTAGGTGTGAGTAATGAAAAGCCTTTTAAATGCAGTAAAGTAGAGTTGATGCAACTTCAAGACTGATGTAAAAATTGAGAAAGCAGTTGGTCGTTTCACTGGCCCTGGTATGAAATGGGATTGTGGCAATTATGAAAGGCAAGGAAGTAACATTTGCTGGAGATGCTATAGGATGACATAGATGAGATGGAGATCAGTGAGCGCAATGAAGCTGAAGGCGTGTCTGACGCCTGGACATGATTGCAGTGATATCAAGTAAGGAACAGAAGTGGAACTTCGGAGCGCAGCAAAGTTCCTTGTTGTTTTTATTTTTAACAGAGAATTACTCAAATACTGGTTTCCTTGTTTTCACTAATGAATTTCTTAAGTAGGATCTGACAGTCTAAGTGATCCTTGCAAAGTGAAAAGCTAACAGAAGAAATTAATTGACCTATATTTTCAGTAATGGTCTCCACATGAAGTATAGAGAGAGCAGATGTTTTCTGTTCTAAGCGATGTGTGTCTTTTATTTCTCACTTGCCATGCTGTAGTAAGCATTGTTTTAGCAAATGTTTAATTTCAAGAAACACAATACACACTTTTGGAGGTTGTCACTTCGTGTTACTAAACTGTATTTTAAAAACTTGCAAGTTCTGAGAGTTATAATGGCTCTGAAAGTTATTTCTCCATGGACTCGTCTGTTTTTTAATGCATACATAGCTGAATTAATTGCTGTACCACACCATACATAACTGGAATAATTTAAAGCTTAAACACAAATCTTAACTATAAACTTTGATTTCTTTATCTTTAGTTGGGTGTACTTTCCGTGTTTGGGTTGCTGCTTCATATGCATACAAAGAATGGTGTTTTCATGTATGACTTTATGACCTGTAGTAGAGTATGTTAGTGTAAAAGTTCTATTTCAAAAATGTCTGAACAAGATAGAGAAGTGCCTTTATCAAGAAAGAAGTGGTAATAATTATGTGACAATGATGCAGACAATCAGTGTTATTTTTATATGTTACTGATTGAAATCACTGGACACTCATTGACCTTTCAGTTTCTTTCCATAGCTGAGTCCTTTTGAGCCTGTGAATACAGTAATTGATGTTGATTTCCTATTTGCTCTACTTGCAAAGAAGCTTAGAATCAAATAGGTGACCCCCTTCTATCAACTGAAAAGTATTGGTGGCGTCTGTACTTCTGTATTTAGCCCTGTGCTTTCCTACATACTTTGTCTTCATTTTTGTACCTGAATATATTTGCTATACTTATTATTGTAGGGCATCTAAAACCAATGGTTCAAGCGCTTTTACGTAAATATATAAATGTTAATACATTTAAATATACCAAAATATAAAAGTGACTAATATAAAGTACTTTTAAATAAAAGTTTTAAATAAATAGTTTAAGCAAAACCACTGTATCATAGAAGCACTTAAAGTAATTAAATTGTTTTCTTTATTGCAAATTTTATTTTAAACCTTCCCAATTATCATCTTCATTGACAATATAATCAGGACTTAATGCTAAGTTGCTATTAATTTTTAATGCTTTTTATGTTGTTTAATACAGTGTGTAATTTGGCATTGAATCTTTTAATAGAACTAAGCTCTGACTATCCTCTGCAGTCATTCATACAGAACTAATATTTTTAATCAATTAACACCTTTTCCCTCCCACCCCTGCCTATATTTCATCTTAGAATGTGCGTAGCAGTGTACACTGTCTAATATTTTAGAATACTTGTAAATGGGATTTCACTTTTAGAAAGATAGTAAAAATTTTCCCCAGGATTTAAAACATATATATAGTTATAAAATATTATAGCTGGAAATATCTTGACTTCTCAGCAGTTTTTCAGCTATAGACTCTTTCTTTTAATCAGATGGCATCTAACTGCTCTAAATGAAGCCAACTATTTAGAATAAGAGCCTGGTGTTTTAGAAAAAAAATATATTGTGAAATTATAGGTCACAAATCCTCAGGAGAGTTTTTACCAACCTCGTACTTGTGCACCAGCTTTCCTGTGATTTTTTCCTTGAGTTAAGGATGCATTTCTTAAGTCTTAGCTTTTGAAACCAGCTAATGTTTTCAAATGGGTACATAGCTCCTATTCCTTTGGGAATATGTAGGTGCCTGTCTAGTCTGAATTTCAAATACCTATAGAGAATCATAATTACAGTATAGCTGCAGCTTCATGAATATTCATTCACTCCATAAAAAGAATTAACTTGAGCCATAGATCAGTTATGTGAAAGTTGATAAACTCCTTTACCAATTGTGATATTTTCAGGGAACAAATTCAGGTGCAAGAGAAATGCCATTTTCTTTTTTTTTTTTTTTTTCTATAATTCAAATTAGTCATTCTGTGTGATAGCAGAAAATTTAATGTAGCCCATTTTTCTCACTTGTTTTAGGTTTAGCCTCCATCATACTCTGCTTTCATTTTTTTTTTCTTCCTCTATTCTCATCTTCTGTTCCATGAGATGGCATCTGACATCCAAGGTGGGTGAGGTGGGGTAGTTTCCATGACTTGCACAGTACTGTGGTCTGAGAGAAGGACCACTTTTTCACCCCTGTGATGTAAAACACCCACTGTGTCCTTACCATATCTGATTGTGACAGGTTGATGTCTGCTGCCCAGAAGTCCATGTCCCTACTTGGTCACTAGCTCTACTGCTCACTCTATCATTGGAGGATCAATCTCCTAGTCCTAATTTAAGATCTGTTTAGGATCTGAATAGCAACCTGTCATGCTATTCAGAACCACGCAGAAAAAAACAAAACAAAACAAAACATAGCTGCTCACTACAATATATTGGGTTTACATGTAGGTTATGAAAAGCTCTCTTAGATGGCAGGACTTTTTTGTCATATCCTGATTGCATGGGGGACTCCATGAGTTGTGTGCTAGACAAAATGTGAAACACAATTTGTCTCCATTCTTAAGTTCTCTAACCTATCTGGGAGTCTCACTCCCCAGGCAACCCTGGATGTCCTCCAGGACGCAAAACCCTTTTATGCTCTGCTCCAGCTCCACTCCCTCTCTTGTTTGTAAGAGTTTGTTTAGGTGGAGGATGGCAGAGTCAAGCAGGGTAAGGGGGAAAAACCAAAACAAACAAACACACAAATAAAATCCCCAAGTCTGCTAATGTCACTAATTTATAATACAAAGCCACACTTGTTTGAAAGTTATGCTCAGAACTAATGATCGCCTAGGAGTGTGTTGAGTGGCAATTGAGTATTTTGATTAGAAATCGCCCCATAGACCATCACTGATGGAAATTATTTGACAGTGAATATTACATTCTAACAATGTCAGTAACTGTACTCCTTTCAATCACAACCTTGAGGACATCAAATGTCCTAACAATGGAAAGTTGAGAAACCGAAAAGAAAGAAAGAAAAGAAAAGAAAAGGGAGAAAGGAATGCTGAAAGCCTGTATCTTGTACTTTTAGGCCCTAGTGACCGCAGGCTCTGTTTAATCAGTGTTCACACAGCCCACAGTCTTCCTTCCTCTCTGGCCAATCCTGTTGCCTCACACCTTTTTACTTGCACTGTCCCCTTAACTCATTATCTGTGTTCCCTTTTTAAAGCTCAAGGACAGTGCTTTGTGTATGGAAGTCTGTTAATACGTATCCATATAATTATGTAAGTGAATACTGTATAAGTGTTAAATATTTTATAATTGAAATGTTATTAATTTAAATGCTTTATTATTTAAAATATAGGTTGCAAAGTTTAAAAACAATACACTTGTTAGAGTGTTTCAGGTGAAGGACTTGGTCAGAATCCCTTTGGCAGAAGTGTAATGTATAAAGTATGGTTTGGAGTTGGGAGACAAGAATAGAAACACAAGACGGAGATTAAGATGGTTCATAGATCAAGGTTAAGAGCTAGGGAGCATGTTCAAGAGAGTCAATTTAGTTTCTGATTAGACCTCTGGGCTTAAGGAGATCACTGGTTAGGCCCTGTTGAGGTGGTGTAACATCGTGATTAAAAATATTCCATCTGCTCATTCTGAGGTCAGCCAGTCATGCATACAAATCCTCATTTGCCACTAATGACTTTGTAAACTTAATCAAGTAGTTTTAACTTTCAGGATCCCCTTTCTGTAAAATACTAATATTAAGAGTAATTACATAGTAAAGTTCATAATGGAGCTCCTTAGGTGTATCAGAAAACAAATTTACTCTCTCTCTCTGTCATAGTTTATTTTGGGAGTTCTTTGGAGATACTGTGAAGTGAATAACTAATTCTCCACCTGCTGATTATGATTTCTCCTCAACCTACTCATCTGAAGTTCTAGCTCCAGTGGAGTTTTGCTGAAGCTAATGGAACTTAAACCAGGAACCTATATATGTACCAACTCTATCCAAAGCCCTGAGGGGGAACTTAACAATATGTTTGCATTGTTATGTTTTTGTTAAGTTGTAGCATTAAGATATCCTTTATATTATTTTTCATAATGCCTCCTACCCCAACATGGTCCATGTTCCAGGATCCACATGATCTGATTCTGCCCCTGTGCTGGGCTCTTCTTGCTGAGGACACCTTACTCTTCAAGCTCTCCCTGCAGGTCATAATCTTGGGCAACCATAGGCTGACATGATTTCAAGAGCCGATCTATGCACTTCGAGTGTGAAGTGATGCTGGTGCACTATTTTTCCCAAACTCTAAAGGAAGCACACCATCATCTCCTCAGTCCCACTGAGTGTATTGAATCCATGAATTGAATGATCAAACTAGATATGGACTTCTTAAAGCTATCCCTCACTAGACTTTTGCTCCCCTATAGATAGGGGATTCAGGATTCATAACATACTATCAATTCTTTCCAAAGAAAAACTCTCATGAATTTCCAGCTTCCTCTGTGTATGTCCAATGTTTTTTTTTTATAGCCTGAGAGTCCAAGGAAATGTTGCCTATCACATTGGCAAGTAGAAGGCACTTATGGTCTTAGGGCCTCAGATGAACTGAGTGAGGAGCTAGACATTTTAACAACTGTTTCACATGTACAAAACATGAGGATACCTAGGAAACAGTTCAAAAAATTGTAGGTGTTATAATTGTAAGAATGCCAGCCAAAATGGGCCCTGGATCTAGAAATGACTCTGTACCCCTGAAATAATGTCTGAATCATTAAAACAAGCCTTAGGAAATTAAAGAAAAAAAGGTAGGAAAAATGAAAAAAGAGCTGTCATATGTGTGGTATTAATTTTTTTAAACAATACAATTTATCTTTGCTTGAGCAAAATGAAAATAACATTGCAAGCAGAAACAGTTATATTTCTAAATTTGGAGTATGTAATCTACAATTTTTTTAGATTAATGAATTCTATATTCTGAAGCTGTCATAAGTTACTTTTTTAATTTTTTAAATATTTTCTTTCTGATAAAGATCAGATTAATGGAATTTAACTGCACTTAACTATTGTAATTTGCATCTTCCCTCTAAAATAGGACTTCAACCGCACAGGGAACAAATTTAATTCTCTGTTGCTTCCGTTTTAGGTAAAATGTAAAACTGTAGTGTTCCTTTGCAAAAGTAATTGCACAGAGTTAAGCACATTTAAATTCATGAAGAGTTACTTTTTATAGCAAAAGAAATAAGGGCAGCTAGATTATGAGGAAGTAGTTTAGACTGAGTAAGTATTACTAATGTTTATTTGACTCTCCACCCCTGGTTCTTTAGCACAATATTCCTTAACATATAAGATATGGGTAGGTTGTTGACTTGTTTCATATTTCATATTCTGAGGAGAAATGCATGCAACTAATTATTGTGCTCAGAAAAGAAAACCATTCAAATGGAAAATAAAATTTGAAAAACAATGTGCATATGGTTTAGCTCTAATAGTGAAAGAAAAACCTTACACATCATTTTTCTTAAGGTGTGAAATACAAGTATTGAGGGTTTATATTCTCCATAAGTTATTTTGTCTGTTGGATGCGTGGATGTCAGTAAGTGTTTGAAAAATGCTGTGTTTTATTTTGCATATTTAAATTACAGTGCAGATTTTCTTCAGTTGTATTTTATATACATTTGCCTCTCACTTTATGATAATTAAATAGGAGAGAGATAAGAGAACCAAGTAAAAGAAGTCTGTGCTAATGCAAATACTAGGCAAAAAAGGAAATCAACCTGTAACTGAGGGTATGAATTCCTAGGGAAAATAAAGATAGTGTTATTATGGTCATGATAGAAAAGACTAATAATAACAACTGCAATGGATATATTTCAGATTTTGTCTTTTACGATATTATGACTCTTTATAAGACTCTTGCTCTGTTCATGTGGTTTGGCTGGGTGAGATCACAGGTCCTGCCCCAGAAGAAGAAACGTAATTCAGACCTCATCAGTGACACTATTCCAGTATTCCCTGACTACAGACGTTACTTCAGGACACATCTCCCAACAGGCCAGAATTCCCTAGTTCTTTTGAGAAGCTTCCAAAAAATGTTATTTATCTGGAAATTTCCAGAAGTAAAGGCTAAACAGTCACTAGCTGCTGGAGATCAGTGTTCCCATCATGTGAAGAAGGCTGCCTTAATGAAGCCAACACAGAGGGAAACAGAACTTGGAGACAGAGAAAGAGAGCTGGAGACCCCCTAATGATAGTTTGAGATCTAGATTCAGCATAGCCTAGAACTAATTGTTTTCTCTGGATGTTTAATCTTTTTGAATAGATCAGTTCATTTTTTTTTTGCTTAATCCAGTTTGAGTTGAGTTTCTTACACTTGCAAACTAAAAAGGTGGTCCTGATTAGGGGACAGTTAATTTGGGTCTAGAATTGTTTTAAGTGCTTATAGCAATCGTCATATTTAATTTCATGAGTCTTGAGTTTTTAAACGGAAAGTGTAAAGAAACAAAGTGATTTACTGATCATAACTGATCAAAGGAGGAATGAAATCTGATGTGTGAAAATGCACTCACCAGTCAAGTGGAATGAATAAATTATCAATGACATTTTAACTCTTCATTTCTGTAATTCTATGATGATGCAACTGTATTATATTTCCTGCATCCTGGAGTTGTCCTTTCATTCATCTTCTTTCTTTCTGCATTTTAGTTGATGGGAATTGTCACTATCATTGCTTGAAAATCTCTGAAACTTTTTTTTTAACTGTTCTTGTGTCTGTTCTACTTTTTCTACCAATTGATTTATGGTGGGGAAGTTCTAAAAAAGGAAAATACTTAAAAATATATTAGACTTGACCAAAATACCTCATTCTGCAATGCAGACTATTTCCTAAAAATTTCTATTTCTGTCAGTGTGTATCATATCATATAAATGCAGAAGCTGTGTCCTTTATTTATTCTTTGTGCTGTTCTTTATCCAGGTGATTGTAAGGATATTTACTTGATAAATGTTCATAAGTAATGATTAACATAATAACCTTTTAAATTTAAAGGTTTTGTTTGTTTGTATTTTTTACTTTCTATTTTGAAATAGACTTGCAGAAAAGTTTGTTTCTGGTACACACATCACTCAGCTTCCCTTAATGTCAACATCTTACATTACTGTGGGATAGTTGTCAAAACTAAAAAGTTAACATTAGTACTCAGTCTTAACTGATATACAGACATTATTCAGATTTCAGTAGTTCTTCCACTAACGTCCTTTTCATCTTCCAGAATCACACATTGCATTTAGTTATGTCACGTCTCCGTAGTCTCTTCCAATGTGCCAGTGCTTTTTCAGTCTCTCCTTGTCTTTCATGTTTTGACACTTTTGAAGAATATTCGTTACTTATTTTGCATAATGTTTCACAGTTTGGATTGATTTCATGTTTTCTCATGATTAGATTGAGGTTATGCATTTTTGGCGAGAGAAACATGTAAGTGATATGCCTTTCTGAAGGCATCAGGTCAGGGCATACATTATTGATTGTCATATCTCAGGTGAAATTAACCTGCTAACTTGGTTAAAGTGACGTCTGCTGGGTTTTTCCACATAGTATTATCTTAATTGATGCAGAAAAGTACTCGAGAAACGTTAGTCCCTTTGTCACTAGTAAATATCTTGGGAGAGATAATTAAAGAAAATACTAATTTCCTGTTTCTCTTCAAACTTAGTTCTACTGTCTCAAATTTGTTTGACTTTTCTAGTTTACTTACTTTTCCATACAAATGTTAGAATCAGCTTGTTCATAGTTATGAAAATGCCTGCTGGGATTCTGATTGAGATTGAATTGAATCTCTAAATCTATTTGTGGAGAAATGACATCTTAACGATATTAAGTTTTCTAATACATGAACACGGTGTGTGTATCTCCATTTATTAAGAATTTCTTCATTTTATCAGTGCTTTTTAGCACACAAGTCCTATACATATTTTTAGATTATACCTAAATTTTCATTGTTTTGTGATGCTATTATAAGCGGTGGTTTTTATTTCAAATTTTTATTACTCATTGCCAATTTTTATAAATGTAACTGATTTTTCTACATTGACATCATCCTCTACCTTTGCTAAAACTCAATTTTTAGTTCTAATTTTTTTTGTAAATCCTTTGGAATTTCCTTTGTAGGCAGTCATGGTCTGTGAATAGATGCAATTTGAATCCTTGCTTTCTAATCTATATGACTTTTATTTATTTTTTCCTTCTTTATTGCGCTGCCTAGGTCTTCCAGTACTTGTTGAATAGGAGTTAGGGGAACCGATCTTGCCTTGTTCTTGAACTTAGGGGAGAATCATTAATTCATCATTAAGTATCACATTATATCAGGGGTGACTTGTTTTATTATTTTTATCTGCCCATTAGACAGTTGAGTAAACTCCTCTTTATTTCCTAAATGGATGTTACGTTTTTTTGAAGTGTCTTACGCATCAATTGAGATAATCATATGTTTTTCTTCATTACTATAAAAGTATGTCCGATTACCTTAATTCATTTTCATACTGTTGAGCCAGCCTTGCATTAATAGGTTGAACCTCATCTGGTATAGCTATATTATTCTTTTTTTATATTTCTAAATTTTATTTGCTAACATTGTGTTGAGTTTTACATCTGTGTTCATTTCTCCTCTCAACCCCTGCTTTCCTTTAGGTTGGACCTAAAGGTTCCTTTGGGTTCTTTATCTCCCCCATCCTACCTTGGTTGCCTTAGTGTTTACAATAAACACCTTTTATAATCAGAGTGCATTTCAAATAACACTATACATCTTTACATGTAGTATATTAAACTTAAAACATTTCTGATTCCCCCTCCCATTCTTTTTACTATGGATGTAACATATTTTAGTTTTCCATATGCTGTAAATATATATTACATTGCTACTGTTTTTACTATACATAGTTAATTATCTTTTAGAGAAACAAAAAGTGAGAAATGCATGAACTTTATTTTATGTTTATTCCATTTGCAGCATTCTTTATTTACTTATGTAGATTCCAGCTTTTCTCTGGCATATGGTTTGGAAAATTCCTTTAACATTTCCTGTAATTTAGGTATTTTGACAATGACTTCTCTATTTTTACTTGAGAAAGCCTTTATTTCTACTTTTTTTAGTGGTTGTATATAACTTTGTTCTAATAAACATATTTTTAGAATAGTTTTAGATTGACAAAACAATGCAAAGATAATAGAGAATTCCCATGCACTCCCATAGTCATCTACTCCTATTATTAAAATCTTACACTAATATCATACCTTTTTTCACAATTACCGGACCGTAGTGATACATTTTAACTGAAGTCCATAAATTATTCATATTGCCTTAATTTTTACCCAATGTCCTTTTTTTCTGGTTTATGATCACCGCATTACTTTTAATTGTCATGTTTCCTTAGTGTCTCTTGGCTGTGACGGTTTCTCAGACTCCCCTTGTTTTTCATGACTCTAACAGTTTTGAAGAGTACTGGGCATTAGGTTTGCTCAGGGGTTTCACTGCTTCTGGTCCTCTCAGCTTACAACTTAAGAAAATACGTGTATATACACACATCGACAAATCTTTCTATATTTAACCATATGCAGTATATGCATATGTAAGGTACACATGAGTTTATACTGATGTCCCCAACTCTGATCTGTCACCACATGTGTCATTCTAACTGACTCTAATTGCTTATGTGTAAACTCCCACTCCAGTAAGGACACTTTACCTCCCATCATTTATCATGCATTTACTTAATTGTTCATTTCCCAAGGGTGCGCGTGTGTTTGTGTGTGTGTGTATGTATAAATTTTATTTATTTCCAAGGTTACTTAGGTCAGGGCCATTTCCCCCACCCTCTTTAAGGAGGCGATTTCTTACATTTGTCATATAGTTATGTTCTTCAGTCATAGTTTTCATTCAATCCTGAAATCTCCTTGTATCCTAAATTAGTTTTAAAATTTTGCATGCATCAACGTTCATTCTCTGTGCTGTAAAGTTCAGTGGGGTTTGAGAAGTGCTTAGGGTCATGTATCTCCCATTGAAGGACCATGCAGAATCATTTTACTGCCCTAAAAAAAAATCCCTAATGTTTCATCTACTTAACTGTCCTCTTCCTTGAACTGCCAGCAACCAGTTATCTGTTTACCATTTCTGTTGTCTCCCTTTTTCCAGAATGTCATATAACTGGAGTAATAAAATGTGCAGCCTTTTAGACTGACTTCTTTTACTTATCAGTATGCATTTAAGATTCATCTGTATCTTTACCATAAGGTGTTCTTATGTATGTTATTGTGTTTTTTGTTGTTAGCTTTTCCATTTGACTCATAATTTCTAAATTTATGGAAATTTGCTGAAATTACTTTGCCGAAATCATTCATTTAATTTTGCATATTGTCTGTCTTTTCCATTAGAGCCTTTATTTATTAATCTTAGTTATTTGCATGCTCCAATATCTGTGCCATCTCTTCAGTCTGATTCTATTATTTTATGTCTAGCCAATGTGTTGTTTTTCACGAAGGTTACCTTCATTGTACCACCAATTTCAGAGTTTTTTAGTGGTGCCTTGTGCTCTGGAGGAGGCTAGTTTATCAGAAGGTCTTTCTCAATTTCTGTCTCATTCTCAGCTTTAGGTCTTGTATTTGCTCTTGCAACTCCCCGAGCAACGTTACGCTGTTACTTGTTATTCGTTGTTTGTCAGCCTGGTTGTGGGGTGAGGGCAGTTCTCTGTTGTTCTGATTTAACCTTAGTCTTAGGCAAACACTGTGTCCCTGGGTCTCAGGAATGTGTCCTTCTGAATATTACTGCCTTTCCTCCAGCTGTGGCTTAATGAATGCACAGTCCTGTTCCCTTTCCTAGCAGCAGAGAGATGCTTCTATTTCCTTCTCCTAGATGCAGTGGGTTTTCCCTGGTGCTCTAAGATACCTAGTAGATTTGCTCTCCCCACCCCCACATCCAAATTAAGATTTTTGTTCCATAAAGGAGATAGAGCAGGGTGATACACATGGAGTTTTATGCCCTGGTACACTGGCCCCTGCTCCCCTCCCCTGGGCTGCATCCTGAGCAGCGCTTTATCAGGACTCCTCCTAATTATTTTTGTAAGTATACAGTGCAACCTTGGAGGGAAAAAGCTGCAGTGTTTTTTTGGCTACATAGGCTTCACACTCTCTTGCCAGCCTATATTTTGCCTCCTTAAATTTCTTCACAATTCTAGCTGATTTCTTCTGACCAGTTTTCCACTGCATCTGCTTCAGGTATACAAGTTTTCATATCACGTCTGTCCTTATAGGCACCTATCTCTGTTTAGATTTTGGAGTAACTGGTTACCCTGTGATGCTAGCTCTATGTTAAGTTGAAAAAATTATACCCCTTCAGTTTGCCTGGCTTAATTTTTTTTTTATTGTATGAATGGAGGCTACTCTCTTTTCTAGCTCTCTGCATCTTGGTGGTAACAAAGCACATTACTTTTAAGAGAGGAAACTCCAGATATTCTTGGATCCACTGGAGTGGCATAATTTTGTGGTACACGATTAGTCTAATTTCACAAGTGGAACAAAAGTCATAGTCTAGACGTCTGACGCCAAATTAAACAGAATATGAACTACTCCCCAAGTGAGTCCTAGTTTATTACAGTAAGAGAGCTGTAGGAAATCCAAAACTATAATTTCTCATTACTCTGCTCATATGTGAGGGGACACGCTCTTGCCAGAGCTCTGAATTTATTTGCCTGACACCGTTCATGTGCTGTCTTACTTAATCCGCATAGGTAACACATGAAGTAGACAACAGGAAAATGAGGCTTACTGTGAGTACGACATTCGTCCATAGTTGCACAATAGCAAGTAGCATGGATGAGCTCTGAACCAAACCAACTTAACTTCAGAGCACAGACATTTAATCACTGAACTCCTCTTCCAGTTCTAAGAAAGGGAAGTAACCTTCAAATAGTCATACCCTTGGTGAATGAAAAGTAAAACCAATCGTCTGCATTTTGAATCACTTAGTCACAATGTGGGAAAGTGAATGGGGGGTAGTTTTGTCAGTTTTTCAAACTCAGAAAAAGCTGCCCATGTGAAATTTTTGAAATCACTCTTGCTTCATCTTTGTGCTGGCCCATCTAACACAACTCCTACTGTTTGGGGTACTTAAATAGAATGTGTGTGTCAATGTAAAATATACACTTAGATTCAGTTGCTAGGACTGAGCTAGCTAGTCAGCTTTTCTTTGTATGGTGAATGACTTTTTCATAATTAATTACAAATATGATCCTCAATTGTGTAGAAAAATACTCTGGATAAAACTTCAAAATTTTAATGAGTAAAAGTGACCAACGTTTGACCTCCTTTCATGGACTCTTAATTGAACAATAAGTAGTTATCCTAAAATAATCATGGACTCCAATGGGACTGTGGTCAAGATGATAATTGCTATATTAGGCTGATTGATTAAGGTTATGGAAAGTTATTAGTGTGAGGGTAGAGGGGTACGAATTTACCTTGTCCTTAGTTTAATTTGAATTCTGTCAATAAAAGAGGAAATAATTGTGGTACACATATTTTATTAAAAAAATAATTTTCTCTTCCAATTAATGTCTTTCTATTCCGTAAGCAATTAATCCAAAAATAAATTATTGCCCACAACCGTCAGAGAGAGCATTGCTATATAACGTTTTCTAGGTTTTATTTCCTCTGATAAGTTAATCTATTGACATAAACTACTACCAACTAAATGCAAATAAAATTAGAAGCCCAGGATCATTTACATATAATTACTTATTCGAACTTGATTAAAAGTTGGTAAGGAAGGAATTAACACTAATTCACCATTTATTTTGCACTGCAGAATGTCCTAGATATATTACATTATTTTATTTCACTATAATAAAATTTGATAAGACAAATTCTATAATCCCCATTTTATAGATAAGGAAACCAAATCTCGAGAGAGGCTATGACACTTGGGTGAGTACACACAGATTTTTAAGTAGCAGTGAATCAGGTCTCATCTGCTCTACTTCATACTCATTCTCTAGAAAATCACAGTCTAGCAAAAATGTGTTCCAAAATAACTTTTCAAAATTATTGGTCTAATTAAAAAAAAAACATTAATTTCTTCAAGTTCACATAGTTATGTAACGGAGCAAAATCTGGTGCAAAATTGTTCAGAAAATAAATGGCATTAATAATCTTTCAGATCCTCAAGTAACAAGGTGGTTACCCTGATAGCCCTTACTCTCTCAGCAAAACTATTGGCTATGTAAACGTGTGACATTCATGACTGGAGGTGTTAATAAGGCCTCCCTGGAGATTTCAGCCATAATTAGCAGTGATTACTCAGCAAAATAAAATTAAACCAAAATTAAAAAAAAAACAGAGTAAGAGAAAGAAAGAGAAGAAAGAAAAAAATAATAAAAAATACAAATAAAGTAGAAAGAAAGGAGCAATTAAGAGTCAAGCAGCTCTATTTTCAGGTTCTGGCTCCAACAGTTACCAGCCATATGACCTGGAGCAACCAGTTTGACCTCTGAGCTCGCTTTTCTAAGTTGTCAAGAGCAGATAATAACGTCTGCCTTATACGATTATTGAAACATTTAATTACACGAATATTCCTGGCAGTACTCCAGTGTCAAATGAAGACTTAGTAGCTGTTAATTTCCTCCTTTCTTTGTTCTTTTCCTCTTCTTGTGTTCTGGTCTAAAGATCAGCAATCAGCTCGAAATTGTCCTTGGAATGTGGCCCCAGGCATGGGGCATTGTTTTCAGCCATATAGCCAAAAATAACATGGACCCAGGGGAAAATCTATTCGATGTAGTAATGGCTGAAGCTGCTGATGGTATCCTAATTTATACTGAAGTAAAAATACAGAAATCCCTTAGGATGATGACTCTTCAAAGCTTTCAGGAAGCATTATTCTCCATAGGAGGAGAGAATTGCTTTACATTCTTCCCTTTTAATGTGTCTTATTACACCTTTCAAACATATACATTTCGTTGCACACTTCCATTAAAGCATCTCATTATAACTTTCAAATATGTGCATCTCATTACATCTCCTTTAAGCATCTTTACGTATTCTCCATTTGTGGATTTCATTAAAGCCTTTCCCTTGTATATCTCATTACTAAATTACTTTCATGTATGTTATTATAACCTATATTTCTCATTGCATTACTTAAACATGCACATCTCATTACACCTTTCTATTTATGCATCTCATTACACGCCTAAAAAATGTGTATCATATTACATCTTCCTCCTTTGCATATCGTTACATTTGTCCAATTATGCATCTCATTATGCCATTTCATTTATGCATTTTATTATACCCTTCCTTCTATCCATGTCATTACGCTCCTTACACCCAAGCATCTAAGTGTACCTCTGCTGTATGCCATTTTATTCACCTGACAGATATTACCTTCAGTTTTCCATGTGCGATTTTTCTGGCACCCCTTAAAAGTATGAATATCAATCTGAGGACTAATGGCATTACTCTTCTTAAATATGCATATATCATTTCATAGTTAACATATTTAAGAAGATGTTCCTTTTACATTTTAGCCTATTATTTTTCCTTTCCTATTGAAACCTTTTAAGAAAAAGTGACTTGATTCTGTTCTTGATCTCATCACTCCTTTCAAATAGCAGTATTTCCTTTATGATGACTCCCTTACATTTCTTGTTTTAAATCTTCTAGTAGTCTTTTTGAGTATGTATATCTCATTGGTGTCCCTTGGATACACACTGCTATTTAGCCTTGACCAATTATGTTTCTTTTCCTTAAGTCATCTCTCTTTTAGATGGTTGGGGTATCATCTGATTATTATCCTCAGCCATAAGTAGAATTTCCCTGTTGTTTGCTCTTCTCTGGGTTATTATTTTTCCTCTGTACAAATATCCTCTCTCCCTGAGGCAATAGATGCCTTTGGAATACATTAAGGAGTCAAATATAACCAAATGGTTCATGTGTTACTTTACATAAATTCTCTTTTATTATCTGAGCATTTTTGTTGTGGTGCTATTTAAAAGCATAAAATTGTGGAAATTTCAGCATTCACTATGCTTTAATTGTGCAGTTTTGTTAGCAGTAATGAAATAAGCTGTATTGGAGCATTTTTTATATGGACATTGTAATCAAGATTCTACCAATAAGAAATCCATTACAATCCAAATAATATATCCAGGGTTATGTAAATTTGAGTGTAAATTGGGACACTTACTAAGCATAGTTACTTGAGAACATTCATAGATATTGACCCATCCAGCCCAGACATGCCCTTGTCACCAGGAAGGAACATTGAATTAGATTTAGTAGATTAGGTTTTATGTCACAGTTCTACTTTTCACCATGCAAAAAATTTTACTGTGTGGCAAAATTACCTAAGGTTTTAAGTCAGTTAACCAAGACATATCAACGCTTGTATGTATAACCTATAAATATGTGTATAAATGTAGTCTCCTATAAAGGAGAGACAGCTTTTTGATCAGTTGACTTTTTCAGGTGGTTTGTGACATTTTAGATTTTTTTTCATTGTCATCCTTTTTCATTCAACAAGTATTTTTAGCTCCTATTATATGACTGGAACTACTTTTCCAGGTGCTGGGAATAGAGCAATGAAGAGACAAGATCCAGGTCTAATGGAAAACATATTCTTACTAAGGAAATAGATAACAAATGAATACTTAATACAAACGAATGAACAAAATTTCAGATTGTGAGAAATATAGCAGAGAAAGGTGAGGAAGAAACTTGGCATATTGAGGGATCTAGAGATGAACAACAAAGTGTGGCTGTTATCACCCCAGGGGGAAGGGGTACCAGAAGGGGATGTGGTGTCACAGGAGCCAGTGAGAGCTGCAATATGGAAGACGGGCTGCCAGTTGGGAGCTGTGGCCATAGAGGGGTGAAGTCATTGCCAGAACTATAAAGCTGAAGAAGGAAGAAAGCAAGGGAAAAGACCCTGCAGTCTTGCTGCTCACCCTCTCAGGTCCTGCGCACGTCTCCCATTGTCTGGGTCAAAAAGGAACCCTGGTGCTACCTGCTGTGGCTAGAATCTTGGCTGTGTGATCTGAATTAGTGTCCTTGGGCTACTCTTGCAATTTACCACAAACATGGTGGCTTGAACAACAGAAATGTATTCTCATAGTTCTGGAATGTAGACATCTGAAATCAAGATATCCCCAGGGCTGTGCATCCTTTGAAGAATCTACAGGAAAATCTTATCCTTGCTTCTTCCTAGTTTTTTTTGTAGTTACCTCGGTGTTTCTTGGCTGGTAGCTACATCACTCCAGTCTCTGCCGCTGTCTTTACATAGCATTCTTCCTTGTGTGTGTCCCTCTGTGTCTTCTCTTCTTGTAAGGACACCAGACATTGGATTTAGGGCCCACTCTCATCCAGTATGACACCATCTTAGCTGATTATATCTGCAAAGATCATATTTCCAAACAAGGTCACATTCAGAGGTTTCAGTAGGATGAGAATTTTAGGGGAGGAAGCACTAGTCAGCCAGCTTCAGAGCCCAGGTAGTCAATGTTCCAGTTCCAGTTACCACACTAAACGATGTTATATGGAAGACTGTATTTATTTTCAGAGTCCCAATTAAAGAAATTATTTACTGGGACAAAAATTGCCTAAATATGTAAGCTCCAGTGAAGCCTGTACTGACCTGTTCTCTTCAGATCCACTACACAACTCAGGCAAGAAACATTACACCAGTAAGGCAGCAAGAGAGATTGTTGCTGGTGAAGCCAGGAGAGAGTACCCTGGGCTATGGGGCCCTTTGTGGTCTGTCCCTAACTTACGCTCCAACACCTCATGCTTCTCCCTTTCCATGGTGTGTCTTAGCCACATGGTCTGTTTCTTTCCCTTTCTTCAGCAAGCCCAGGGTGTTCCCCTCTTCTGCATATTTGCACTCTGCTAGTGCTTTCCACGTACTTCACCACGTCTGACTCTTTCTCAGTGTTCATGATTCATCACAGTTGTCACCATATCAGAAGTGATACTTCATGAGCAACCACACAGTAAATCTTCCAGGCCTATAACTTTGGCACTCTCTATCACAACCTGCCCTTGATGATGATTTTTTTTTTTAGCACTGACTACATTTATTTACTTGATATCAGTGTATTTCCTAACCTCTCTCACTGTACTATAAACTGTACAAGAGCAACAGTCCTATCTCCCTCGTTTGTCACTGAGTCCCCATCACCAGAAATACTTCATTGAGGTACTTAATATGTAAGTAGGAACCAAATGAATTAATTACATGGGGGAATGATTTTTCTAAATTTTATTATTTATTCAACCTGTTTAAAAAAATTGTTGTGATCAAAATCTACGTGATGAATAAGATAATTCTCTTTTTAAATTTTTAAGTGGATGAAGGGTATGTGCCCAAAGAGTTTGTGGTCACATTTCACATGCCTTGCTGTTACCAAGAAGCATTAAACACCACAAATACCCACTGGAGTAGATACATTAGAGATACAATTTGGTGCATTTTAATCTTACTGCAATTATATAGAAGCAATTTAAGTGGATATATTTTGTTATTATTTTATGTTACGAACAATATTCTCAAAGTTTCTAAACTATTAATCATTTTGTAATAGTTACTACTTATATTTTAGGGGAAATGGCTTTATCCAAATTATAAATTTACTCAGTGAAAAAAGCAATACATCAAACTACTGACTTTGTATCACTGTCTTAGGACATACACCATCACAAGTTTATATGTAACATAAATGCTTTCCTGTAGTGACTAATACTTTATTAATTGCTGATTATCAGTATAGAGTAAATTGAAGGAAGAAATTATAAAAAAATAAGGAAACTTGGAACCATCATTTTGCCCTGCTGTTTTTTTTAATAATACAACTCACATAATATCAAACAAATCAAAACTTAGCCTGGAAATAACAATGAACTCTTTCAAAAGACTTTTATCCAGACTAAATGTGAAATAATTTGGGAACAGAAGTTAAGTATTTCTCTATTTTTTTAAGTTTCTATCTGCAGGTCAAAAACTGTTTTCTAAATTTTATAGAATTTTGTTTCCTGTAGTAAGACCAACAGTTTCCCACAATGGTCCAATAAATGAGCGATCTGAATGAGTTCATATACTTGGAAGCTATATGAACTGTGGACTGTAGAAATATATAGTGACTCTTTGATCATAGACATATTGAGCAGTTCTATGTATAGTTTTATACACAGAGCATAGTCTGACACATCCTCAGGAGATGCTCACCAGAGATTTAAGAGAAACTTGTATATTCAAAACAGATATATGGCAACGTTATTTCTTCAAAGCGCTTACCTAGAGAAACCACTTGCGGCAATCATATTAACTATTCCACATCCTTTTTGACATCAGAAGAATTTTGATTTGAGTCCTCAGGACTACATTTTCAAACGCCGTCTCCAAACTAAATCAGGCCTTCCTGCACATACACCAAAAATAGGATGTGCACTTGTTCCTAAACTGAGGTGTGCTTGCATCTACATGTCTTTGAATCCTTTCCCAGCCCTGAAGTAAAAGAACATGTACAAATGTGCACATTGCAGGTATGCGCGCACACACACACACACACACACACACACACACACAAACAATGTCATAATTCAAGCAAAGACCTTCAGAAGATTTTAATACGTTCCCAGAGGGGAAGGGTGTTTGGGGTGGGCAAGATAGATGAAGGGCGTCAGCTGTATGGGGATGGATGGTAACTAGACTTGTGCTGGTGACCACTTTGTAGTGTAGACAGATGTTGAATCCTGTACACCTGAAACTGAGATTGTTTAAAAAATAAAACTTTTAAAAGATCTTAATATTACAGTCAGCATATTTTGTATATTTAAATAATAAACAGTAGCTTTTAACTGAGCAATTACTATATGTTTGACACTGTGCCACATACTATGAGGCAGAAAGAGTTATACAGTTATTGCTCCATTTCACAGACGAGAAAGCAAAAGCTTAAAGAACTTTGCATATCTGAATTCGCAGAGTTAATAAATAGAGGAAGTAGATTTTAAACAGAAGACGTCTTGACTCCAGAACATGGATTCCTCATCTATACTACATCCTAAGTATTATTAGCACACTATTTGTTTTAAGAATCCCTAAAATAGCTTCCTGACCTACAAATCTGTAAGAGAAATACATTTTTTGGGGGTTGGGACACTTTTTTTTAAAGGCATGCCTTTTAAAATTCAAACAATCCTTAAAAGATTTAACACATTAAAATTCTGTTTGTTTGTAAGCACAGCTACTCATGAGAGTAGGGGCTATTTCATATTCGTTCTTCAATTCCCTATGTCTAACCTAGTACCCTGCCCAAACTATGAGATTCACATAGATGATACATGTAGAGATACTAAACAGCTATATGAGAGTGCTAGACAAATGTGAGTCTGTGTGTGTGAGTGCAAGTGGAAAGCAAAGAGAATGGATTATGATGCAAAGAAAGTCTAAGAAAACCCCTCCAAGGCGCATAGGAAATACATTTATACTGATATTTTTAATCCAAAAATAGAGGGAAGGGGTGTAAATAGAAAATAATTCTTGCTGTAAATACTATTTTACTATAAATTCACCGTTGAGTACATGGATTTATTAGCTATAATAAGTAATAGATAGTAAGTAAATTATGGTGTATGTGATATATGTTATATGGGAAGGTGATTTGTATGATGGAAAAAAGAAAACTTAGGGCAAGATAGGAAATTTGGAAGCATAGGAGGAAGGATCACAATTTAAATAGACTGGACGGTGTAGACTTTGTGAAGAGAGTAAGATTTGGACAACGTTTTTAAGCAGTTGGAGGAGTTATTAAAGCGGAGATCTAGGTGTGGCCCTTGAATGCTCACTCTAGCCAGAGCAAACTTCTAGATCAAAGGTCTTACTGCAGAAAGGTGTCTAGCCTATTCAATAAATAGCCATAGGGTGACCGACCTTCCCAGTTAGCCTGGAGTTACCTTGACTTATCTTTGAATGTTCCCTATTCTCAGCTCCAGGCAAACTGGAACAGTTGGTCACCCACAGTCCAGCACAGAGGACAGTTGGCTGGAGAAAGGAGTGAGAAAGAACAGTGCCCTAAGTTCAAAATGGCAGTGGCGGAACATCACATTATAGCCTTTAAGACGTTGCAATAATGCTTGCTTTGGGGTTTTGAATAGAAGAAAATACAGTCTGACTTACATTTCAAAAGATCACTCTGTAGTGTTTCACAAACAGAAGCCAAGAGGCTAGTTAGGAGGTTAGAACAATCATCCAGATGAGAGATTATAGTAGCTGTTCTATCGGTTTATTAGGGCTGCCATAATAATGTACCACAATCTGGGAGGCTTATAACAACAGAAATTTATGTCTCACAGTTCTGGAGGCCGGAAGTATGGAATCAAAGTGTTGGGCCATGCTCTCTAAGAAACCTGTACAAGAAAGGTGATTTCTTTGCCTTTTCCAGATCCTGGAGGATTGCCCTCCGTCCTTTGGTGTCCCTGGGTTTGCAGATGTTTCACCCCGATCCTCCATCTTCACGTAACTCTCTTCTCCTTGTGCATGTGTTTCTGTCTCCCAATTTCTTTTTTATGAAGACAGTCATATTGTTTAGGGTCCATTCTGATTACCTCTGTGAAGACCGTATTTCCAGACAAGGACTGACTCTGAGGCACTGGAGGCCAGGGCTACAATGTATCTTCTTGAGGGGACACAGTGAAACCTATACACTTACAGAGGTCAAATTCTATACTTTGAAGGAAAGCAAGTAACATTTCCCGACAGATTAAATTTGGGAGGTGAATGAGAAAGAAGTGAAGTTTATCTCTGAGATTTTAGCCGTAGAAACTAAGAGTTGTTATGATCGAGTGAGATTGGAAAGGCTGTGGGTGCAGTAAATTTGCAGGCAAGATCAGTTCAATTTTGAATGTGTTGAGTTTGGAATACCTGTTACCATCCAACTGAAGGTGTAAAGTAGACAGATATATAAGTCATCAGGTGAGACAAGGTGAGAATGGGGAAGGAGATGCTAGAATTTGAAGATAATATATGATATCTCTTTTGAACCTGAGAATAGCTTTGAGATTGTTCGAGTAGCTATTATTAATATCTTCACTTTAAAAATCTTAAGAAAGTGGATCTAAAGCAGAGTTTAATCACTCATATATGTCAAAACAATTTGAATGAAAGTATTCTTTAAATTTACTTTTGTTGTTTTTCTTTTGTGATCAAGGCCTGTCTATTTTAGAATCATAAATAGTGGGACTGGGAAGGAGTGATGAGAATAGCAAGGCCAGATCCGCGTCTGCCTGCTTGTGTGATGAAGGCTGACCCAGCAGCCTTGACCAGACTCTTGATTTGAGGAGAAGTGTGAGGACAGTCTGGGTGGAGATGAATTGTCCATGAGGGTAGAGGTGGGGTAAATTGGCTCTGGCAGCCTCTAGACCAGGTGAAAAGGGCTGGAAGGCTCACAACACCGTTGGCCAAGAGCACCCTATCTAGCTCTGTCTGCGCCTGCTGTAAAGCCATATTCTGCAGGGGGAACCATAGTGTCCTCTAGTTTCCAGGAAGGTTCCAGGTGGTCAAGAGCAACCTCGTATTTTCTGAAGCCAATGAGATCATCTTCCCTCCATACTGCATAATGCTTAACAGGAAAAATGCTAAAGATGGAATTAGAATATAACTGTGTGAATGATATAACAATACTCTACAGAATTTAAATGAAAATTATTTTTTAAATATTTGGTTGTTATATTCTCAGGTATCATGAATATGTTAATATAATGATTCAGAAGCATGATCTTTCATCACTTAGATCGTTTCCAATTGATTTCAGCTGGTGTCATGAAATACCCAGGAACAAACAAATACTTATTTTATTTGAATATTACAAAATCCCTACGATACCTCTAAGAGACACTGTTAGAGAATAAAAGATAGATTGATTGACGTAATCTCCAAGTATTTTGGAAAACACTAATTTTGAAGTAAAAAAAAAATCTTTTAAGTGGAAGATATAAAACTTTGGGATAACATTCACAATTGCCTTCAAAATTTGAGAGCATAACTATCGAAACTCAGTATTTCAAAGTCTGTCACAGGAGCCAACACTGTCAGCATTTCTAACGGATGGCTCCTTAGAGTTCTGGCACACCGTCCTTGGTGTAGACTGGCATCACAGTGGATTAGCTTTTCAGTTTCTTTCCAGCTCTTTTTCCCTTCCACATACACAATCTGTCTGTGTCTACTTTATTTCTATCAAGTTGAGAAAATGAGCTGAGGTAGAAGAAGAGCGAAAATTGACAGGGGATACATTCCTGACCAGCATTTGTTATATATTCTCTAACAGATAGAGAAACATGTCAAAGAATGACCAGAATTTGTAATCTCTCAAGACACAAATCCCATCTTGATTAGGATGAAGTTAAAAGGAATTTGACCTTCAGAAAGTTATACTTGGATCTAAGTTTTGAATGTCTGCCAGTCTTCTTTGATTATCTTTCCAACAAAGATCTGTAATTTTCCACATTTACTCTAATTCTTTTATGCAAATTGCAGACAGACAAAGTATAATACACCACATTAAATTTATTATTAAAAAATTTGAATGGCCTAATGTTGGCTTTCTCAACCTGAGAACTATTAACATTCCACATAATTCTTTGTTGTGAGAAGCTGTCCTATAGCACCCTCAAGTTGTGACAACAGAATGTCACCAGACATCACCAGAAGTCCCCTGGGAGGCAGAATCACTTCCAGTTTAGAATTACTCATCTAAAACAAAGGCACACTTCTGCTATATTTCTTTTTTGGTTGTTTGCTTTTATCTTTCTGTTGCATTTAAACCAAGGTAATAACTGTCCTTTTACACTCTTACCCACCTCTGTTTCTCCATGCTTTGTACTGATTGACTTTTGGAAGTTTTCCTTTTCAAAATTATGCAGAACTAATGACCTAGTAAGAATTAGTCTTTCTGGCTTCCTGTTAACCGTAATTCCCTCTTAGCCGGCTCCTTCATACTTGTCAGTGCAATGATAATTGATGTCTGTAATAAACCCAAAGCCCTGTGAAATTCTCAAGTGCCTTTTCAATAGCCAAAAGAAAATTATGTTTCATTAAATATGATTTTAAGGTTAAGTGTGTTTTATTCTATTCAAATTCTTGAAACACTGGGGTCATGCACAAATGATAACTTGCCCCATTCTTTGACCAGGGCCTAATACAGAGGTAATACTGTTAAAGCCCTTTCAGCATGACAAAATGATCTAATGACACTAAGATACCAAGTTAGACCATAATTGGTATTTGTTGTTTATTTCTCAGTTTCACATTCCACACTATAGTAGATGTTTTCAAGCCTTGACTGCACACACTCCCGTATTACCTTCTTCTGGAGTTAGTTACAAGTTTGGAAACAGGATCTTGGACGTGGGAAAGATTATAAAGTAAAATTGTAGCTGGCAGTACAAAGCTAAGCTGCCTACCTGTAAATGGAACTTAGGGCTTCATGTTCTCGACTGGAGTTTGTAGGACGTCTCAGTCTCATGATGGAGCTTTTAGAAATTCCTAAGAAACTCTAGCCCTTTGACTGGTACTTGTCAAATAATGAGTTATCATCATTTCAAATGCCTGCTGCATCCTAAATTATATCATTTACTCATGAGCACAGAATGTACTAGGAAGAGAAAGACAAACACATCATAGGGATTAAAAAATGAGATATCTCAATTGTTCAGGAGAAATAAAAAACAAATATTGAGGTAAATAAATTATGGATAGATAATTAAATTTTCTTAGAAATACATGAATCAAAATAAAGTTAAATAATTACTATTAGAACGGCAAGTTCTACATCAGGTTTTTATGTCTTTGCTGATAAGAATTATGACTGTTTATCACTGTGACTGATTTGTCCTGTGAGTCTGAGTGTTTCTAAAATATGTATCTGTTGCGATGGAAATGACAGAAAGATGGCTTGGAATGCTGTCTTAGACTGGTAAAGGGGATCCTAGCATGTGACTTTTTGGTAGCGTTCGGAATGAAGTTAGCCATTCAGGAGGAATCCCGATGAGCTCACAACCTGAAGATCCTCCAGTGCCTTAGGAAGAGAGGAGTCAGAAAGCGAAAGCTCTAAGGCAAGATTGAGCTTGGCTTGTGCCAGGAACAACTGGCCAATGTGGATAGGGCAAGTGAGTGAATGAAAGAGAAGACCAGCTAAAAAATGGGCAAAATATTTGAATAGGAATTTTTCTTCTGTGTGTTTGAATCGCTACTTTGTGTCATATTCTTGCTCAAATATAGCTTCATTTCCTCCTCCTTTCTTTGTGCTGTTAATGTCATATAAATTACATCTTTATATTAAATTTAATAATACATTTTTTTAAATTTAATATTTAATTAAAATTTAATAATTTTTTTTTAGAACACAATGTTTTATTATTAAAATAAAAAACTTTGTATAAAAGCATAACAGATCAAAAGCTCTATTTACAGTTATTGATTCAAGGTCCAATTATGCACCAAAATACTGAAGGGGCACAGCTACTGGCTGCACATGCAAAGCAAAATGAATACACACACACTTAGATTCCACTTCTACCGAATGATTTGATTTATGCCAAAACAGGGGAAGGGAGAGACGACACATGAAATCTGCCCATAAGCTAAACTGGCAGAGACGTTATGTTAGCCAGCTGTTGAAAGTCACCCTTCTCCAAAAAGGCACTTCTCAGAGTTATAAAAGTGCTTCTTGAGGACGTCACCGCGGACTGCAGGGGCCTGAGCCGTGGGTTCATGAGTTATCACCTTTCCAGTTGTGTGTTTCTCATTTCTGTAGCATCCTGCTGCTTTTCTATTTAGAATAGCCCTTTCAATATTTCTTTTAGCATGGGTTTAGTGTTGCTAAACTCCTGCAGCTTTTTTTTGTCTCTCATTCTTGATATTGGTAATTTGTGTCTTCTTTTTTCTGAAGAGCCTGGAACCAGTTCCATAATGATGTAGATAGGCTTTAATTATGTGAGCCTGCCCCCTTCCTCTGGATGACTCCTCTGTCTGTCTGTGAAAGTCCCGAGCCAGTGCCCTTTGACAAAGGAGGCAAGAATATACATTGGAATAAAGACAGTCTCTTCAGCAAATGGTGTTGGGAAAACTGGACAGCAGCATGTAAAACAATGAAGCTAGAACACTCCCTTACACCATATACAAAAATCAACTCAAAATGGATTAAAGACTTAAACATAAGACAAGATACAATAAACCTCCTAGAGGAAAACATAGGCAAAACATTATCTGACATACATCTCAAAAATTTTCTCCTAGAAGAAATAAAAGCAAGAATAAACAAATGGGACCTAATGAAACTTACAAGCTTCTGCACAGCAAAGGAAACCAGAAATAAAACAAGAAGACAACCTACGGAATGGGAGAAAATTTTTGCAAGTGAAACCGACAAAGGCTTGATCTCCAGAATATATAAGCAGCTCATACAACTCAATAAGAAAAAAATAAACAACCCAATCCAAAAATGGGCAGAAGACCTAAACAAGCAATTCTCCAAGGAATACATACAAATGATCAAAAAGCACATGAAAAAATGCTCCATATCACTAATTATCAGAGAAATGCAAATCAAAACTACAATGAGGTATCACCTCACACCAGTCAGAATGGCCGTCATTCAAAAATCCACAAATGACAAATGCTGGAGAGGCTGTGGAGAAAGGGGAACCCTCCTACACTGCTGGTGGGAACGCAGTTTGGTGCAGCCACTATGGAAAACAGTGTGGAGATTCCTCAAAAGACTAGGAATAGACTTACCCTATGACCCAGGAATCCCACTCCTGGGCTTGTATCCAGAAGGAAATCTACTTCAGGATGACACCTGCACCCCAATGTTCATAGCAGCACTATTTACAATAGCCAAAACATGGAAACAGCCTAAATGTCCATCAACAGGTGACTGGATAAAGAAGGTGTGGTATATTTACACAATGGAATACTACTCAGCCATAAAAACCGACAACATAATGCCATTTGCAGCAACATGGATGCTCCTGGAGAATGTCATTCTAAGTGAAGTAAGCCAGAAAGAGAAAGAAAAATACCATATGAGATTGCTCATATGTGGAATCTAAAAAACAAAAACAAAAACAAACAAACAAAAACAAAGCGTAAATAAAGGACAGAAATAGACTCACAGACAGAGAATACAAACTTATGGTTACCAGGGGGGTGGAGGGTGGGAAAGGATAGACTTTGAAAAAAAAAAATTAATAATACAGCTTTTTAATAATATAATTTTCTAAATATAAGATTTTACAGTTAAAAATAAGAAAATTTATAATTATAATGGATTGTATGATTCCTTTTATAATTACACTTACTGGCACGTTTTCTTTCATCATGTGAATTTGAATTCTCATCTGGTATCACTTCCATTCAGACTGAAGAATTTTCTTTAGTATTTCTCACAAGGCAGGTCTGATGTCAACGTATTCTCTCTGTCTTTGTTTATCTGGTTAGGTCATTATTTGCCTTCATTTTTGAAAGATAGTCTGCTGGATTCTTGGTTGACAGCTGTTTTTTGTTTGGTTTAGTTTTTCTTTCAACATTTCAAATGTCATCCTGACATCTGCCTCCTGTCCTCTGTCATTTCTGGTCAGAAGTTATCTGTTAATCTTAATGGGGTTCTTTTGTGCATAATGAGTCATTTTCTCTTGATGCTCTAGAGATTTTGTCTTTTATCTTTCAAGTGTTTGGCTGTGATGTGTCTAGGTGTGGATCTCTTTGTGTTTATCTTTTATGAGTTTGTGAAGGTTCTTAGATATGTGAAGTTTTTCGTTTAATTTGGAAATTTTTTAGCCATTATGTCCTTGAACAATTTTTCTGCCCCTTTCTCTCTGTCCTCTCATTTTGGTACTATCATTATACATAAGTCAGTTTGCTTAATTGTTTCCCACAGATCTTTGAGTCTCTATTCATTTTATTTCTTTTTCTTTCTGTTTCTCAAATTGGAGTACTTCTGTTGATCTATGCTGAAGTTCACTGATTCTTCTTACGATCAAATCTACTATTGAGTCTCTCCCCTTAAATTTTTGTTTCAGTTATTTTATTTTCAATTCAAGAATTTCTATTTACATCTTTTTTCATAATTTATTTCTCTTTATTGTTATTCTTTATTTGATAGGTTGTTATTATCATACCTTCCTTTCATTTTTTAAACATAGTTTATTTTAGTGCTTTGAACATATTTATAGTAACTGATTTGAAATATTTTTCTACTAAATCCAAAATCTGGACACCTTCAAAGGCATTTTTATTACCCACATGCTTTCACTGTGTGGATCATACATACTTGTATGTGCATCTTCATAATTTTTGAGACATTTTATAGTTGTAAAATATAACATATAGCAATTTTGAATTATGAAGCTCATTCGGCAGAGCTGGTTTTCACTGCTTTATATTTGCTTGTTTAGTGGCTTATTTTTATAAATTCTGTGAAATCTGTTTTCTCTATAATGTACAACCTCTGATACTGTGGCTTAGATTTTTGTTAAAAAAACAAAAACAAAAACTTAAGTCTGGATTGCTAAATCACTGTAGCTTAGTAGTCAGTCAAGGGTTGGTTGGAACTTGTGCTTAAGCCCCCTGAGGCAAGAAGGCTTCCACATGTTGCCCATGGATCTGTGGTGTCTTGAGGTTTCTTTAGAAGTTCAAAGTGTCTACAGGTCTGTTGTGCATTAGGCTCACAAGTCGTATCTTCTATCGCTCCTGCATGGGCATAGTTTTGTGCAGGTACTCAGCCCTCCAGATCACCAGGCAGGCATGGAATCTTAGCAGGGTCTCTTTGACTCTCTCTGTCTTTGGGTCTCGCTGTTAAATTTCTGTCTGGTCTGCTGTTTGTTTTATTTCTAATCCTATAATGGAGATGTTAGTCTTCCCTGGTTAATTGCCACTATGACCTATTTTGAATTTTGATAAAACTTCTAGGAATTTTTTTTCATTTTATGCTGCAAATAAAGCCACTCCCCTCAGGCAAATATACTTAGCTGACTATTTCTTATAGCCTGCCATGCCTACCCTTGTCAGAACTTCTGCATCACAGACATGGAGTTGTCAAGGTGATGCCAATCATTGGTCCTGTGAGGAGATGCTTAGAGTAGAATTTCTACATCCTGAAGCTGGGGAGAAGGTATGGAGCTGTAGATCCTTGTGAGCTGCTCAACCTGTCCAGTATAAAACTTCTGCGACACAGAGCAGGGATGGGAGGAAATGGCAGCCCCTGGTATAAACAGCACAGACCCCTACCGTTCATAGTGAAGTTTAGTAAATTCTCTTGAATAAGTGCTTCTGATTTTTATATGCCTTTTAATCAATTTCCAGAGACTAAAGATGGTTGTTTTGGACAGTTTTGTCCAGTTTTTCTTTGACTATGAAGAGAGGATTTGTCAAGTTCCTTACAGCCATCCTGGAGTATTTTGATTTAATTTAATACATGTAATTAAGGTATGTAAAACACATGGCAAAATGGATTTGGTGATCTGTTAAGACCCCTTTAAATTCTTACTATTCATGATTCTCTGAAGCATAATACACATGATTGAAAATCTCTCACCGCTTACCTCCATGGATTATAACTTTTATTGCTGATCTCAATATTGTCTTCCATCAAAGAAGCTGACCACAAATATGGATTAAATTACCTTTGAGTTAGTGATTTACTTAAACTGACCAGAAGCTTAATTTTACCTTGAAATTTGAGTAACTACGAACATGTTAAAATGCCTACCTTTCCCCCCGTGCCTTTATCCAAATTTTCTTCTGCCAAAACATTCTGCATTATTTAATCACGGAAGGCACTGTTTTCTTTCATTCTTCCAGTGAAACCAACTTCAATCATACAAGCAATTCAAACCAAATAGTTAAGAGAAAACTATCAAATTTTGTACCTTAAAGGCCAATGACACTTTTAAGATACACACGTGAAAGAGATTCAGTTAAAATGGTAGCCGTCATGGAGAAAGTGGTATGGCAGAATTCAGTCAGTTCACAGCAGTTGCCGTTTATATTAGATTGTTTATCATTTCTTCCCTCTTCCCTCAATTTTTAACCTTTTCTTTAATCTCAGGGTTCTCCGATTTCCTATATATGGAATATCTAACATACCTCTTCTAGGTTGCCATTACTTCTCAGCTATTATGTATTGCTAAGTATGATACAATACACAAGGAACTCTATGACAATACTAATTAATGTTTTTAAAATTAAAGTACCAAACACTGGCAATTTATAGTGAATTTTCAAAGGCAACCTAAAATAATTCATCAGAAATAAAATAACAAATATTTTCTAGAATAAACTGAAATGCTTGAGTTGAAATTAATAAGGAGAACTATGCTATCCAATATATAACTCAATGCTTAGAGTATTCTCAGTAATGATGATATGGCTAACCTTAAAAAATAAACAGCAGCTCATTATTTGGCAGACAGCCAAAGGAATATTGGCATATATAAGTAGTCCCTGAAAAGTGTACAAGATGTAGGAATTAATTATCCTAAACTAGTTAATTGTTTCTTTTCACTCAGGGCATGAACCTATTTTTGATAACTGTTATTAATTAATTTCAGGGGAAAATCCATATTAAAGGTCTCCAGAAATCTTCCTTGATTGCTCTGTGGTGAAAAATAAGGAAACTTTTTCTGCTAGTAATATAAAACATTCCAAAAGGGGTTGTGCTTACCTGGCTTGCTATCTCAGAATCAGAATTTAAAACACTGACTATATACAGGTTTAAAAATATTATTTCTGGAGTATTTTCTTTTAAGTGGCACCCAAATCCACACTATGAAAGAACTATATGCCATTAGCAGTATAGTTAATATAAACTTCACATACGGTTACCTGGAAGTAATACTCGTTGGGTTTCATCAGACTTTCTCTCTTAGGGTCCTGGAAGACCCTTAGCTTAATTTTACTTAAAGAATAACTTTTATAATATTGAATCTGGTTTTCTCTTTTCATTGGCCAGTTTATGGGTTCTCTCCTTGCTCTGTACTAACATGCCGAAATGTATATTTCCTTAGAGCAGTAATCCTTACTGCTGATTGAACACAGTGATCACACTTGGCCGCTGCAGTATCTCAAGTGTAAAATCTTAAATTTGATCTTTATTCAAGCACATTTAAAGATGGTTGCAATCCTTCAGTGGTTTTTACAAAGGGCCTGGTTTTAATTCCTTACTGTCTGTGCTGGGCTGCAGTTCTGCCCTGTCTTCACGGGTGCCTCACTTGGTTGTCACATCATATTCTCTATGACCTATATACGTTTACTGTTTTGTAGAATTTGCTCTGGATTGTAAATCTGAGGCATTTTTTTCTTTTTTCTTTTCATTTTTATCTCCATGAATTTTTTGAGAGCTAATAAATTCTAATTTTTCAAACTATGTGTTAATCATCTACTGAAGAACTTATAGACCCCCTATGTTTTCCTAATCAGCACCTTTGCCTGCAGAGTAAAGGATTTTAATGCCCAATGATTCCATACCTTGATGTGTGGGCAACAGTTTCTAGAACTCAAATGTGTATCTTACTTAAATTTTATTATGAAAAGAGAGTGCAAAATTAACTAGATAATTTATTTTGTGGGGTAAAGAGTCAGAAATGTTCCTAATGCTGGTAAAGAATCTCTGATTTATTGAAGTATTTTGCATTTCTTCTTGAAGTATGTTAGTGGTAGGACAGATAGCTAGATTGATCTAAATCTTTCTCGTGCCTTCTCTCCGTTTGCTTATTAAAACAGCATGTAAACAGTGTCTACAGTAGCTAGCAGAGAATTTAACCTAGAATGATAACACAAAAATAAGTATGTAATGAACACATCCTTAAACTACACTAATACATTCAAATAAACATTTCTTTGGCAAAGAGAAAAACTATAAAAGTCATATAATAGATAAATTTTAAGGACAGTTCAGGAATATTGGTGACCCCAGCACACAGAAACTTAAATAAAGTTGGTAGAACTTCATGAATCATTAAAATATGAATCTAAAAGCAAGGGTTTTCTATAAAGCTAGGGAAGGAACATAAGACAGTTTTACTGGTGTCATAAGGGAATGTTCAAGATGATTTTTACCGTATGTTAAACATGCTATTTCTCTCATTGAGATTATATTCTCTTTGTTACCAAACTTGCAGTTTGAAATGTTGACCAGTTCCTCTTATTCATTAGATATATTTAGCAGGACAAAAATCTTATGTTACCCTGACTTTTTTTTTTTTTTTTAATTCCTATCGGTACCAGATTGAATAAAAAAGATCCCTTCAGTAGCCTCTTAAAATATTCTTCCTGACACAAGCTTCATCTACCTACAACCCATCATTTCTACATGTCATGCAAATATTCTTTAAATGTTCTTTTCTTCTAAGAAAAATTCACTAACTTAATCCTTCCAAGACCTTGAATTGCTTTCTGGTTAAGTCTAAAATTCTCTACCTAGTTTCAAATGATTAGAAAAATCTGATGCTATGCTTCCTTTTTCTCTGTGTCTGCCTCACAGACATTTCTCTCTTCATCAGATTGTTTTCTTTGCTCTTCCATAAAAAAAAATTCTTCTACTTCCATGAACTTTATGCTTATTTTTATCCTTGCATGAATATAAAATTTCACCTATTCAAAACTTAAAAATTCAAATTAAAATAAAAAGTTTTATTTTCCATGAAAGATTTACTGACTGACCCTTTAATAATAATTCTCCCTTTTGAAAAGCTATAGCATTTTTAGTATATCATACAGTTTAGTCCTTAACTATGTATACTATTTTGTATTGATGGTATCATTGGGGTGGATTTGATTTATTGAATAGCTATTAATGCTTCTATTTAGATATTGAATTCTTAAAAGTAATTTCAATCACTTGAGTGTCATAAGAGATCTATCTAACCAACTTAGTATTCTATTCTGAGGCTACTAAGTTGCATTTGGATTTCCATTTCTTATCGAAATTTAATTGTTGATTCTAGCAAATAAAAGAGAGTGTTCCTACATTTATTCTTTCGTTTCAAAGAAATCTTGTAGGCAACTGGGAAAGCCTGAATGAAGAATTACTAAACAGTGATGCTCTTATTTATACAATACCATCTGACTGAGGAGTTTGAAAGGAAAAATGAGGCTTAATAGGTACGGTCACACTGTGTAAATGTGCTAATGTTATCACACTCTCTTCACCATAAGAACATATTTGATTGACGTGTATCTGCTCTTCTCCAGTGATGTACGTCTTGTTCATTGTTTTGGGCGGAGTTAGCTGCCAGACGTTACAACTGGGGAATCAAGCTGAGGCACTTTATACCTTATTTGCGTTTCCTCTTTCAATATCTTTTATTTATTTTATAGAACAATTAACACAATTCTCGGTAATAAGCTAGGCTATGCTAAATGTGAATCTTAGACCACAGAATTCCAGAGATTCTATTCTAATGCTCTGTTTCCCCTCACTCAGCCAAAAAAAAACGGATAGAAGAGTGAAGGGGGATCCTGTTTCTTAATTCACCTTTTTTATTATATCTTTAACAAGAAAAGGAAATATTTCTCAGTGTGAGCTTAATTAAAGTAAAAGAGTTTAAAAGATGGAAGAATCATGTTGTTTCTTAATTGTGTTGTTGACTCAACATGTAACGATTGTGTCCACTTGTCCCCCTGTAACATCATCAGCTTTGGTTGCATCTACTTGTATACAAGTTCATTAAGGAAAAAAATATCTTCCCTCACTGTTTATTTTAGAACTAAACCCATAATCTTTGGATGAAAATCACTTGTGTGCTACTCTTTAGGATTTTATTGGTCTCTGGTTGTAGCCACGTGAGAAGTAATCAATAAAATCACACGTTTTCATTTAACTTGAAGTCATCTTTAGGTTACTTCAATCTTGCCCAAAAGATAATTTGATGAAGAAGTTATTTCACAGTCAGAAACTTGAGTTACAATATTTTTCTAGTAGTAAACGTTGTATGTTTAATGGTTTAAATGTTGTAAGAATAAACAAAAAAATGGATAGTGTGTGGGGGAAGCTGTGTCTTGAGACTGAGAAGCTGTGCAAACCAAAGACGGAATGCAATAAATAAAAATCAAGAATAAGTAAAATTACATTTAAAAAAATCAACATCATTAAGAGGAGAACTGAAAAATATTTTAATCAAGGTAGAATCTAATCAGGTGAAGAGAATATTCCAAATCAGAATAAATCCCTCCAGGTACTCTCATTTCAGCATCCGCTCCCATTCCTACTTCCTGTCTTCACTGAAGACATTTTAGTGAACAGGGCTAAATCCAAGTGAAATGCTCAGGAGTCACTGTCAGAGGGAAACCCATTCTTTCGGCTCCGCTTAGAGGAAGAATCATAGTGAAGTTTGAGTGGAAAATAAAAAGTGTTCTCATATGAGGCAAGGGCTTGGGTGAAGGAATTGAAAGGAAAGTCTGAGTCTACGTGCTTTGGAACGTGTTGGGCAAATAACTGTCTATCCTTTCTCCCATGTGGTATCAGGAAAGCAAAATGTTCCACAAATCTACATTGAGAAAACAAAAGCAAAATCACGAGAGAGATCATGGTAGGAAAGGCAACATTCCTGACAAAGCCCTAGAAATCATATTGATTATCGCAAAATCAGGTATTTATTCAATAAATATTATTGACTGTCTTCCTACATCAGGCACTGTGATGATTGGTGATTGGTGAGGCCAGTAAGTAAATCAATGATTATAATAGTAGATGTTGCTGTATCTATATCTATTTCTATATCTGTATCTCAAGAGCTCTGAAAGGAGCAGGGAAGAAGATTTGGGTCAAGAAGAATCTAGTCACCTTCGTGAGCTAATTCCCAAAAAATCAGCAAGCATAAGCCTCATCGTTTTATTACTCTTGTTAGAACAATGCCAACTCCAAATTTAATTTTCTGTCTTAAAGCCTGTCTTTGATCTTTGCAACAAGCACCACCTTTATGGTAATAGGCACATTATTATATTTCCGTATCAGTTACATTCTGTATGATGGAAATTCTAGTGAACAAGTAGTAGTGGGCATCTTGGTCTTGTTTTGGGGGTTATATTGAATTCTTTAAATGCTTATGAAGATTCATAAAGAGCAGGTAAGATATATAGCATTATTTTTCTACTTTCTTTAGTGGAAATTTATTCAAAGGATCAAATACTCTAGATTTAAGATCACTCTGGGTTATAACTTGCTTTCAAAAGACAGCAGTTCTTCTTAAACAATCTAAATTTAAATTTTCCATAATCAAAATAAACATTCTACTAAACTAATGTTATCATCAGAGTCATTTTATAATTATTTCTGGGAAAGAGTAATTTTGAGTGGTAACTTTTTCATAATATCAAAAATGCAGTCAATTTTTAGAATTCAAAAGACTCGTCCACTTGGAGGATGAAGTGCTTTAGCATAGGTACTAAAACTGCTCACTTCCTCCCAACACAGTGGTGATTTAAAATAAACTGAATTCTTCGTCTAAGGCAGAACATATGCATACAAAAAAATCATTGCTTCAAAAAATACGAAGCCTTAAACCTGTTTCCCAAGATGTGATTCCGAAGTGCAGCAGGCGGACTGTTGTTTCGGAATATGAAAGGGAGATATAAGTGATGGTTCTGATCAAAGATCATTTTGAATTCTCTCCTTTTTAATGGAGATGAAGAAAGCACATTTTGTATGGAGTTTTGTTTTGACTCGGCCTGCCATGAAGCTGTTTAAATCAAGTCTTATACCCACGTTATTTCGATTGCCAAAAACATCAAAACAGCAACAAAGAAAAAGCTAACCTTGAATTTTCAGCTTATATTTCAGCCCTTATAAACAAGTTACCATGGAGATGATACCCAAGTGAGCTACAGGCTTGACTCAAAACAGCCACGGTGTGTGGACCATCAGCACAATATAACATGGCATCAGCGCTATTCATGACAAAACCTTCACACATCCTGTGGTACTTAAAAGTTCTTTTGCAGAATGCCAGGTGAAAGCTTAAAATTTGTCGAAAACTGTCATGGACTTGCTTAAAAGGCAGCAAAATCAGGAGGGACAAACTAAGAATTATATGGTTGAATATTACAAATTTGTTAACAACTTTAGATTTTTTGAAGATGATGATTTGAGGTCGTATTTTCTGAGCCTTTTAAGGAAGATGTAGGTCTAGAAGAAATTTTGACTATGGCCCTCAATTACTTTGTTGCAGCAACTCATTTTTAAGAAGGCTAAGTTATGTCTGACAATAAAAGCAAAATATGCCCTCTCGTTATGGACCCAGATTTCTGTCTTTCATTCTTTGTATAGGCTGGAGTCGTATGGAAAACCGTAACAAAGTAAAGAGCAAACACAGATTTTAATGGTTTAGGTATTATCTTCAAAAAATCTCTAAGCCATGGAAAACTGCATCCTTGTATCGAGGAAGTACGTATACATATCCTTTCCTTGCCTAGACTTCTATTCTGTCCCAGTTCCCTTGTAAATATACACATACATTTTGGATTGCTAGCTTATGTTTAACAAGTGTATAATATTTTGACTTGAAAAACTCAAATCTCCACACTCTGTAGAATCTATAATCTTTATGTTGAGCTTAAGACATGCAGTTGTTATCTACCTCTTCTTTTTCTTTTTTTTAACATCAAGGTATTTTAAAATGTGTTATAAAAAACCTAATACCTACCAAAACACAGATGGCATATCCATTTTATGAAATACAATTTAGGAATTCAGGAAGATTCAGTTGTTCAGTATATACTACTATGTTCTAAGATGTAACCGATAAAATTACGTATATGTGTATTATGTGTATGTACAGAAAAATCACATCTAATTATAGAACAAAATTTAATATAATTATATTCCAAGATGTAATTATGAGTGAAAAAGTAAGTTGCATAATGATACAGACACAATTATAATATTTAATTAATTTTTTTAAAATTATAAGATAAAATACTGTATAGATACATGTGTATGTATATAAATGCACAGAAAGAGATATGGAAGACTAAAAACCAGTCTGATAAAATTAATGTTGAATTCTGGGTGGGGTAGGGGAAAAAATACTGAAATATGAAGAAGAAAGGACTGGGTTGTGGGACATATTAAATTATCAAAGAGGGTCTTTGGCCTTATTTATACACTTACTTCTTACAATTAGAATTTATTCAGTACTTAAGCAGTTAATTTTTTTTAACATTTTTTATTGATTTATAATCATTTTACCATGTTTTGTCAAATTCCAGAGTAGAGCACAATTTTTCAGCTATACATGAACATGTATATATTCATTGTCACATTTTTTTCATTGTGAGCTACCATAAGATCTTGTATATATTTCCCTGTGCTATACAGTATAATCTTGTTTATCTGTTCTACATTTTGAAATCCCAGTCTATCCCTTCCCACCCTCCACCCCCTTGGCAACCACAAGTTTGTATTCTACATCTATGAGTCTGTTTCTGTTTTATATTTATGTTTTGTTTGTCTGTTTGTTTGTTTTAGATTCCACATATAAGCGATCTCACATGGTATTTTTCTTTCTCTTTCTGGGTTACTTCACTCAGAATGACATTCTCCAGGAGCATCCGTGTTGCTGCAAATGGCATTATGTTGTTGGTTTTTATGGCTGAATAGTATTCCATTGTATAAATATACCACACCTTCTTTATCCAGTCATCTGTTGATGGACATTTAGGCTGTTTCCATGTCTTGGCTATTGTAAATAGTGCTGCTATGAACACTGGGGTGCATATGTCATCCTGAAGTAGGGTTCCTTCTGGATACAAGCCCAGGAGTGGGATTCCTGGGTCATATGGTAAGTCTATTCCTAGTCTTTTGAGGAATCTCCACACTGTTTTCCACAGTGGCCGCACCAAACTGTATTCCCACCAGCAGTGTAGGAGGGTTCCCTTTTCTCCACAGCCTCTCCAGCATTTGTCATTTGTGGATTTTTGAATGACGGCCATTCTGACTGGTGTGAGGTGATACCTCATTGTAGTTTTGATTTGCATTTCTCTGATAATTAGTGATACTGAGTATTTTTTCATGTGCTTATTGATCATTTGTATGTCTTCCTTGGAGAATTGCTTGTTTAGGTCTTCTGCCCATTTTTGGATTGGGTTGTTTGTTTTTTTCTTATTAAGTCATATGAGCTGCTTATATATTCTGGAGATCAAGCCTTTGTCAGTTTCACTTGCAAAAATTTTCTCCCATTCTGTAGGTTGTCTTGTTTTATTTCTGGTTTCCTTTGCTGTGCAGAGCTTGTAAGTTTCATTAGGTCCCATTTGTTTATTCTTGCCTTTATTTCTATTGCTTGGGTAGATTGTTATAGGAGAACATTTTTGAGATGTATGTCAGATAATATTTTGCCTGTATTTTCTTCTAGGAGGTTTATTGTGTCTTGCCTTATGTTTAAGTCTTTGATCCATTTTGAGTTTATTTTTGTGTATGGTGTAAGGGAGTGTTCTAGCTTCATTGATTTACATGCTGCTGTCCAGTTTTCCCAACACCATTTGCTGAAGAGACTCTCTTTATTCCATTGTATATTCTTGCCTCCTTTGTTGAAGATTAGTTGACCAAAAGTTTGTGGTTTCATTTCTGGGCTCTCTATTCTGTTCCATTGATCTATATGTCTGTTTTTGTACCAATACCATGCTGCCTTGATGACTGTAGTTCTATTGTATTGTCTGAAGTCTGGGAGCGTTATTCCTCCAGCCTCTTTCTTTTTCTTCAGTGAAAGCAGTAAATTTTTAAATTAACCAAAAGCAATTACATTTATTTTAAATAATGAAAATGAATGTGTGAGAGCTATTTGGAAGAACCCTCATCTTCTCTATGAAATTGTTGTATAATTCAACAAATTTTATATATGTGATTTGCCTTTAGGATGATATTGTTTTGTTCAATATTTTTAAAAAATGAACAATTCCAGTGCCTTGGCACTCAAAGGATGGTCCTTGGTTTTGTACAATCAGCATCATCTGGCAACTTACTACAAATGCGAAGTACCTGTTCTTAACATTAGACTGGCTGGTTCAGAATGTACATGAAAAAAACAAATCAATCCCTGATAATCTGTAGGCATATAAAGTTTAAGAAACAACATTCTGTGAAATTCTCTCTGGTGTTAGATTGGCCTGATACCCAACTCAAAATGAACATTTCCTCTCCACCTCATCTCATATTTAGTCCTGAATATGAAGTTAAATATTTTATTGATCATCTTGGAACATCTAAGTCAGGGACCTTCTGAAACACCACTTGTCCTTCAGTTTGTATTCTTTCCTCTTAGAGAGATACATACTTTCTCATCAATACTTATTTATTTAGGGATGCAGTTGATTAAACGAACCTGAATTCAATGTTAGAGGCACATAGAACTCAGAATATACCTCTGCCAACCAATGCTTATTGAGTAGAAGTACTACTCACAGTAATTTAAGTAAAATGAGGTTTGTATCAGTTCACGGCCACTGATGGTTTTGCCTGACTTGAGATTCAAATGGGCATTTGGGCAAGGTAAAGTGTTTTCAGATCAAACATCAGTCAGAAATCTGGTTCACTTCACCATTCTTCAGGAATCCATTAACAGCACAGATCAGGTTTCTCTATCTCGGCACTACTGACATTCGGGCTGTGCATTGTAGGATACATAGCAGCACCCCTGACCTCTACCCACCAGATGCCAATAGCAACCCCCTCTGCGCACACATACTGCAGTTCTGAAAACCAAACATGCCCCCTGGTAGACAGTGATAGCCTACATTAAAAACCACTGTCATGAGTAAATATTATTTTATCTTTTGTCATCATGTTGATATCACCAGGCTTTACACCTATACCTTGGAACCTCACTTTAGACACAGAGAGCCTGAAAAAAAAGGCATATTATATAATGTATAAAACAATGCCTGTCCGGTTCTACTTACTAGCTGATTTCATAGGATTCATGTTGCCTCTAAAATACTTCTGCCGTTCCTATCCATTCTTCATCTGTTTCTTTTCCTGCATACTCCTCCCTGTGTTTTAACTTCCCCTTCTCCTTTTATCCTCTCACTACACTTCCTGTTCTCCTTTCCTTTCTCTTCTTAGTACGTCCTCATTTATCTTTTCTAATACAGTCATATTTAACGGATTTTTAGCAATATTGTTGTAGGTCTTATGACTTAGTCTTCAAATTGGAATCCTTAGAAACAGTAATCTCTGCTTCTACTGACTAACAGAACAAAGGACAGCCCAGCAACATTGGAGAAGGAGACAGAAGGAGAAGCTGGTGCAAATGAAACTCCCTAGGATACAGTGAAATCAGCATATCTGAAAAGGATTAAAAATAATAAGTTTCAGGACAATTTCAAATACGGTTTCACACTTTTGAATTAAAGATAATGGAGTGAAAAATGAAATATCTACTCAAGGAGGTACCAGATTCTTCTGTTAGCCTTGCCACATTCTCTTTTGCAAAAGAAAGTGTTCAAGGCAGGCATTTTTGTAGGTTATCGGTAGCATTAATGTGAAAAGTATAAGCTTTATTGCTGACAATTTGAGATGCAAGGGAGCTCTCTCTGCCACAGAAATTGGATGACCATGTGGGCTGACAGCTCCCTTGTGTTATAAAATAATGCAAACAATATTTTTTCACCCCAAACAAAATTGGTTAAAATTACATTTTCCCAAGTCATATGGAAATGCACTAATTTGTAACTTTCTAAAGCCAACACATTTATGCTTCAGAGATACATAATTTAGTAACAAACAGCAGACTGAATTTTGATCAGGTTTTAAAAATGGGTACAATAGCCTTCTCAGATTTCAAATGAGCTCAGAAAACTCTCTTGGTATTCTCTCCCTCATGAAATTGTAAGGGTAACATTCCCTTGAAGTTTTTCAGCAATATTCAGTAAGAAAAAGTGAAAAGTGAAAAGGTCTTGCATATTTGTACAGCAGGTAAAGGCTCCAATGATTAAAACAGCCTTCAGACTTAATAGCAAGCATTTTACTTTAAAGGCAATAATTCTCCAATAACCTAAAGGAAAACCATATTATTATGCTTTTCTTTTTTTGGAATTGATGGCTACATTATATAAGGTAGGAAGGGAAAAGCTTAATAACATGCTGTTCTGATGGGAAAAAGCTTAATGGAATTTTTTTTTCTTCTCTTTGAGAAGAAAATATCTGGATTCTCAGCATTAAAAAACAAGAAGACTATCACTTAATGTGCTAGTCCCCCAACTAACAGGAAATATACTCATTGATTTTTATAGCAAAAACAGCACTGGTAGAGAATTTTTTTTACCTTCTTTTTAAATTGTTTTATGGGATATAAACAGATTAGCAAAGCAGGGATCAACTCTGACACAAATATTATTATTAACATGATTCAAATAATCAGTAGGAGTAAAGCAACTACTTGAGAATATTCATATCAGTTCTGGACACTTGTTTTCCTCTGTTCTTTTTCCTTATAAATTTTGTTTATTTTATGCACCTAATATTGAATAATTCAAGCCTATTTTGACATGATTTATTATTTTAATTTTTTCTGTCAGTTAAGTTTTTAAAATTTTAGTAACTCTTCCAGCTAACGTTGGGAGGTGAAATTATTGGTCAAAAAGAGTAAATTCGTACTCTATGCAACTTTATATTTTATATTTAGACTTTATAAGTCTTAGTTTTCTTTCCTTAAGTAAAATGAAAAAATACCAAATTGAGCAAATCCTATGAAATAATTCTTACTTTCATTATTGCTCATGAGACCAGCAGAATTTGTGCTGTTTCATTTAATTATTAAAGGGTGAGGAGTGATTGCAGGGATCCCACATGAATTGCCTTCCATCCTTCCTCCCTGATTTTCATTTTAATTGTGTAAACCTAGTTAATGACAGGATTGCAATATTGGTTAACTGTGATTTTGATTCAGTAATTGTGCAGAAAATCTTATTTACGTATCTTTTCAAAAAGCCAGTTTGAAGTTCTGAGATGCTGACTGAAGTTGACCAGACTCTACTAGGAAAAAAACGTTGTACTTAAGGGCATGATGGTCTTCAGATTATCTGTCCATCACCCATTTGTGTAACCCAGCACACCTAAAGCAGCATGCTTATTGGGAATAAACAGACTTTGCAATGACGGCCAAAAGGAAAATTGAGAACTTCTTATCATTTGACTTCGATCATCAGATGGAAATATCATAAAATAATGTGTATGTTTTTCTGTATATAGTGTAGGCATAAAACTACATATTTGAGACATTTAGAATGCATACTGCATTTATTGTTGGACATTTAGAAAGCTTTTCTGAATAAGATTATTTTCACAGTAAGTCTATTAATCAGATCGGTGATAGAAACCACCTCAAATGACCCAAGCCAAAAAAAAAAAGAAAAAGGAGTTTTGGGTTCATCTGAAAAACTCAAGGTCAAGGAAAAGTGCTGTGCTGCTTTGGGTTTGGTACTCAGGTCTGCAAATGTCATCAGAAATCCAGACTTCTTCACCGTTTAGTGGTTTTTTGTTTTGTTTTGTTTTTCTCACCATTTTGGTTGCATTCTAAGACAGACTTCTTTCAACTTTGTCAACAACCAACTCATAGCTTGAAACTGGCAGACTGAAGAACCCTTTTTTCCTGGAAATCGTGACATTGGTCCTGATTGGTCCTGAATAAGCCCACATGCCAAACCATGACACTCTTAAGCTGGTCCTCAAAGTGTGGGATGGTGGAAGGTGCAGTTTGGGTAATCTCTATGGACATTTCTAGTTGCTAAACAGGAGAAAGGTTGCCATTGGCTTCTGGTTAGTAGAGGTTAGAGATGGCACTATATATCCTAGAGTACACAAAATAGCCCCACATCCCAAAACAAAGAATTATCCAGCTCAAAATATCAGCGGTGTAAAGCCTGAGAAACTGGAAGTTGCATCAGCTCCTACTGATCCGCAGTGAGTTGTAGAGAGAAAATTGAGACACTTACCTGAGAAAACTATGTTGTAATTAGCAGGAAGGACATTAAATGTTGACTAGGCAGGAACTCCTGTCAGCAAGAACGGTTTGTGGGGTTTTTTTGTTTATTTTTGTTTTTTGTTTTTGCCTCTAAGCTATGAGTAAGAAAATGCAAATGTGAGAATCCTCAACATTGAAGGGAGAGTGTAGCTCAGTGGTAGACTGCATGCTTAGCATGCACGAGGTCCTGGGTTCAATCCCCAGTATCTCCATTAAAATAAATAAATAAATAAACCTAATTCCCCACAAAAAAATTTAAAAAGAGAAAAAAAAGAATCATCAACATTTTTAGCAATGAATTTTAAACTTAAATATAACTGGCAAAGTTGATTTTTCTGGATTTTTTTTTTTTTGGACTCATAATTTATCCTTCCTCCATTTGAATTCCTTGGTGTGAGATACATAATTTGTATTTTGCTAAGTTGAATTGAGTTAGAAATTCTGCACTATTAACACTTTAGCTAGTACCCTATCTTTCATATTTTGAACAAAATAGAAAGTATTTTTGAATTAGTCTGTTTTATTGTCAGGTCAGATATTTTAGCTGAAAAGAGTTTTTTAATCAGAGGGAAAAACTATCACTCAATTGGCAAATTCTAGTTGTCCTTTTCCTCATTTTTCTGTCGTGTAACTTGAGGATGGCATGCCAATTTATTTTGCTCTTATATTAATTAAATTGAAAATGTTCATATGTTCATACAACAGGTTATTGGAGTTAATAAGAGGTGAGAAAACTTTATAGTATTTTGGATTTATTTGTTTAAAGGGCCTTATTACATGGTTTACTTTGCAGTTGTTTTTTGACTTGAAATATTCCTATCCAAATATTTCAAAAATGAATATTTTTTCCTTCCTCAGATCCATTCAGAATTCTTTAAATATTTTCTTTAAGGAAAAAATAACACTTACGGTGTTTGAAATGTTTCTTCTGTGTGTGTGTGTGTGTATGTGTGAATGTGTTCAGAAAATCATTAAGCAGTTTTATGTAGCAGGAAAGATTTGATCCCAAGAATAAGGAAAAAAAGCAGAGAGAACACACCTTCCGAAAGTAAATGCTAAATTACTGTCTGTTTTATGGTCAGATGGGGTGTGTGTGTGTGTGTGTGTGTGTGTGTGTGTGTGTGTGTGTGTGTGTGTAAACCATCAATCAGACCCTCAAGCTCACCTCCAGGAAGGTTGAAATGTGCATCTCACAGGAGAGGAAAATGCATTTAAAATTACTGCAGCCATAAAATAAACTGACATAACCCAAAGCAACAAATAATGGAGGGGAAAAAAATCCTTCTGGGGCTCTCTCTTTCAGCAAAGATTTTCACTTTCTGTTTTTATTTCTTGTCAGTGATCCTGGGTGTGTTTAAAATGACATAAAATGCATTCATTATGCCCCCAGATTCCAACTGCTTTAGCCTTTCTTGTACGTTTCTCAAGAAAAATGCAGACTTCTGGAATAGAGAGCAGATGTAGAAGCAAAATGACAGCCCTTGTGGGATCTTTGGTGGCTTAAAAAAATCTCCAAGCAATTTTCTCTATTTCATCATGCCTGAAAAGCAGCTTAATTCCTCTGTTATGATTAAAGTCGATTGATTGAATTGATCTGTGATGTATCCTGTTTCCCTAGTTTACAGAGATGCTCAGGAAGAGTGAGGAAGCTGTCTGAACAGGATCCAAGTGCTTTTAATATATGCTGAGGTCCCACTTAACATTTATTATCTGTTATCGAAGGTAGGAGAAAAGCATGTAAATTATATGGATCTCTCTGATTCAAGGAAAGGGAAAGATAAATACTTATGCAGACGCTCAGTGATTTTCATCAACCATTTTCTAAAACATACCTCATCTTTTTTTAGACTTATCAGTAACTTTGTAAGAAGCTTTTCCATTGCTGGGAAGTTAACCTGTTTTTACCTTACTGTTGCTTGCATTAGTAAAGAAATCTGAAAACCTTTGAGTCTGACTCTTAAGGTTGTTTAATAAATTATAATTTACAATAAATTTAGGACACTCAGAAACATAGGCTACTTTAAAATTTTTGTCTTCATGAATTGTTTTCCAAATAGATGTGAAGGAAAGTGAAGAGAATCAGCAGATATTTCATCCAATTTTGGATGGGTGTAAAAATGAGGCAAGGCAGTAATTTTCAGTGCCTACTGAACATATATGCTTGTGAGGCATTGGATTTACATAGAATCTGTCACTAAATACACCAACATTTTGATAAATACATAATTTTTAATATGCAGTGGAAAAGATTAAAACTAACTATGAATTGGCAAACTATACCTTAATGTACTTTAAAAAAACACCTTCTCCTTAACGAACTCAGGGATCCATCGCCAATTTTGGGACTGACTTTTTGCATTTATGATATTTTTATTCATATGAAGGACTAACAAAAATTTAGAATTAGCAATAAACTTGTAAAGGACAGAAATTTTTCAAATTTTCTTTCTTAAGGTGCTCTTTAAAGAGCTGACTTTGTAGAGTCATATATCTGCATAATTGCTTTTTCTTGTTTTCACAGATTGCAACACCTTTGTTAAAGAAACATCCAAACTTCCAAGTTTTAGTGTCAGTCACAGCTATTATACCTATAAACCAGACATAGATGCAATACAGTAGTAATACTAATTAAAATAATTATAACAGCTCCAAAAAGAGTATCAGTACAACAGCTAATAACCGTGAGTTTTTTATGTGTCAATCACTGGCTTAAGTCCATTATAATTGTTATCTTATTTAATGTCATAACAACCTATAAGGCTGATAGCATCAACATTTCATTTTTTAGATGATGGAAGTAAGACACAAAGAGGTTAGCTAACTTTCTAATTCTCAGAGCTTGCTTAATTCTCAGAGGTTGCTTCCTTTCTCTCTCCCTATGTCAGGTTTGAATTGGAACGTGGCTCAACTCTCACAGCATGTGGGACATTGTGTGACCAAAAACAAAAACAAAGATTTCGTCTTTTATTTTACATTGTCTCAGGGGCCACAACTACAGAGAGAAGTATGGAATAGATGTACCTCTTTGTAAGAGTTTAGCCCTTTCCAGTGTTGGAGAGGAAGACATTTTTCTCTACTCTTCTTGGTTCTTTCGGCTGGTCTGTAAAGTAAATCGACGTGAGACAGATTAACAGAAAAAGAAATCAAACAAAAGTTTAATAACATGTATACATGGGCGAGACTCAGGAAAACAAGTAACTCACCAAAATGGCAGAAGCCCTCGCCTTAAATGCTGTCTTCAGCTAAAGACAAAAGAGGATATTGGGGGTAGTGGTTTGGGACCTCAAAGGGGAGGAAGGCAATTGATGTGGAGATAGTAAAACAAATGTTTGGTTAAAAAATGTTTGCTGGGCCATGTGGAGGCAATGGGACACAGAGAGGAATTTTAACAGACTTTGCTAGGTTCCTTCCTGTCTGTAGACTGGGTTATATTGTAGTTATCTATGGTGACAGCTCCCTCCCTGAAATGGGTTCTCCATGTCATATAAGTAAAACATTTATATATATTTATATGTTACATATATATGTATTTTATTTGTAGTCCATTATTGGCAAAGTTTGTCCATCATGAGCATGAAGTCATTGCTTTTACCCTAGGCATATGCCTATGTGTCAGTATTATGCAAGCAATTTATAGATAAACTAGCTTCTTCTTTAAACAAAAAAACTGGATCTGCAGAGGTTAATAGATGGACAGATTCTGCTGCTGACACCTATACAAGTTATCAATGAGCACCCCTCATCCTGTCTTCCAAAAATTACTTTGATATCTTTCTCAGTACATTGGCTGAAAGTTACTACCATTCAGATATGCATACTCAAAATGACCTTCTGTTGCTCTTCTCGAATGAAAAAGAGCTTACAGTAAGTTGCACTTATCAGGATGGAATATCCAGGGATTGTTTTTGTGATGTAACTACAAGTTAAGACTGTTAATAAGAACCTGTCCATTGGGACAGACCGCTAAGTAGATGATCATGGGCTGATGTCCTCACAACATGTTGAAATAGCATGTGGGAATGCTTTGGTCTGTAAATAAAAGAAAATCCAGATTCACTGGGCTTGAAAAATGAGAAAGTGTGTATGCAAGAAGAAATTGAAGATTGATTAATTCAGTAGCTCAACCATATCAACAATATTTGCACATACTGAGCTCTTTCCCCTCCACCATGCCTTTCTTTACTCATATATATATATATATATGTGTGTGTGTATATATATATATATGTAATTTTTTTCTCTCCCATATACCAAATTTCAACTTTAAAGTGAGAAAGTATTTTTCAGAAGAGTTCCAGCAAACACTGTTTATTTGTTACAGATCAGAAATGCTTATTGTCCTTGCTTAAATCAAACATTTAAAGGAATAGATTAAGTTGACTGATTTGATCAGTGAGGGCATGGAAGGTGATTATATCTGTGGTGACCTGTTGATTACAGACACCTGGAAAAATTAGCATTTTCTCATCAAGAAAAAAGGGGATATGCAATCCCAAGTGTTACTATACATAGTGCTTGATGATAAACAGAACTTGGTTGGTTTTCTAGAAAAACTTACTGGTAATGGTGAAGCAGTCCCCAAAATTGCTTGATTTTCAGATTGTTTACCTATAGAACACAGAAGGAAAACTCCCTCTGGCTTAACTGTAAACTAAGTGCGATTCCTAACTTTTTTTTTTTTATATAAGAAATGCAGAGGTGGCAGGATTTCTGTGACATTTTGCTTCTGGCAGAGTAGACTATCACATGGTCAGTGAATGACCGATTTATTAGGCAACTAGGCAATGTGAACGTGAAACAGTCTCTGTCTCCAGAAGGTGAATTCATTGTCCAGCCGGCCTGAGGGCTTTGGACTAAACTCCAGCACTCTTATTTTGCAGAAACTTAAAACCCTTACTTGGCCAGTAATCTAAGTCAAGAGTTGTTGTTTTTTTTTTTTTTTCTTCCTTCCCAAATCAGTGACATTTTATTAACATCAAATAGGAGCTGTTGTGAGCTCCTAAAATACTGCAGTACTGAAGCCATCAGATATTGTTGCACTATCAAAAGTGTTTCACTTAAAACAAATGAAACAAGTGGTTTTTGGTCGTTTAAAATTATTTTAAATGAAAGAATTAGAACTGTTAAATGATTGATTCTTTCAATTTTGCTGTTTCTTCCCTGCCTCAGTGTTCTAAGGGTATACAGGAGTTAAAACATTTCTATACTCTATTTTCATTCTTTTCACGTGGTTCTACAAATACATTTGTCTGGATTCCTGTATGATTATTGTTTCATCATCATTATTTCCATCTCTTGGTGGGTTGGGAGAGCTTCTAATGTGACTTTCAATGCTATGAATTTGAAACTTCACGTGGAATCCATGTTGTAATTTAATTTAATCACCTCATTTAATTCTATAGCACCCTTTCCTTTTATGTTACAATATTTAAGACTGAGCATATCTTACACACAAAGTGTTTGGCTTACTTATTCTTGGTCATCTTTATTATGATATAATTTACATACTGTACAATTCACCCATTTAAATTATAAAAATAAATTATTTTTAGTGTATTCATAGAATTGTATAAACGTAGCCACTATTCATTTTACAGTATTATTATCAGTCTCAAAATTAACTCTCTAGTACCCATTAATAGTCATGTTCCATCTGCTTCCAACAGCCCAAGTCCTAGGCAACCACTATTCTATTATCTGTCTCTACGGATACTAGTCTGGACAGTTTATATAATGAAATCATACTAAGTATGATCTTTTGTGACTGTCTTCTTTCTTACAGCATAATGTTTTCAAGATTATTTCATGGTACAACATGTGTCAGTACTTCATTTCTTTTTATTGCCAAATAATACACCATTGTGTAGACATGATTTGGCTCTTTTTATACTTTAATATCACAAATGCAAATTTAAAATAAAGATCAGAAACCCTGAAATAATTTGAGCGATCTAGGTTGACCTCTACACATCCCACCTCACTGAATAAAATGGGGCTGGAAAAATATGCTAGAAATAGGGAACATACAGATACAACATAATGGTGTTATACTTTATCTTACTGAAATTATTGTCAGCCATTTTTATTCTATTACTTTCTATCTACTGATACACACTTATCGTGGCTATTTTTAACAGAGTGTATTTCACTCTCAATTCCCTGAATTCCCATTCTCATAGAAAACAGTGATATTTATCAGTCCCTTGATCTCTTCTAGCTACCCGGCTATATGCATAGGGCTGTGTCCTCATAATAGATATACTTATTAACAGTATATTCTTGATCAGTGGCATCTCTTTTGTTGAGGAGAAGAATTCAACAGATAAATCAAGTAATTAATTTTTCTTTTTACTATTGTATATATGTATGTAATACGTGTAGTTCTCCACTCTCTTCTCTCTCTACCCAAATACATGAATATATGTGTGTATATATTCCTACATACATATCTCTCAATAATTTATGTATAATTTTAATAGACCTCACTAGTCTAAACATAGAGAAATGACATATATATGCATGAGTGTGTGTGTATGACTATATCTGAAATTATGTCAGAACATATGGTTTATTTAGAAAGTTTTTCAGCATTTATTTCTTCTTTAAATGAGACACTAGAAACTTGCTCAATATACTAAAAATATGGCGAGAGCATCCTGGTCCTCTCTGCATCTGTTTTGGGCCAAGACAGAAAGCAGAAGTTAAGAGACATGTGTAATCTTTGGCAAAGTTATAGATTATACTCTTTGGAAAATACTCACTTTTAAATCACAAACAGAATAGAAGAAAGGTGCAAAGGTGTAGAAAGTCCAGACTATGAACTATAAGGTAATTCAGAGAAGCTGTAAGTAATAGAGAGTGATAGGTAGATAAGATGCATACATACTTAGATACAAAGATAAAAGCAGAGAATTGCCCAGAATGGAGGGACAGGAATTCTCAAATGAAATATAAGCAAGAAAAATATAAATAAGCACCTACTTGGAAGCTTTCTAGTAAAAGCCATTAAACCATAGTCCATTCTAGGTAAATGGTAATGCATAGAAAATAAACTAAAAATACATATAATACATATTTAAATGCGAAAAAAAAGTGAAATGAAAAGTTGCCTAATGCTACTATAGTAGAGCATGATAATATTTACAACAAGTTTTAAAGAAGAAAAAATATACATGCTTTCCTTGTTAAAGTATAAAAATATGACATCAGGAGTATAAAAAACAAATTATGAATAGAAGTTCTTGGGAGAAATAAAGCGTGATAGGATTATGGAGGAGTGCACAGGAGACTTTAACTTCATATGTAATATTCTCATTTAAAAAAAAATTGGCCAATTATGAAAGTATATGAAATCTCAGTGGTTGCATATGAGTCCATTGTTCTTTATTGTGTTTTATGTTTAAAAATTCCATTAGGAACAAAATCTTAGAAAAAAATGTATGGAGTTTGGAGTGGTCCTTCCAAATTGTGGCTTCTTAGATCAGTTAACTTAATCTTTCTGTGGTCCCAGTCCCTTACTTGTAAAATGGTCATACTAATTGCATGGACATGACAAGAGTACTCTGAGGGTTACTGTGCTATAACACATGATAATAAATAGTTAATAGATATTAGTCAAGCTCATCCTTCACAAGTAGTAGAATTAAACTGTTTATTATGCATTTAGTACCATGAGAAGCATAACCAATCAACCAACAAGTAGGAAGCACAGCCTTACCTGAAAATCATATCAAGGGTCAAAGGAGTGGGGCAAGACTTACATATATATGTACTTCGATAAAAATAAGACAATAAATGATAATTGCCAAAGCATTTCTTGATATTGGGTATATTGTATCTTATAGACTGCATGTTTGTGTCTGGCTGAAAATTCATATGTTAAATCTTAATCTCTAATATGAGAGCATTAGGAAGTGGAGCTATGGGAGGTGATTAGATCATGAAGGTGGAGTCCTGGTAAATGGGATTAGTGCCCTTATAAAGGACACCTAGGAAATGCCCTCGCCCCTTGTATGTGTGAAGACACAGTGAGAAGATGGTCACATGAACAAAGAAGGAGATCCTTGCCAAACCCTGAGTCTGCTGGCTCCTTCATCTTGGGTTTCCTAGGCTCCAGAACTGTGAGAGATACATACATCTAGTCTATGGTATCCCATTATAATAGTCTCAGTGGGCTAAGGTGCTTTGTGAACAAAATGTATCTCTCTTTTCCCCTTGTTTATTTAAAACAAAACAAAACAAAAACTTATGTACTCTTCTATGGATTAAGTCTGTGTATTCTTTTTTCTGATGGCATATGAAATGTGAAGAGACAAGATATAGAATACCTATCACATTTATTGTATTTATTGTACATGTCATTTAATCTTAGTTTTTTTGAATCATTGTTCTCCCTCTTTGGGACTAATATTTCACAAACGTAGCATAGAACACGAAATCCTACAGCATTTGTTCATCATGAACAAATGCCTACTTATGAATTCTTGTCTCAGAAGCTACTTTAATTGGTGAATTCCAACTACTATTGCTTATTTCACACTTCAGTAGGTAAAGATGCATTAATAATCAAAGTTTCAAACTGTAATTAACATTAGCTTTAGGCTCCTGACAATGAAATGATTACATTTTAATATATGGGTTGATAAACAAAGTTAATCTAACATATGAATAAACAGCAAAAATAACTTACAGTTACTCTTTCTCTGCAAATTGATACATGCATTTGGGTGTTATAACGCATGGGAAATAAGTGAATGTCAAAGAAAAAGCGTATAGACTGCCAATACAACACCTAAACTTAATCAGTTCAGTGCACCACACTGAATTTGAACTATTTCAACAAAAACATTAACTTTCTAGTAAAAAATTAAAAGATGTTTTTCATCTGACTTGATTTCCTTTCATGGCTTTCTGTATTATTTAGTTTTAATTTTATACCTTACTTTACTCTGTTCTTAACTGAATTGACTACTCTATTAAGCTCCCTAAATGATGAATTTCTATGCTGATATCTTGCTGTTAATCATAGCACACCATATTGTCTGAATGCTTTTGCCTGGTTTTATTATATTGCCTTCAAGTTGAGAAAAATTGTATTCATGATATAATATGAACTGAATGAGGAACAATGTTTTCTTAACTTGATCCCTTATTGAATGATATTTTCTGGAATTTTCCATAATTTAAAAAATAAGAGTCTTTAGGATGGTGTAAAATATAAATAACTGAGGTTGCTAATTGTAGTACTTTAACATCCTCAAACACTTCACATCTTCAGGTGCACAAAAATAGAGAAACAACATGACTCCTTTTCCAGGTGGGATTGATTACTCAGAACACCAGAATGTATCAGTTGTTTTGATGTGTCCAAATGTGTGCACTTTATAGTTATTAAAGACTAGGATGGCCTTTGAAACAAACTCACAGAAACAGAATGAGGTATTCAAAAATATGGATTAAATACCTGGTCTGATCTCAGATGTCATATTACAGAACTAAGAAAAGAGGCTTCTTATTTCTCAAACCAAATTTTAGTCATTGTAAGTTCAGAGTTACCTACAGTTTTCAGAATCTGTGTTCTTTGCTATCTGGCAATGGCTAGAATTCTGTATTGAACTGAGACTAATCAGGCACCTAATGTTTATCAGAGACTTGATGGGGACTTTAGCAAAGGCAATTTTATTTAATCCTAATAATAAACTTGTAAAATAAACAATACCTTATATTCCAACCAAAAGACCCCCCTAAGTTACAGAGAAGTGAAGTGATTTGCCCCTGTGACAGAGGCAGAATCTGAAGGTGTTTTCTGATGTCAAATCAAGTATTGTTTGTATGATATCACATTGATTTTCAACTGCAAAAGAAGTTACACATGATATATAAAGATATATATGTACATATATATAGTACTATATGCCTATTACTCTTCTAAATGCATTATGTGGATAATCATATCTTTCAAATGAGGACCCAAGGTCCAGAGAAGTTAGACTGCTCACCCAGGTCTGATAACTGGAAAAGAGCTTGATACCTTGAGTATTTGACTCCAGGTACGTATTGTTCTTAACCACACATTCTTACCTTCTACCTGGAAAGCTTTTGGAGCAGATACACATCTCACTTTTCTTTAAATATATGATTGTTGTTATACGTAAAGTAATGATTGGGAGAATAAGAAAAAGAGTTTCTCTTCTTCAGGCCGAGATCATACTAAATGTGTACTCAAGTTGACTAAGATGGTTTCCTTCTTTTGTTTTTTATTTTTTGCATTATTTTAGTCCTGTCGATGGCATAATATCAATGTTCTGGTATTACACTTTCAGATTTATTGTTTGTCAAGTGTCAGATTGATCTCTTTTGTTAGTTTTTAAGATAATCTGACCAGATGGCATTAAGAATACATTAATTAAATCAGGAGTTATAATAAAGATATACAATATTTTTTATCCCCAGGAAGGCTTAACATTTCATTCCTTTTCTTCTATTTGTGTTCAATAATCCCAAATGTCATGAATAATTACATGCAGTTATTTAAAAAAAAATACTCTGTTGAGATAGAAATTCTACCAGATGCTATTATAATCACTGTTTCTTGCAGCTTAAATTTTAGGCAATTGTTTGGAGACAAATTAAAAGAAAATGGACATTTGTTTTATTGAAGCTACTTGTTATGTGTTATACTTGTGTTCAGATATCTAGTATTATGTGCCAACTGTTTTTCTTCAATCTTCCTGCATGGTAACTAGCAATAATTTTAAACAAAATCATTCTTAGTTGTTAGTCTTAATGACTAAGCAGAAACATATGAAACATTTGAGGAAATTGTGGCTTGAAAATGCTATGGTCCTGTCGGTCAAATGTTCTTTAACAGCTGAAATAATATATCAATTTCACAAACAGAACAATCAGAATAGATCAGCATGGGACATCCCTGTCTTAACCTTTCTTACCTAGGTTTTTTTTTTTCTTATATATATTTTTTATTGAAGTATAATCAGTTTACAATATTGTGTCAATTTCTGGTGTACAGCATAAGGCGTCAGTCATACATGAACATGCATGTATTTGTTTTCATATTCTTTTTCACCATAGGTTACTACAAGACATTAAATATAGTTCCCTGTGCTGTACAGTATGAACTTGTTTATCTATTTTATATATATTAGTCTTCAAACCTCTTGAACTCCCAATTTATCTTTTCCCACCACCTTCCCCACTCCAGTAACCATAAGTTTGTTTTCTCTGTCTGTGAGTCTCTTTCTGTTTTGTAAATAGGTTTGTTTTTCTTTCTTTTTTTTTTTTTTTTTAGATTCCACATATAAATGATATCATGTGGTATTTTTCTTTTTCTTTCTGGCTTACTTCACTTAGAATGGTAATCTCTAGGTCCATCCATGTTGCTGCAAATTATTTTGAGATTGCCCTTATGACTGAGTGGCCAAGTGCTAGTTCTCCAACCTTGCTCCAGAGATTCTCACACTTTAAAAGTGTGGCAGCTGGTCGAGGAGCAGGAGCATCAGGCCAGGGAGCAGCCCATCACAGAGTGCATGGCCAGGATGCCACAGATGGTTGAGAATCATCAGACCTGCAGATGGTGCTAAAAAAAACAGGTCTCACTCTCAGAGAAACTGAATCAGTAACACCAGAGTAGGACTCAGAACTTTCAGCAAGCACCCCCTTTTCCTGCTCCCAGTGCTTTTTTCTAATGTAGGTAATGCACAACTTTTGCTTTGAGAAATATTTCATAGGATCACGAGGCAAGCTGTGCATCAGAATTACATAGGGAGTGTATTGAGCATTTGCATGCCCAGGCACATGGATATCTTCATAGAATTTCACTTCAGATTTCTTTGTATAATTCTGAATGAGAACCACCGAGCCATGCAATTAAAGCCACTCATGACCGTCAGCAGAGACAAACCCTTCATCCATTCCTTCCCCCTCCTCCTCTCTTTCACCTCTCTCTGTCTCTTGCTCTTTTTCTCTTTTTTTTTTTCAAAGGACTGTCTTGTTTAACATTGTTTAATAATGCCTCACTGCTGACTTTCTTTCTTTTATTTATTTTTTTTTGCCTGAGGTCCTAGAGAACACACTAACATCCCCATGGTTATATAAACAGTGATTGATGGTAGAATTGACAGGATTCCGAATGCCTCTTTTGGGGGGGGGGGGCAGATTTTGCACAATACTTATGGAAGCCAAGTGGCCTTTCGCCTGTCATTAATTCAGAGAATAGTCAGTACGGTATTAATATTCTGGATTGTTGATACATGGAATGAATTTTTCAGGTGGCAAAGATTATAACAAAATTATGAATCCAAACTCCAACTCCTACCCTCCCCACCAGTGAAACTTCAGTATGAATGGAAAAGGGCACCTATTCTCATTATGATCTTTAGACTGTCATCATCAGGGCTAATTCTAATGTTACACTACAGATGATGAGTAGTTGAAATCCAATTTGAATGCATAATACCACATTTAATTTACACTACCACCTGTCAATAAGAAATAGACTGAGGCATATCTTCTGAGATATCCATAGGGAATATTCAATTATAATTAACCTTCCTACTTTTGCTAAATCTTTGTCCTGAAATGGATTGTTTATGCCATTTCTTATTCATGTAACAATCTGTCACTAGAAAGAATTTGAATTTTAATCTGATATTCTCTAAGAAATACAATAGAAGACGTTTCTTTTCATCTCCGCAGTACTGCTATTGCTTGTCTATTTCATTTCTCTTCCATAGGTTAATTATGACCAAGGTTGTAATCTTTGTGCAGGTGTAGGAGACTTTGGCAGATTATGGAAGATGATGTTCTGCAAACCATACCGAGTAAAATATATGGCAAATGGGATATTTTTCTAATTTGATACTAATGAGAAGAAAGAATTGTTTTAGTTCACGTGATGCAGTTGAGAGCATTGAATTCATGCTTTCATGTGGATAGCTTTATGAAACTACTCTTAAGCAATAATTAACTGCTATGTATAACCTAAAAACATTAAAATGATGTTTACACACATCACCCCTAAAGAATCTAAAATTGACAAAATAGCGTTTGCAGAAAATTAAGCGCTCGATTCAGGAATGTATCTTCTAGTGAGTTGATTTGTTGACAGTTAAAGATGTTTTTCTTTTCCTCTTTTCCATCACAATTGGTAAAATTAATGAGACCCCAGCACTTTCCTAGCTTACGTGTTTTTGAAGTACCTACGAGTTTTTCATGACCCTTCACTTACGAAGGAAAAAGTACTGAAAGAGCAGAGGCTTTGCTTACCTCTCAAGAAGCACCCCCCCCCCGTAACCGTAAAATTATTCACTGTGCCTGTGAGTCTGTTTCTGTTTTGTAGATAAGTTCCTTAGGGTCTTCTTTTTTCTTTCTTTCTTTTTTTTCTTCTTTTAGATTCCACATATGAATGATATCATATGGTATTTTTCTTTCTCTGTCTTATTTCACATAGAATGCTGATCTCCAGGTCCATCCATGCTGCTGCAAATGTCGTTATTCTATTCTTTTTAATGGCTGAATATTATTCTGTTGTGTAAATATGCCACAGCTTCTTTATCCAATCATCCAGTCATGGGCATTTAGGTTGCTTCCATATCTTGACTATTGCATGTAGTGCTGTAATTTCTCTTTTAATCTTCATAAAAATTATGTAAGGCATGTACTCATATCCCCATTTTACAGATAAGAATAAGTGACTGATTAGTAAAACTTTTTTTTCCTTTGGGGGGGCAGTTAGGTTTATTTACTTACTTATTTTTAGAGGGATACTGGGGATTGAACTCAGGATCTCATGCATGCCAAGCATGTACTTTAACCACTATGAGCTATACCCTCCCTCCCTTAAAATGTTTTGTTTTAGATGTTGCTTCATAATCATGGTCAAACATGGTATTGTATTATAAACAGTTGTTTTTCTTATTCACTACTATGTCCTTAATTAACATCCTGACCAACCCTTGGAACATGGTAGACAGCTTATAATCACTTGGTGAACAAATTAATAAATAAATGTGTCAAGTCTATGTACTTTCCTCAGCACCCCTCAGGAAAGCTGGAGTCTATCTAAAATACATAAGGACTTCCTACAACATAATACTAAAAAAAAAAAAAAACAGAAAATTATAATAATGCACAAAACAGTTGGACAGATAATTTACAAAGAAAAATATAGGAATGACCAGTTAGCACATGAACTCTCATGGCTTCTTTGATAAGAGTGTAATATAGTGCCAACAATTTGGCAAAAGACCTTGTCCATTTATAGGAAAACAAAGTGTATACCTATGAGCAATCCTATTGTCAGGTATTTAGCTAAGAAAAGTTAAAATATCTCTCTACAAAAAGACTTGTATAAGAATGTTAATAATGGCTTTATTCGTAACAGCCCAAACTAGAGAACAGCCTGGATGTCCATCACCAAGGAGAGTGGGTAAACAAACTAGGACGTTCAGATAATGGAGTAACCCTACTCCGTAATGAAAAAAGGACAAACTGCAAAACCATGTAGCAACAGGACAGATCTGAAAAACATTATTCTAAATAAAGACCTTCATATGATTCTATTAATATCATGTTTCTGAAAAGGTGAAAAATATTAGAACAATAAGGATTGCTCTGGCAGCAGGGTATTCGGATTTAGCTGGTAAGGGGCATGAGAAAACTGCTGTTGTGTTGGAAATATTCTATAACTTGAGAAGATTTGGGTTGCCTGGGTGTGCATATCTGTCAAAATTCATTGGGTGGTACACTTAAGATTTGTTATGTATTTCTCTGTGAGTAAATTGGACCCAAAAAAGTTGGGGGAAAAAAAAAACAAAGTAAGCTGGAGTCTAGTGCTCATACCTGTGAATTCTACAAGTGAGAGAGTCTAGGGAAAAGATAGACTACATTTTAAGGAGGCAGAGGAGGAAAAGGGGTTCTGGTCCTTTATCTAGAACTGAAATAAGCCCATGTGAAACCTCTGTTGTGCAGATAGAATCATCCTAACTTTAAAAAAGAATTGCACTTACATATGGTTGAAATATCATTAAAATGCTTAGATTTGTGCAATTTAACCCAGTTTTTGTTACTAAAAGTCTGCCTATAGTTCATACTTGCTCACTTGATGATAATTAGCTAATTATGTCTATTATCCTATCATATTTACATAGAAGGAGAATCTTCTTAACAAAATAAACAACATTTTGAAATCATTTTCTGCAGAGTCAACCTCAGGTTGACAAGTTTTATGGCCTTTGAACACCTTCTCCCTTAATAAAACCAAATAGGTTTTCCATTATTGCAAACTACTCACATGATATCAGCAGGCTAAAACAGTGATTCTAAAGAAGGAGTAAATAATCAGTGACTCAGTGTCCCGTCCCCATTAAAGTTAAGAAGTAAAACAATTATGTTTCCCTGCCTCCCTCCTGAGGCCAGTGAATGATCTATTTGACATATTTGGAATTGCTTGCAGGTAACAACAACAACAACAAAATCCTCTTGAGTATCTGATATCCAGCTTTGTTTCATTAAGCACTTCCTGTTTGAAAGAATGTTTTTGGCAATTTACTGTACCTTCATGAACTGCCAACTTTGAGACCTGGAGAATTCTGTTCTGAAACGTGCTCTTCAGTGACATAAAAACATTCAACTATACGTGTTCATTCTGCCTCAAGATAATGACCTTTCCAGGGGTATTCGAAACTCAGCTAGCTCTTTACTTATGTTAGGCATTTTGAAATTGGCAAGGACATTAAAGCTGTTACCCAGATTTTTTTTTTCCTTCACTGCCCATAAAGTTGACACAACATTTTGTTCTCAAGAAAATGATCTGATGGTGTTTCCCTAGTCCCAGTTTTGCTGCTGCCTTAGTGACATTATCACTAAAATAATTTCCTGTTCATTCTGTGAATAAAGAATAGTTAATCCTTTCTACAACCAACCGAAATTCTGGACTGTTTAGAAAAGCTGTCTGCGGTAGAGTGCTTTTTTTCATGAAAAATAACTGATTTGAGTCTCAGTTTGTACATTTTAGAAATAAGCATGTCCACCCTCTACCCCAAATGTTCTTTGACATGTTAATGGTCACATTTTGGAGCCTGTAACAATTCACAGAGAGGATCACAAGATAAATCGCTTCATATTTATATCTGCCAAGAAGAGAATTCTGTTTGTAAGATCTCATCATGGAAACGCAGGGTAAATCCAGCTTCAAACAGAGGATAAGGTTTGCTTCACTACAGTGATTCAGAAGCTGCTTCTTCCACATTGACACAAAATAAACTACAGGCGAGTCAGAACTGCAATCCAAGAAGTGACCTCTATCTGAGCCCCATAAACCAGGTAATTCACCTCTGCCCCAAGCAGGCTACCGACTCTCGAGATCCGTGATGCCGGCTGCATGCAGATCTTCTCAGCCAGTCTCTCAGCTGTGACTCTCCTTTCTGGAAAGAGAGATGCTCAGCGGAAACGCAGACAAACCCGTCTTGGGTTTCCTGTAAGATCAGTTTGCTTTATAGAACTATCGGCTCCTGTGAGAGTTTTTAATTGTCAGTGTCTCCAAATGCAAGCTCCTGTGCCTGATGCCCCATGAGGCCAAACAAACCAAAACATTGGAGTTTGGAGCAGAGAAAGGTTTACTGCAGGGCCGAGCAAGGAGGACGGGGTGGCTCATGCCCATGAAAACCCCAAACTCCTTGAAAGGTTTCAGCAAAATATATTTAAAGGCCAGGTTGGTGATGGGGGTGACAGGGTACGTGAGCAGCTTGTGCACAATCTTCTGATTGGTTGATTTGGAGGGAACATGGCGGTCAACATTATCAACCCCTAGGCGCCTGTAGGTCTGGGGCCACATGGTCTCAATCATCAAGTAGTTAATTTCTTCCATTTGGTGGTGGGTATTAGCATCTGAAAAACAAGATACTATTATCTGGGTATTTCTGGGATGAGCTACAGCAAAGGATATGGAGGAAGGCCCTGCAGGGTCCTGCTCCATTACTTTGGTGCTAAAATCAAAGTTTCCTGACTAGAGATTGAAAGCTGATACTCATATCTAGGTCTGAAGGTATTATGGTAATTTTTTTCTCCTGATGAGTTGAAAATATATTTATGTCAAAATATTTCTAATCAATAGATACTATTTAATTGTGTGATATACTAGCAGAGATAATTACTTCCAAGCAGCACTTGGATAAGTCAGTAGTGGAATTATAACTAAGATGACGGTTTTTGAATCTGTATAAAATATATGCATGTCTTCTTCACATATGCATACTCCAGCCACAAAATAATAGTTGTATTTCAGTGTTGTAACAATACTTCTCTTTCATAAAGAAGTTTTATTTTTTAATCTACTAAGCAGTCTAATTTACCAGAATTTTTGTGCTTCTTTTGGTTATAAATTTAGAAGTGGTTGGCTTTTTTTTTTTAATAAGAAGGCTATAAAATTGTTTTCATTTATAACTTGTAGACAGAAGTGAATGCCACTCAAGTTGCATATAAAGAGGGGGGGTTCACTAGACTGTAAATCCTTTGAGGGAAGTAACCATGTCTTCCTTATGACACTTACAAACTGTCTTCCCCTTGGCTCTTTCTCCTACTGGCTGCTGTACATGCAAAAGGCTGTACACTCAGTGAATTTTTGATGAATGGAAGATTACGGTTTATTGTGACCTGCATCTGAAATTTGATCAGCCTTGTAAGTTTGAATTCCATGTGATGGCACTAGAAATACCCTGCCAACTTGGAAGTCAAGTAAAATGAATAAATATCAGTTGATAAAGGGGACAAATCCTTCCCAAATTAAAGTGGGACTGTTACTAAAGCCAGATGAGTGAACACTGAATACACATATGTAAAGCAAAAGCCAGCTGGAACTTGAAGTTAAATGTCTTACAACCAGCTTGGCCAGCGTGGTCAAAGCAGACCATCAATCCAAAATAACCAATGCCAGATCCAGTCAGCTTTAAATGGACCGTGCCTCTAAATAATGTGAAAAATACATCACTGGTAGATTTAATTTCATCTTATCTACTGCTTCCTCATATTTGAATATTGTTTTAAATAATCTAAGTATAATTTTTTAAACATAATGATTATTGATATTTTCCCTCTGACAAAATTCACATAGTAGTTGTTAAGATGTAGTACTCAGCTGAAAGACTACAATTCTGTGTAATTTTTAACTCACTGTAGGAGAATCTGCAGCACAATGTGTGGGCCCAGCATAGACATGCTTTGAGGGGAATGTCTGCCTAGAAGTGAAATGCTTGATACACTCTCTTGATAGGGCTTATGGGATTTATGGGAAATGAATACTTATATTTTTGAAGGGAAAAAAAATGTTTTTGTTGATATTTGAGGATCAGGAAGCATTGAGAATTCTTGAAAATAAGTATACCATTATTTCTGTAAACGTAGATAACTAAAAAAATATATATAGTTATATATAAAATATATATAGTTGTATATAAATATAACTACCTAAAATCTAATAGTTTAGATAACTACCTGAAATGGGAAACAAGAGCAAAGCTTGCTTTGAATAGTTCAAGCTAAGGGATAGTTGCAAAGTTTGCTATTATGTCTGTCAGATTTGGTCTTGAGAGATTAATATGCTCTTTTACAAAACAAAGTGAAATGAAACACTGGAATGTTGATATAGATGAGTGGTTGGGGGAAAAGACAAAACTGGAGGAGGAAGTATCAGTATTCAGATATCTGTATTCAGATCATCCGCAGAGCTTTTCCAAAGGATGTGTCTCCCTGGTTTTTCTCCTTCAGAGATGACTGAGAACATTTTGGATAGGACTAAAGAGAGAGATTTCTTTTAAAAAGTGATTCTGAAATTTCTCTTCCTCCGTCAACTTAAGTAAGAATCCTGATCTAGGATTATAATGATGATGATAATAGTAACAATTATAATAATAAATAATGACAACAGATTGATGTAAACAGTGTTTCTGATTTTGTGTATTCAGATAACTTTTCTTTAATAACATTTTCCAAGTTAGCATAGCACAAAATAATGTTCCAAAGTACTTCTCAGAGCCTTTAATATGCAAATATGTACCCTGAACTCTCAAGCAGAAAAATAGTAAACAATATACACCAAAACTATTTGACCAGAACATATTTTTTTATCTACCCTCACCCTCATCATTATTATCTTTCAGAATAATGTAAATTAGAGTAGTTTGAGCATTCAGCACGTTTATTTAACTTACACTGTCTCAGCATGGGTACTTAATTCCAGACATACAGTCTCTTACTGTCCAGAGTGGGAAAATAAGATTACTATTTTACACCTGTGTGATGCATAGTGTTTTTGTCAGCCTTCAGAGATGGCTGTCTTGTTTGAAGAAGAGGTTCCAGAGTTTGAGTGTAAAAGATAGGTGTACTTTTAGATATTGTTTCTTGATATAGTCTTGGAAAAAGAGAGGAGAGCAAGAGACAAGAAGCAAAGTATTTGAAACTGAAATGTGCAGTTAGTAAATTACTGCAAATTACTGATCATTCTTTGAGTTGGCATCTCTGAAGCTTGTAGTCAAATTATGCAAACCATCTCTGGCCACAAGACGAGCCTTTTTTTTTTTTTTTTTTAAGCTTTGGACTCTCAGGAGAGCAACTTAAAGACAAGACTTTATATTCAAATTTGGTTTACTGATTTACCTCAGCTTCATCTGAATAATTGTATCTTTTCCTGAGTAACTTCATATTTATAACTTAGAGGTGCGAAAGCAGAAGATACTGAGATGGAAGTGCTTGTGAGCTAGGTGGGAAACTGGCCTGGGGGCATCTGAGAAGGTGAGAGAGGATGGAGTAAAGAGTAACCATTTCCTATGAGAACGTGGAGATAGAGGTCACCGGTGACCTTGACTAGAATATCTCAGTGCATTCGGAGGGACAGAAACCAGCTTGGAACAGGAAGTGGAAATAGCAATGTGGCAATGTGACAACCCTTTTTTCTTTTTTTTAAATAGAATTCACTTAAACAGTTCAGTAAAAATAATTATGTGGGGATTTTTGAGGCAGATGGGAAGGAGCCACTAGAATGCTGAAGACAAAGCTTTCAGTGTTCTGGTTTATTCAGAGAAATATTTAGAAAGTACAAAATGGACTGTATCTCTGGTCACTATTCTGTAACTATTATTTTATTCATTAGAAATAAATATATAGGGGGTGTGTGCCTATGTGCTAAAAATTTCTGCTCCCCAAATGCATTTTTAAAACGTTTGTTGAAACACTTACTTCACTATTATGAGAGTGGTGATTCTTGTTGTAGAAATCAGCAGTGAACCATGAGTAAGGGAGAAGACAGTGAAGAGGAACGATAAAGACTATTGAAGAGGCAGCTTTGGAGAGAGGATTGTGTGACCTGAATTGTAGATGGGCCAGGAAACCTCTGTCGCTCAGTTTCTTTGTGTATCGAAGGGGCATAATAGTAGTACCAAGGTCGTAGTGTCCTTATGAAGATTATACGTGTTAATAGTTGTAAAGGCCTTGGGTCGTTTCTGGCTTATAGTAAGTTCTCAGTAAATACTAGTTACTATTGAATGATGTTACATATTGTTGTTATTGCTGCTGTTCTTATAACTTTTCTGATGTGGGTGACAGATAAGCTCATAAAAAAAAAGATGAATACCATAATTTCAGAAAAGGAAAAGAACCATGGGAAAAACAAAACTGTGTAGAGGGGTAGAAAATAGAAGTGTGGAAGGCTACTTTAGTGAAGGTGATGTGGTCAGGGAATGATCTCGAACGATCTGAAACAGAATTATTTTAACATACGTGATTATCAAGATTTGCCTGCTGTTACATATAAATTCTCATTATAGAGTTATGGGTCAATCTGGAGTAAAATTTAAATAATAAAAATAGCTGTTACTCTCAGCGTGTCTACTATATATGTATTCAAATGGCATTCTGACATATCCTTGCACGTAGTTGGTACAGATATTGAATAGCAATCTTAACAGGAGTGAAAATGTTGTTTGCAATGAACATGTTAGCTGTCCATGAAAGTGTGGAGAGATCAATTTTCTTTGATTTTTTTGCAATATTGATGAAAAGGAAACCATGATGTTAAGCGAGTTATATAGGTTTAACACATGTAGTGTACTAGTCGTAAACCCATGTAAAGAGCTCACCTTTTTATCATATCATGAAGTTCAAGTGAACAAGGTAATTTACTATTTCACCGTCTGTCACGTTCCAAATGGACTGAGCCTAAATTTGTGTTTTCTCAGTACAAAGTTCAGTTGAATTCTCCCCATTCAGATATTTTGGGGCCAAATACACAGCAAAAAAAAAAAAAAAAAAAAAAAAAAAATTCTGCTTTTTAAACATTTTGAGACTAGAATTCTCTGGTTTTGTTTTCTATGTTCATCCAGTTAATTATTTTTTAAAAAATGGATAGAACTAACCTAGGGAGAATCATTCTGAGTAGTCAGTAAGTAATATATAAACCACAAGGTTTTAGAATATTCGGGGAAGGTGAGCGTGATAAGAATGAACATACTTATCTGTAGGACAGTCTAACAAATCCATTCTATGAAGAGCAGGCTCGTAATTACTTAGAAATACAAATGTTAAGTAGGAATAAAAACGTCTCAGCAGTTTAATTTGGAAATACGTATCTGTAGGCTCTTTCTTATTTTTATAAATAACTGACTATTTTGATGGTTTCAAGATACAGTTGTGTAATAATTGCACGTCTATCATGATTGAAAGCAGGAGTGAAACAAAGTGTATGCGTGCGGAGGCCCTCCTCCACCCCTCGGAATAATTGCACATTCTGTCATGTCTGATTGCTTAAGTAGTACAAAACAGCAAGGGCAAAAATAGACTCCACAAATCGCTCATACTCAGAAAAAAATTGAGATTAAATGTCCGTAAATGAATAGTCTTAGAATACTCTCTCATTTTTCGTGGCTTAAAAAGAATAAACAATGCGTATCTGCTTGTTTTACTTACTAGCTAGTATTATGATTGACACCTTACTAAAACTTTTTAAAAAAAGTTACCAATCAGTAAATCTTAACACTGCACTGTGAATTTGTGCTACAATGAATTTTAAGAAAAAAACCCCTGACTTTAAGGAGTTTTAGTTAATTTAAAATACAATTTTAGTCTTCAATATTGCATGAATGCTTTTTAAATGAACAGAGTGGGACACTCAGCTAATTAAAAAGTAATTATCATGACTGAATGCTTAGAAACTAGAAACTATAGCAGTGAGTGCTTCAGAAATGGAAGGGAACATGTCCATACACATATGTATATGGGCATAACCTTATGTTATTGGAACACTACTGATATTCAGCCTTGAGGCCCAAAGACAAAACAGGGTATTTGGACTCTGTTATAAACATCTCTCTTCTGTTTTGATTAGAGAAATGCAGGCGTAAAGTATAACCTTATTCTGTTTTTAAAGGCATATAAAGGAAGAAAGTACCTTTAATAATGTCACCCCAGTAAGTTCAATTTTGTGAAAGAACAACCATGTTTTCTAATAACCATTGTGTTTTCAGAAGCAGAGACAATATTTCTTTGGCTGTTTCTTTTTGTATATAAACTGGCCACGTGTGAACATATTCTAGCTTTATACCCCAGTTGTGGGACCTGTATGGCAGCCTATTACAAAAAGAAGTGTGCACTATTACATGAATGAGAACAAAATGAAAATCTCCCTCTGCACTTCCCTTGATCCTCTGCTCAAATGAAGTCTACCATCTATCAGTCACTTTTACGATGGCTACGGAGCCAATTCTTAGTGTCTACTTAGACAAAATAAGAGTAGTGGGTCCAAAACCTCGTAGAAGATCCAGATCATGATCCAAAAGAAATCTATAAAATACAAGTAGGTTGAAAGAGAGCATTCACTTAAAACTGAAATGCCTAGATAGAGTTAGTAAGAAGTGTGCCCTAAATAGACCTGGGCCAAGGGAGAACAGGGAGCACCAACGTGGAGGGGAGTAGAGGTCTTCACAGACGAGCTTCTAGAAATGACTGAATTCCAGCTGCCTTTTAAAACAGGAAGCCACCTGAGTTCACATGGGATTGAGGTTCCCTAGATTCCAGGCCAAGGAAAACTGTATTCAAAAGTATGGATATATCAGTGAGGCAGGAAGTTTGCATAAAGTATAGCAAACCAATCAGAGTTGCTCCTAAGGATATTGTAGAGAAGAGGGATATAAACCCAGAGAGGAGAAATACAGATCAATTTGAAGAACTCTGAGAATACAAAAAATAGTAGCAATAGCAAGGGTTTAGCTCTTTGACACGCGGGAACATTTTCTCATGAATTGTCTAATTTGTTAAAAACACGAGTCTTCTGAGACAGAAATATGACTGTCATTTCACCTTTCAATGGCAGCCCTAATGCTATTTCCTCTTCCATGAAGTGTAAAAAGCATTGTATCTATCTCTCTGGACTGCTGTCAAAATTAAATGAGATTATACATGTAAACAGCTTATCAGGGTGCTTGGTTTATTTCAGGTGTTCAGCAATAATTCTGATATCAAAAAGGGAAATGTAGAGGGAGTTTAAAGATACTGTCCCATGGGTACATAGCTAAAAAGTAACAAGACTAAGGCTGTATTAAACTTTCTGACTTCACACTGATTTTTTTCTTAAATATTGCACTGCTATTATTGTATGAAAGATGCCAGGCTTATAAAATGAGATTGAATTTAACTAATATGAATTTTTCAATTTAACAGCTTCATTAAAAGAAAAGAGAACTTCCTAGCTTTTTTTTTTTTTTAATCTCAAGTTAATCTCTATTGCAAGATCCAAATCAACCCAAAGGAAAATACAGTCATCTTTGTGAATTTAGGATATTTTCCATCAGTTCAGTCTTCTCAGCCAGAATGGGAGCTCTCTCTCTCTCTCTCCATTTGTACCTGGTCGAATCTCAGACCTAGGAGACGTATCCACTGCCATGGCAACATGGCAAAGAGGTATGCGGTACTTGGTGGTCATTGTTCAAGATGTTTCCTCTGAAATTTCTGTGCCACTTTCTGATGAGCAGTCCGCCGTGGTGGCTGTGACCTCCGGTCAGTGATTGTGGGAACTCTGCAGAACTACAGGGTTTTTCTTAGCTGCTGCCAAGCACATCTTAGAGAAGCAGGGGAACATCTCAATGCTCTTGATTCCCTGTTGGAGGCACAGGAATACTATTTAAACTGTCTCCGCCTGGGCATGCTTCTACACCATCCATCTCCACTCGTCACATCACTCTGTCTCTGTTCACCACTGTCAGTCTTTACACTAATTTTTAACTGCCAAGTGAAACACGGTTTCTCTCTGCTTATGTCCCTAAAACTGCCTGTGGTTTTTGCTTTTTCCCCCATCTCATTAGCTAAGGCAAGGAGTAGGTAAGGGCACAGGGTCCTTTCTAGAGAAACACAATGGTTTTTGAAATGAAGCAGAATACAAAGTCCAGAAACAAACTTATATTAAAATGCTCAATTGTTTTTTGACAGAAATACCAACACAATTTAATGAGGGAAAATCCAATCATTTCAATAAATCACGCTGAAACTAGATACAAGTGTGAAACATAAATAACTTCAACCCCTGTTTCAGTCCATAAGCAAAAATTAATTTGAGATGTACTTTAGACCCAAACATAAAAGGACATATTAGAAACTATCTTTAAGACTGGAAAAGATTTCTTAGACTGAACACAAAAAGCACCAACCATTAAAAAATGCATAAAGATGTGCTGGACATCATGCCCTGTAGACCACTCTCCATGAGAATCCCTAAACTGCCTGGTGAACGTTGAGTCAGAAACATGGAACACAATGACCTGAGTGTCACGTAGCATTTGACAGAGAAAGCCTGGAAGTTGTTTCATCCCATGTGTAATGAATGGTCTTGTAGGAATCAGCTGTTACAAAACTAAAAGGCTACAGGAGCCAGGCTGATAATGCCTTTGCATTGTATTATTTTTCCTCACTTTGAAACATTTTAAAAATGAATCCCAAATATCATGATACTTAACCCTTATATATTTTGATCTATATTCTAAACATCTCTTAAAAAAAAGAATATACTTTTATAAACTGCATTGCCCCAGTCGCATTAACCCATCTATCAAAGGTAACGATACTTCATTCATCCCATGTTCTGCTTTTTTTCTCTTTGCTTCCTTGTGGTGTTATTTACTGCATCCTCATTCCCTCGTATTTCTTGTTACTGAACGTGAGCTCTAGAAACTTGGTTGGGTACAAGAATACTTGAAGAGGTGTGGGTTGCGTACTTGAAGAGCTTTCTGAAAGTAGCCCTATTGCTCTCATCTTCCTGGCACAGCAGTTCAGGGTATCCCCCAATTACCCACAGGCATTTTAGTTTCTTCCAACCCTGAGAGTGGCTTATTTGAAATCACAAGCAAAGCAAATTCACGGGGGGGCAGGGTGCCTTTGAGCTTTCCTTCCTGCCTTACGGTGACCATCAGTCATCGAGTGCTCTTTCAGAGGTTTTTTTCTAGGACTTAATTCTCATCCTCCATTCTGAAAGTTTTTGAAAATTGTCTCTCTCCATTCCCAAACAGCAAGTTCCTTAGGAGTAGATGTAACACAGAAATACATCTAGGAAGGAAGATAATTCTAAAAGACTACACTCCTCAAGATAAATCAGTACCTGTCCATCTGCTTTATCTATAGTCACTTTTACTTTTAAATGTGCTAACATCCAGAAAAGGACACTATGAACTCATCTACAAAACAGAAACAGACTTGCAAGCAGTAATTTATGGTTGCTGGGGAAAGGGGGTGGGAAGGGACAGATTTGGGAGTAGGAGATATACAAATGTTAGCCACTATATATAAAAATTTGATTTTCAAAAAGTTTCTTCTATATAGCACAGGGAACTATGTTCAATATTTTGTAATCACCTTTAATGGAAAAAAAATGAAAAAGAATATATGTATGTATATGCATGACTAGGACACTGTGCTATGCACCAGAAACTGACACATTGTAATCAACCGTACTTCTATTTTTAAAAAAATATGCCATTCTCCAGGAAAACTATGCAGGAGAGTCCTTCCTTTTACTTTCATCTAAATGGCTTCTTTTGGAGAGAAAATTATGAGAGAATGATCTGGGCATTTTAACAGCTGGATGAATATTATTGTCTAGATAGTAGCTGATTCTCACTGGTTTACAGTGAGGTTGATTACAGGTACCCATCAATTACCACAGGCAAGGGCTATGTTAGCTATCCCTTCTGGAAACTGTCTTCTTTCTCCGACTTCATGTGGTTAAGAGAATGTTACTCCTGCCTTTGCTGTAGATTACATTACAATAATATTCTGGCGTTGACTGACAAGGGGAACTTGCATAATCTTTTATCCCTCATTCTTAGCCTTCTCCCTAGGAGGGTTAGTCTTAGCTTACTCCTTCGTACTTGCTGTTCAGAGGAACCAAGAAACAAATGTGTACTCTTAGGTTCAAGCTAAGAGCTATAATACAGCTGCTTTGGGGAATTATTTTACACCATTATCTCAAATAGATAAGTATTACTATTTTTCATAATTATTCTCAGTTATCCATTGTTTGATTCCCAAATTACTAATTTGAACACTATGCTAAACCCTATATTTAATTAAAAAAACTTCATTCTTTCTCTTCCATGCCCCTGGGAATGTCTATTTTTTCTGCTAATCTATGTGTATAGTCTAGGAAAGGTACAGAAGGTGTCCAACAAATATGGAGAAGAGAGATGATAACCCTGTATTAGTTCTCTACAGCTGCCTTAACAAAATGCCATAGACTAGGTGGCTTAAGCAAGAGATGTATTTTCCCGTTGGTCTGGATGCTAAAAGCCCAAGATCAAGGTGTTAGCAGGTTCAGTTTTTCCTGAGGCCTCTCTCCCTGGCTTGTATATGGCCACCTTTCTCACTGTGCCCTCACTTGGCCTTTTCTCTGGCATTTTTCCCTCTTCTTTTAAAGGACACAGCCGTGTTGGGTTAGAGCCCTATCCTTATAACCTCATTTAATAAGTGCCTTTTTAAAGGCCCTATCTCCAAAGTGTAGTCACTCTGGGGGGTTAAGGCTTCAACGTATGAAATGAGAGGAACATAATTCAGTCCACAGCATGCCCTTGAGAGTGCTTTTTCTGATCTGTAACTGTTTATATAAAACAAACCATCTAACCTATATTGGCTCCACGTTTCAAGTATGCATGCCAATACTGAATGTATATTTATTAGCAGACTTGGCTCACAGCCTAATAGTTTGCAACAGAACCATATTTACATTTTATCATAGTTGATGGAGGAAATAATTCAGGTGTTTATCCTGCTTTTTTTTTTTTCCCTCTGTGTGTGTGTGTGTGTTGTGTGTGTGTGTGTGTTTATTTAGTTATTTCTGGTTTTGATGATTCAATAGTCCTTTCTACACTATTATTCCTTGCAAAGGATGAACATAACAGATATTTGATTGGTCTTGATGTCTGAAAATCCACTCTTTTTTTTTTTAAATGACACTACTCCTCTGAAGGTTAGCAATTTTTAGCTACTTGTCTCTATGCATAAATTTAAAATCCTTTACTTAGTGTGTGTATGAGGACTTAGAAAAAGTGATTAGTAGCTTTAGTAGTCCCTTGAGATTCAATAAAAGGGGAGACTCAGAGATGAGCAAGATACTAAATTGGAAAAAGAAAGATTCTCAGTTAACAGAAACAAAATAGGACAGTGAGTTGCATATAAAAGTCTGAATGATAAATGAGTGAATTGATTGAATTTTACCAAAATTATGTCCATTCAACATGGAAGTAATATTCTTCATTGAAAAAGTGGTCTGTTAGACTCTTAAAGTAATAGTTTTTAGATAATTTTTAAAATATATAACACAGAATTTTCAGTACTAGCTATGTGGAAATCACTAATTTGTTTAGGGTAAAAGCTGTACTTTTGAAAAAAGTTTTTATTCTTACAAGAGATTTTTGCTAAAGAAAGCTCACATTCTTAAGTTCTGGTGATTAGTTCTGAGTCTGCAACTTGACAAGCTAAATCCTAAACTGTTTCCTGTCTACCTCAGGTTAAAACAATTAGCAACAATTTATAGTAATGAAATTAGACACTACTCAGGATAAATGGATGTCTTTGGTTTGCATGATGAGCTGTGACTCTGTGATGAGTGTGAAAGTTTATATGCCAGACAGCAGGGATTGTCACCTTGATTTTTTTGCTTTTTCTTTTTTGAAATCTGTCCCAGACCAGTTCAACTGTTAAATTTCAATTAAACTAAATGTGGTCAGAAAAACAACACAAAAAAAGGGTTGGAAATGTAAGTATATTTCTTTTATCTAGCCTGAGCTGTTGGCAAAGTAAACTGGCTTTTCCATACTTGGCATTTATTAATAATATTTTGAATACCATTGCGCTTTTTAAGCTGAGTGTGGTGGAATTCTCTTGTGGGATTATTAAATGAGTCGATTTGCATTCTAATGAGAACAAATGTTTGGGATTGCATTGTTAAAATGCTAAAACGGTGTGTGTATAATTATTTTGCAGCTTAGATTCGCAGAACTCATTTCCCCAAACTCCTTTTTTTAAATAACTAAAGAGTCAGAGCCTACTGACGGCTGGAGGGGAGGTGATTAGGGTAATTTAAACTGTTCACAAATGACTTTGCCACGGAATGAAAGCATTTCTTTGGCTTTGCCCAGCTCCTTTCATTATCTTTAAGCGGCCGCAGTGTTGAGTCCCATAAGAAGTCTCACCAGCTCTCTTTCCTTGTACAGTTTCTCATTTGTATTGATTAATCATTTTGTAATTCCATTCTAGGTTGACTTGCTCATCTTTAAGGCATTTGCTACTTTTTTCTTTGCTTGTCTATCCTGTAACGGTTATGTTGTCTGTTCTAATACCTTAGCTTTATCACTGCAAGTCAAGCTTTAAAACATTAATCCCTGCATGCTTTAATTTCATATTCTATTACCAGAATGAATGCAAATACTGGTTCCTTTTTCTGCTTTTTAATCATCTTTACTACAGCTTTTGCATATGGGCCAATAGTAAAGTAAGCTTTTATTATTTAGAGTGTGTAACTGTTTTTTAAAAAATAGTTTTTCAACTCCCTTTCTTTCATTAGTTTTACATTTTGTTGATAAAATATAAATGTTTACTGGAAATATCTGTAGCCTTAAAACTTACTCTGTTATTGCCAATTTTTAATAAAATATACATATTGTAAGTTAACAGTCTTAAGCTACTAATGGTGACACTAGAAATGTTTTATTATCACATTTTTAAGTATCTTAATTGTTAATTTTGCCCTGAGTGGTTCATTGGGATCACAGAGTTTTGGAACAATGATGATTTTGGATTTTTTATGTCATACAGCTTGAGGTCGGGAGAGAAACTAAAGAGGACATAGTCCGCCCTACTCTTCTTGTAGGTATTGATTGTTTGAGTTTAGAAAAATTAAGTGGTTTTCTTAAAAACAACAAATAATCATTTCATGGATACTGTTTTTTTAAAATGACTAATCCAAATTCTGTTTGTGAGTTTTTATTGTGATGACCAGTGCTTTATTAGACTAAATGATACTTTTTATCTATTGCCTAAAGAACATATTTGCATATATATACATATATAAATACACATATAATACAAATATAGCTGTGTTGAAAATACTGGAAACATTGACAGGGACAATGCTTTGAAAAACACAAGTGTGAAAATCATTCAGTGAAACATTATTTTATGACAGTTGCTAATTAATACAATGGAAGTAGGTGGCTTCAGTTAAAACAAGTTTAAAAATTGATAATACTCAAATATTTTAAAAATGCCAGTCCATATACTGATGGTTATTCTTGGCTTGAGACATTAATTAAAAGCTTGTGATAATTGGTGTCAAGACTTTTTGTCATCTAAAAATTGGTTTATTTGTTTAAAGTCAATCTTTGATAATTTCAAGAACTTTAAAATTTTCAGAATTACACATGTTTAACATAGTACAGTTACAGAATAGGGAAGTTTACATTCATCCATAATGCTCATTTAGCTATTGTTAAGAGATTTACATTGAGAGATCAGTTAGGATTCATTTGTTTGCAGGAGGTAACCAGAAACATGACACAGACCAATTTACACAGGACAGAACAGTGGAATTTTTTTAGCGCGACAGATGAAAAGAATAGATGTGGAACGGGCTTCAGCTATGCATACTGGTTTGATCTCTGCTAGTGATCTCATCCCAAGACAGCTTCTTTGGATCACATGGTTTTCTAAAGATGATTAATCAGTAGCTACTGGAAAGGACAGGGAGTTGGATGCCACCAAGGAAGGCTAATAAAATCCACTACATGGAGTTATCTGCAAAAGTTTCTAGATGATACTATACGATCCAAATTATCAAACTCTGTGGGCTCTACGCTCTCACTTTGTCTCTGTCTCTATTTTTTCTGCATGTGCTTTCATCATGTGATTCATAGGACGCATGAAGGAAAAGGAACCTGACAGAATGAATTCAAGTGAATGCAGTTATTCCCTATTCACTTCATTTTATTTTCAGACTTAAGCTACATGGCAGATGTATGCATCCCTAACAGCATCTCCTCCTGTATACAGAAAAATTACAAACTTTGTTCTCTAAAACTTTGAATCCTTTAATCTTCCGGTGGATGAGTAGCTCCCTCCTCCTGCCCCCCAAAGCCTTAGTCTGTCATGACCTTTCATACCTGTTTTGTCTTTAGAAACAGCTTTGTAAATGTCACAAGCTTAGGATTCTTTTTAGAGGCTTTGGGTTTCAGCTCCATAACCACTGAGTAATCAGATTCAGGTTGGTTGTGGTTCATGATATTTATTGACTGCTAGTTTGGCTTTAGGACCCTAATGCCATAGGTTGAAGTGCCATATTGTCCTATTACCAAAGAAAAGTCAAAGGCTGTGGGTCTTGTTAGTTTCTCTTTTTACCTATATATTTTTTAAATTTTCTACCACCTTGATAGTTTTAACTTTGTGATTTTTCTTCTGTCAATATGCCGGAAAAAAAAAAAAAGTCAAAAGAAACAGTCTATGACTAATTTGCACCTAGATAATATCCAAAAATGGAACCAAGGAATGTTGATGAAAGCTAGGTCTTCCGACGAAATTGGCAGGAGGGAAAAATAGCTAGGCATTTATGCAGGTGTAAAAAAAGCTCTTATATGACAGAGGTCATGAGCAACGACAAAGCTCAAAATTGAAGGACTACTAATGGCAGAAATACACTATTCTAGATGACGTTGGTATTTCAAAATGGGTTAGAAAAATTATCATTCTCAAGAGCATCAACCTAATTTTTGAAATACAGTAAATTGAGATCAAATCTTTAATAGTACTGATAATCCAGATAATTGTATAAAAGGTGTAAAAAGCCTCATGGTGAGAAATTTTACTCAAGAGCCAGAGCATGTTCATACCTGGCAAAGACCACGATTAGACTGCAGCAAACACTATTGGAGTTGGTCAGGCAGCTCACCCATTGTAGTAACGCAGTGAAATGTGTTGCCCTGACCTGTTTTGCTGGTGCTTTCTAATTGAGCAGGTGTGCCGTTCAGAGGGTGTTCATTAAGTGGAATTTAGTGTGTGTGTGTTTGAATCCATATTTCAGATTTGCCAAATGGCTCTCGGTATTTTTGTGTTTAAAAAGAAACATAAAACATGTAAATCCTGTAGTGTTTAGATGAAAACCTGTTTCTGTTACTTGTACACCTGAAAAAATAGAGAAGCTTTCTTTGTCCTAAAAAAAAAAAAAATCAAACCCTTATTTTTCCTTGGCTTGGGGTCTTTAAAAATATTGTAGTTTTGCCAAAGCAATGCTAATCAATTTACCAAAATATTAAAGTGAATTCAGAACTCTGACAATATTGATTTGCAGTGGGTGTTAATCTTGGCAAAGCTTATTCCTCTAGTTGTAATAAATCCAATTACTCAAAAGTACTTTTATTGTGCTTTTCTCTCTCTCTTTTTTTTTTTAAATCTCTTTGCTTCTTTCTACCCAGGATTAAAATGCTTAGTAGCACTATAAAGGTATTTAGCTAGCTTCAGAAATCTACCAGTCTGTAAGACATGGAGAAATAAAGCTTCAGTGTAGACAAGTAAATTAATATACTTTGGAAAAATTAATCCCAAGTGGTTTTATAAGTTACTGGACTCAAAACTATAAATTATGAGCTATGAGGGGATTTTAAAAGCCATTGTGAACCCCTGGCACAATGTTCTACTTTAATCAAAGGCCAAAAAATGAGCTTATTGAGAGCAAAATGGAAATATCATAACCACATATTCTTCGCATTGTTTTTGTGCTTTACAACTTAGAGAATGCTTTGACATACATTTTGGAAATGTGCCTCCAAAATCCTTCTATGGTGGAAAATTCATGTTTGTCTTCATTTTACAGGTTAAGAAATAGAGTATAATGAGGTTAAGTTACCACTTCAAACCATGTAGATACCATGTAGATGAACATGGGTGGATCTAAGGCTTGAACACATGTATATCTATGTTATTTCTGTTAACCTGAACTGTGTCCCCTAACAATCACAACAGATCAGATGTTAGGCACAGTAGATCTAAAGGAAGTTTAGAGAATCCAATGAAAAGATCAGGGAATTAACAAGGGGTGTGGTAAATAAGACTAGCATCTGGTATTAGTCAAGTGATATTTGTGCATTAAACACTGAATTATGCATGGTATTAATAAATGAATAAGTCCATGAAGATATAGGCTTACCTTCAGATAACTCATATATAATTGAAAAGAAAATGCATGCACAAGAGAAAAACCATTCAAGAAGTTTGGGTATAAAATTTTGGAGGTAGGTCCTTGGGAAAGAGAAATTGATTTGCATCATATAGGGTCAGGCTATCCAATACAGTAATCACTAGTCACACATGGTACTGAACACTTGAACTATGCCTAATGCAAATTGAGATGTACCTTAAGTGTTAAATACATAGAGGGTTTTGAAGACTTAGTGTAAAAAATGTGTAAGATTTTATTAAAAGTTTATGTTGATTTGTGTTGAAATAATATTTTAATGTATTATTAAAATTATTTTCACCCCCTTTTCAAACTTTAACATTGCTATTAGCAAATTTAAAATTCCACATATGGGTTACCTTATAATCTTATTGGATAAGGGCTGATAGGGAGGGAACGTGGAGCTCCAGAGCTGCTTGGAAGGATGAGATGAGGGGCAGATATGTGAAGAGGAGAAGGGCAGGGAGTCAGTGGAGTGGAAGGAGACTCTCTGATGATACCTTCCACAGCTCTAGAGCTTTAATCCAGACTGCCCTACTGACTGCAGAATCTTTCTTGTAAACATTTCTTGTGAAAAGGCCCAGTTTTGCATACAAGACAAAAGAAAGGTGATTATTCGGTGTCACGTAAAGACATAGGGGCCTGTAGGAGAGTCTAACCTCATTCCTACTCACATCTTCAATTAATTGATCTGGTGTGAAAGGCCTTGAACTTCATCACGCTGTAAAGTCAAAGTTTTGTTAGCTTTCCCGGAGATGAAGGAGCTAGCCTCTGGGTTAAAAATACATTCTTAAGAGATAAAAATAGCACTCTTAAGTACCAGATTACTAATTCCATTCAGTAGTGTCTAGTGTATACTTAACGAGTGTTTTGTTCAATGATGAGAACAGAAATGAACCCTATGTCAATGTCATGGCAGCTGACTTAATACCTACACTCAATAAATTAGCACTGAGTGAATGCAACCCTCAAGGAATTGATAGTGAAACAGGAAATCAGGCTCATATATCTATTACGGGAACATGGGAGAGAGTGGTCAGAGGTATGAGGGCTTTGTGGAGGAGAAAATTTTCATCTGGGGATATGATACAACATCATAGAGAAGATGGCATTGAAATAGATTCTTAAGGAAGGGTTTGGACATAGGTATATATACATTTTTGGAGAGTGTATTCTGCAGTATAATTAATAAAATTACATAGAAGAGAAAGCTTAGTAGGAATGGATAGTTCAAGTTGATTAGAGTGAAGAGATTTTAAATCAATGTTCAATATGGAAAAATAAATCTAGGACATATCTTGGAAAGCCTCCTTTAGTAAGGCCATGAGTTTCAATGAGAGAGGTGATATCATATGGTAGCAGTGTTAAAATAGTAATAATAATAATATAGTAACTTTAATGATAATAATGGTTTATTTACATGTATGTAGAAAAGTCAACAATTTGAACCTGTTCTGTGATTGCTAGCCTAATTTAATAGAAATAACAATAACAGCAAAATAACAACAAACAAGATTTAATCTGCTAATGCTTCACCTATTTTTAGGTAATCTCAGAAGAATTACATTTATAATGCATCCTTCACTAGTAGTTTCTCAGATTTCCTTGTCCATCTGAATTGGCGTAACCCATGTGGAATCATTCCCACACCTCTGTACTTGGGCTAATCTGTCACAAAGCCTGAGATCTGGCGGCTCATGCAGCCACTGGGGAGCTCAGTGAAACAGCCTGGAGATGGAAAGGCCAGTTAGAGACAGGAGACTGAGGGTATCTGAGGAAATGTATTTTCCTTCTTTTCTTCCCTATGGGTACCATTTCCAGGAATGGTTCGCCCTGCAGTGAACCTTCCATTGAATCCCCACATGACAAACACATTAGCTCTGTGAGTTTTTGTATCTCTTTGCGGCTCATCAGGAAGCAGCAGACATCACTGTAACACAACTCATGCTTCTCCACGCCTGACCCTCCTCATTTGGTGCTTACATCTTTCAAATAAATTATCAGCACTTTAATTTTTGCCTCAGAGTGTTCATTTGGGTGTTGTTTTTTTTTAAAATAAAACTCAAGCTAAGAAAGACAGGTATTGACAAATGCGATAAAGTCAAAAGGAGGGCAGAAACACTCAACTAACATTTTTAAGTGCTTTCTAAAGAAATTATTTTTTGGTACTTTCACAGATTTTTTTGGTAATCCTCCACAGCAACTCCATTATTTCCACATACAGACAAGGAAAATCGAGGTTCAGAAATGCTAAATGTATTACTCAAGGTTATAAGATGGTAGGGGATAGAACAATGGCTCGAAGAGTTTGAATAAGTTGCTCAAGGTCATAGACTTGGCAGAAGAAATAAAAGCTCAGAGAGGTTAACAACCAGTTTAATCCGCAGACGAGTTAATGGGGGCAGAAAAAACAGTTTCACAGCCTGACATGACCAACTCTGTAGACTGAGATCTCAGCTGCTTTGTCTGACTCCCTATTCCAGAGCAAAGAAAAAATAAGAGGAAGTCTTACAAAAGAATGAAAATGATTAAGGTACCTATATAGAAGAAGTGATCACTTCAAGGGGCAAAGGAACTTTAAAGTTTGTGAAGTGTTTTCTTATGAAAAAGACATTTTAGACTTTGTCTATATAACTTCAATAGCAAAAGACAGGAATAGCGAAAGGACCCATTTTGGCTCATTATAAAGAAAAAAAATACTTTTCTGCAAATTGGAACTGGTTAAAAATGCCGAAAGCTTGTGATTTTTTCCCATCGTTGGCAGGAAGTGGGAGGGATCAAACTGAGTCTGCAAAATTTTAGGAATAAGACCATGCTATGGAGAAAGTGTTGGTCTAAATTACCTTTACAGTAATCCTTTCTAATGCAGAGATGATGTGATTTTGAATTTTTGATTAACAGTTGAATGCACTTAAATTTTTAAAGCAAGACGTTATAAGTAGTTACTATGAATAGATACTATGACCATTTGCCCCCAGATTTCGACTAGGCAAAGATTTCCGTTTAATCATGCAAATGAATACTGGAAAATAGGCATCTCATTCACAGTGTCATGAGTTTTTAACCTTAAACTAATACAGTGCCCACATCATTGTATGACTGTTTTGGAAAGCATTAATTCTTCATTTTATAAGAATAATTATATAAAGGTCAAGGTAAGGTTTTCATGCTTGATAAAGAACGTGTTGGTATCAACTTCAACCCAATAGTTGCCCTCTGTTATCAAGAGTATTTATTATACGTACAACTTCAGTGACAAGTAGAACATAACGCATCAGCTTTGAGAAGGTGTTAAAAAATACCCAGGGAGCAAATGTAGCTTTTGAGATCTAGTTTATATTAAAATATCTCATTATTTCAAGTATGGTCTTCAAAACTAGACTTTCAATCTATTTTCACTGTGAAACTTAACTTTAAAGAGGAATCATAATTATCATTAATGTCAACAAAGCTTTTATATACCCCTCCAAATAAAACCTGCTCAGTGATAGTTATTTCACGTCATGTAAAAATACAAAATTTTGTCCTAAAGTCAGATATTCTTTGAAAGGGAGAATTCTTTACGAGAAGATGAGCCAAGAAGGTTATCCAGTAAGAGAATAGGAATCTGAACTAGAAGTAGTTTCTTACTACAGATAAAGAAATTGACTGGTTTAAACATGCTTTTAAGCTTTAAGGAAAGACCAGACACATTTATCTAAGTTGTGGATTTTCCTTGGCATATTAGTGTATCTTAGGAAGTGTGGCCCTCCAAACTCGCAAGGAAGAATGTCTTACAGACTGCCTGCTGCACGTAATGTAAACTTTCAATGTGATTATCTTTTTTTTAATATCTCTAAAGGAGCAATGAAAACAACCATAGCCTCGTCTAAAAGTTGCAGGTGTTTCCTCAGTGTTTTAATCCAAATGTCTCATGTACATAATGAAAGGGTCGGAGTTCCCCATGCCCCTCCACCTCCTCCACCAAAGTGATTACTTGAAGTGGACTTTTTAGTGTTTCTTTTCACGTCTTCCCCTCCAAACATCCTGGAATGCTTTTCCTCAAATCTTCACTTCCAGTTGATGGTGTCTCATAGTCGACACCAACTTGCCCAGTCTTCCCCATTTATGTGATCACTGCAGTGAAATGAATAGGAAATCCTGGTCTCCGAGTTTTCTTCTTGAGTTTCTCAGAGTACGTTGGTGCAGTCGCTGTTTTACTGCCTACCTGACACACCCACACGGTTCCCGATGATGCATCTTGTTTTGCAACGTGGCAGACGTGCTGTGCAAGCCGGGGTACTACTGTGAGTTCCTGAAGGAGGTATCTGAGTAGCTTTTACTCTCTCCTGGAGATCTCTTTGTTGAGAGGTGGTAGCCCCATGAAGTGTGACAGAGACAGCCATAGGCTGATGAACTAGATTCCATACTGAGCTCTCTTATTTTACAGTCACATGTTGTAAAATATATAGATGTTCAAGTAACAAATGATTCTATAGTGTAAGGCTCTGAATTCAGCAGGATGCAGATCAAAGAAATTATTTCATCCTGATTTTGTCTCTAGAAATCAATAAGTAATACATGACCTTTCTCACGGTGACATCACAATCTATTAGAAATAGACTTAAGATTTTGTTATTCAGAGATGATGAGAATGGATATTCCTACGTGATTCCAGAGCACATGTTTAATAGTGTAGAGAGAATAGAAGAGTTGAACAGAAATGGGTTTGTTGGACCAAGTGACCTGAGGGTAATGTAATCCTGATTAAACTAAAACTTTGGAAACTCACTCAGAAAATAGAATTTATTTTACTTAGCTTATGAAAGTTAGAACTTTTCCTTTTGAGTAATTGACAATATTTTGAAAAAAGTGCTGCTGACTTAATACAGTTGTCTCCATAGAATTTTGGTTTCTGTGGTCTCGCACTCCCCACCCCCGCCTCCCACCAGTCACATTACTCCTGTGCAACCCTCTGTGGTGAAAGGACTTTGCAGATGATGTAAATGTTGTGCATCTTAACATAGGGAGATTGTCTGGATTATCCAGGTGGACCGATGTAATCACACGGGCCTGTAAAAGATGAGAAGGAGTCAGAAGCGTGAGAAAGAGAAGTGAGTGCATCAGAGAAACGTGGACCGAGGAAGAGTCAACCTGCTGTTACTGGCTTTGGAGATGAAGAAAGAAGGCTGTGAGCCAAAGAATGCTGGAGGCCCTCCGCTGACACCCCTCAAAGACCTGGGACCTCAGCACGACAGCGGCACGAAGCTGAATGCCACCAACAGCCTGAGTGAGAAAGAAAATGGATTCTCCCCTGGAGCCTCCAGGAAGGATCACAACCCTACAGACACCCTGACTGTTAGACTATAGGGAGAGACTCTGCTGAACCGTCTACACGTCTGAGCTACAACCATAATAATGGATGTTGTTTTAAGCCGCTAAATTCATGGTTATTTAAGACAATGGTAAAAAACAAATACACTTCCTTAGAGGTTTAGGCAGTTCCATCACTGCTTCTGTATTTAAACTCTGTGTGTGTTTGTGTATGTGTGTGTGTGTGTGTGTGTGTGTGTGTTGGAATTTCAGTGCACTCATATGTTGTGGTCCCATTTCTTGAGTGTGCATCTGGGACTGGAAAAAGTTTCTGTGACTTCTTTTATAATTTGGATTTCAACTGGAAACTTATTCTATCACTTAAAGCTTTTTTATGAAAAGCTGTTCTTGAGGTGGAGAAAAACAATAATATTATCTACTTTACCGTGGCCTGACCTCACAGTTCATGATTTTTCAAAAATTAAGCAGATGCACCTAAATTGCCAACGGTCTGTCTCATATTAGCAGGATAATTGCAAGTCAGGGGCCAAAATAATGTTCTTTTTTTCCTTTGATGCAGACTTGCTGCTCATACGTTTACTCAGAAATAATTCTGGAGGTTTAGATGTAGTGTCATGAAATTATTAGCCACGCACAAAAAAGTTACAGATCTTGTTAGAATTTGCCGGTAGTCTCACCATTAGCCAATCACTTTGGAAGATCATTACCATAAGGATACTCTTATCGTTAACCAAAGTGCAGAGTCTGTCCTTGGCAAGAATTTATCTCTGTGTCTTATATAAAAGACCAGAGATCTGTGGATTTGAAAAGAAAGTAGAAAAACCATAGATGTTATTAAGCCGCACGGGTCTTTGTTTAGCTCTGGTGCTGTGAGTCAGGAATCTCGTGATATCCTTTTTCCTACGTGTTCTCAGCCTGTTTCCTGAGGTTCTTACTACCCTTGAAGAGAGACAGATATTTCATCCTCATCTGTTGGGAGACTCGGGGAGTCAGTCTTAAGGTCTCGTTTTGCATGGCTTGATGCCCCCGGCCACATTCATAACTCACTGAGGGCTCCAGATTTTATAATTCAGTCTGATCCTGCTGTAATCCACCGCATCGTTACATAAACAGTGTTATCATAGGACGCATTCAGGTAAAACACTAACACAATTAAGATTAAAGAACGAGTTAAGTAGCAAATAGGGGGAAAACACGTTCTTCTTCCCCTGCTCTGTAAACAGCAGGTTGACTCAGACATCTTCTTCATTTAGTAAACCATCTAAAAACAATAGGCTATAATGAGATAAGCTGGCGGCTTCACATTACAGCAGAGGTTGGGGGGGGGTTCTTTTGGTAAAGGAGTGTATTTTTACAGGGGAAAAAAAAGTGTATCAGGTTAAAATCTCAGTGACAAACCAGTGCTAACTAGCACATGTCTGGCAATGTCACCAGAGGTGGCTGTGCCTGACGTTTCCTGGAGGACAGCCTGTAGTTAAGTAGCATTGAAAGGCACCGCAGGCATTACGGCAAATGTGTAGGGGACTGTCAACAACAATGGGGGCAAAATCAAGCTATTTGAGCTAATGGCTGATGCTGTGTTCAGTGCATTATGCTGGTGCTATTCACATCACTACGGCTAAGGTTGTGTCAGTGTTTTCATAATAGAGCTACTATTTTAGAGGTTTATAACCTGGCAATAAAAAATTGACTTCTGGCAAAAACTTGACGTAACAAGACAAGACCTCAGCAAGAAAGTGATTTTTTTTTTTTTTTTTTGAGAAATCGTATTTCGTTGGGGGGAGAAGGTATGGAATGTTTTATTGTTTCAGATGTCCATTTGAGTTTCTGAAACTCAAAATACAGCTCAGATTTGGAAAATGGCATTTTGTAAGTTATTCGACTACAAGAAGGAATCACATTTGTGAAAGCCTGGCCAGACAATACTTATTGTTACAGGCTTAGCTCGGAACATTTTTGTCTTTCAAAATGTTCTTTCCAGACTTTTCAGAGTGGGAGTGTGTGTAGTGAGTGACTCACCATCTTTTATTTTGATATATAGAAAAGCATGCTTGCGTGAAGATCAGGGAGTTAAAAGGAGTTTTGTTTTCAGAAGATAGTATATTATGATACATCACTTGTTTTTTTTTTGAGGTTAGGCTCCTTGATAACACCTAATTCATTAATCCTATTATTAAATGTCATAGATTCATTACATCTAAGCATTGGAAAAAATCCAACTTCCCCAAAGAGATGAAAGTTCTATCACTGTTATCATGATGAACATCACCCATTTCACTGCATCTGTAGCCTGTGCCCAGTCGGGCACTGGCGACTTGGATACGCTAACCTGACATCCAGTATTTGACCTTATGGATCTTCGAGACATATGTTATCATAGAGAGATACATATACAAAGAAGAAATAAGGTAAAAAGGAACAAAATTTACAAATACGTGTATGCTGTTGCACACTAAACTAGTAATGGTAGTTTTCAGATTAGAGATTTTAAAACCTTTATTTTAAACATCTGCATTAAGTTTGCTTTCAGGTTATAAGAACTGAGCTGCAGAAGCAGGAGAGAAGAGAAAGCAGTTCAAAGATTTGGAAGAAGAGTAACACCAACAGGGAAGAGGGGAAGATACTAGCAAAGTAGCGATTCCTGACAACAGAAGATGTGAATGGGGATTGATGTGGATGTTACTAATAAACATTAATATAGTATTAATAATAAATAGTATTAATATTAACAGTAACTACTTTTACTGATGACCAGTATGTATTAGGTGTTAAACTGCTTCACCAACATGACAGGGCAGCTATTGATCAGCAGCTGCAGTTTTCATACAAACAATATTATTTTATATTTCTCCTTAGACGGTGTCTGTCAAGCTTCAGAGCACAGAATACCAACAGATACAGTCAGTTAAAGCTGGAGGCTGGGCTATTAAACTACTTATGAATTTTCCAGAGGGAATTAAGAAACTAGAGCGACCTTCTTCTTTAGTCGACTAGTGAACGTTGTCTTATAGGCCCCATAAAGCACATGTTCTCTGTTGTATGATACGGTGTCATTGTAGACACTTTGGCTCAATTGGTTTAAATAACGGACATTTATCTTATTCCAGCTTATGTTAATCTGAAATGGAAAAAAATATTAAAATCTTTCAAAAGCACGTCTGAAGAATTGAGATAGAACTGAAAAAAAAATTACTTTGACCCCCTTTCATATTTATTCAGGGTTGTAACAAAGACTTGACTAAATTAGAGAAAGCCTGTTTGTAAATTATTTTCATGAAAGAGACAGAATCATCTCTGAGGTTATAGAATTGTTTCTCTTCGTTAATGAGAGCCATATCTTACCTTACTTTAAACTTTCCTACTTGTGTAAGTCTTTCAATGTGACTCTTTGTTTAACACTGAATCTCACATCAAGAGACTTGACAAGTTGAGAGGTGAGTTATCTGGAGCAAAAAAATTAAGCTTGTCAGAAGCAGTCCTCCCACACAGAATTAAGATAAGATCTCAAATTCTTAAGTTCTCAAGATAATAGCTCTAAGGAGATATTTTTATCCATCCTGCCAATACTGAGTAGATTGTAGAAAAAATAGTTTTTCTTTCCCATATTTGAAAATCACTGTTTTTACAGAAATTCTGAATTTTTTGTTGTTGTTGAATTTGTTCTAAAGAGATATATGTACTGCTGAGAGTCACAGTTACTGGAAAGGAGGAGGCTATGGGAAACATGCATTTTTTTTTTCCTCTTTAAACATCATAGTGCAGAAGAATTGAGAGGAGAATGAGAAATTCACTTATAATGTATTGAGTTCCATGTGGAAATGTGCATTTCACAAAGTGAAAAAGCAGTAGCCTGTAACCTCCAAGTGCCAGAAATGAGAAGGAAACTCAGCCTCTTAGTAGTAAACTAGGTTTGAAGCTAGACGAGCCAGAATTAGTCACTGATTTAAAAACTGGGCTCTTAACCCACTCAGAAACTGTAGCAGAGAAAACAATCAATGTGCAGAGCAGAAAACTGGAATAAAGCTACCTGCATAAAGGAGTTGTCCTTTCTGTGAAACAAGAACTAAAATATTCAAGCACTAGAATGGAACTGGCCACAAAAGGATGTCACCCATCCTGGGTCTTTGGTCATGCTAAAATGGCCTGTGAGGTCTTAGCGTACCTCAAGCCTGCCAAGGTGAACCATTGCAAATGAACACTGGCCTTGTACTAGTAAAACCCCAGGTATCCCAACAGTGGCAAAAATGAAGCCACTCTGATAAAGAAGCCTCTTTCATCCATGGCAGAGAAGACAAAATGGTAGACATGGTACACAGAAACGCTGCGACCATATTGTAGATTAAAATGTATTTGGAAGACTCTTAGGTAAGCAACAAATCTGTATCATATATCTTTCTTTTCTAGTCCCAGAATCCAATTTTAATGACCAAGAGTAGGAGAAAGGCCAGCATTGACTCTAGATGTGAGGGAAAGCTGCCATGCATGCACTAGACAGTTTGATGAATAACTGCTATGTATAATAAAGACAGCATTAGATAAAGTACTAACTTCTTTAAAAGTCACAAACAACCAATCATCAGTCAAGAAGAAATAGATAACCTGGATAGTTCTACAACCCAAATGTATTGAAGTTTTAGTTAAAAACCTTAAGACTGTGAGTACACAGATAAACAAACAAATTAAAAAAAAAAAGAAAGAAAAAGAAAATTATGGGCCCAGATGGATTCACTGGTGGATTCTTCCAAATATTTAAAGAAGAAATAAACACATTTTATCAAAACTCTTCCCAAAAATTGAAGAATAAGGTATCTTCCCCAAGTCATTCTGTAACCCTCAATTACACTGACACCAAACACAAATGCGAATATTGCAGGAAGGCTACAGAGAAGTTATCCCTATGAGCGAAAATCTAAACAAAATTTACAAAATAAATGCTAACAAAAAATACAAAGGCTAATGCATCATGATCAAACCAAATCTAGTCCAGGATGCAAAGCTGGTTTAACACTGGAAAATCAATCCATGTAATTGTGACTAAAAATGAAGAAGAAAAACAAAACAAAACAAAACAAAACCTCTGTGATCATCTGAGTGGATGCAGAGAAAGCATTTGAAAAAAATTAAATATTCTTACTTGTAAAAAACTGATAAAGATTCTCAGCATACAAGAAAGAGAAGGGAAATTACTCAACCTAAAAAAAAAAAGCCTCTTAAGGAAAACCTACAGCTAAAATCGTAAGAATGGAAAACTAAATGTTTTACTTCTAAAATCATAAGCAAGGCAAAGATGTCTGTTCTCATGTGTTCTATTCAATGTTACACATTCTATCCAATGAAATAAGGCAACAACAACAAAAGCAACTATATATATGTAACTCCTATCTAATAAGAAATAATGGAAATAATAATAAAAATTATAAACTGAGGTATAAATTTTACATATATTTCAAACAAATGTTTGATAATATGTGTTGATTTTTTACTTTAACCTGCAACACAATACTACCAGTAGACTAATGGACAAGTAAATTATAAATGGCTAATAAGCCAATGAAAACAAGTTCAGTCTCTTTTTTGCTATAGTTCACCCCTAGTTATTTATTTTTTTAAGAATAGTCAGGCATGTGTGAAAAGATTCATGTGAATGGAAGTTACCATAGCGTAACAGTGAAAAGTTAGATAACTAATCTCATGGGATTAAACAAATTGTAGAGCCTCTGTTCTACGCTTGCCTTGGGTTACTTTTTTAATAAGAAGTAAAAACAAAGTACATATGGGGAATAGAAACAAAAGAAGACTTTAGAGGTTAACAAGTGCCAGGTTATGACATTTCTTTAATTCCATAAGCGGTGGAGAATAACTGACAGGACTAGAGTATAGAATTGTTCTTTTATAACTCATTGTCTAATATACGTGTGACCTTACATGCCGCATATAAGTGATTCTTCACGATAGCAGTGAGGTCTTTAAGCATTGTGGATTTCTCATATACCCACAGAAACTTATATGTAGTCAATGGTCAACATATACAGCATTTTTCATGTAAAAAAGGACTCTAAGGAAAATGACCATATAGCTGCATTTTACAGGTACTTCCCAGCCCAATACTTGAAACAGTTTGAAATTGACTTACCAAAAGGATAAACTTGAAAGAATCTTATATACCTAATGAGGCTAATGACTTTGTTATACTACATTGGAGTGGTCATAATAATTTTCTAATTTTATTTATATTAGCAATTCAAAATGGACATATGTCAGCATAAAAACCATGTGGCAAGAGACATGTGTAATACTGGGATTAACTGGGTAGAAAGTTAAATGACAAAACAAGATGAAATAAAACCTTAAAGTGTGTGAGACCAAACTAAAAAATGTACACTAGATGTCATCTAAGAATGTTATGAAATTTTTTATGACAATAAGTGAAAAGCTTTGGGATGAATGCAGAGGGAGGGAGGAGGAGAAGAGGGGTATACAATATACTAGAAATTAATCAGCCTCTCTGAACAGAATCTTCTGAGTATAGAATAGAACTTTCTAATGAGTGTTTTTTCCCAAGGAAGACAAATATTAAAACCATGGACTTTCAACTAAGCACAGAATATTCTTAGGATTTATCTCACCACATCATGCGCATTAGGTTTAAAATGCACCATCTCGGCAAATAAACAAAATCTTTCTCAGCACTCTGTGCAGTCAGGTGACTAAAGTTAAATGTCGTGGAAGATAGCAAGATGCTATGGTTTAGGATAATTCATCAGTGTCTAATAAGGGTCTTAAGAGGAGGCAGATAGTACTCAAGTTAATTTGCAAAAGTTCTTACTTGGATTATAGACAAAAAAAGTGACAAATAGTCTTAAAAAAAGTGACAAATAGTCTTAAACAGAGAAAGAGTGACTCATAAAATTTTTTAATTATTTACACATAAAATACAAATTAAATCATTATTTGCTTGCATATATAATCTTTTTCTGTTAGTTTTCCTCGAATTACTTAAATTAGAAATAATTACCCTGAATGCTATGATATCACACGGTATTTTACAATTTTAATAGATAGCATTCTCTTTTATCATACCCCATGCCTGTTCTCTAATTCAGCAGACATCTATTAGGCACTGATGGTGTACTCAGCATTGCATTGTATTAAGTGTTGTGGAAAATGAAAGTAGCAGAAACTACAAGACTTGTCTTAGGTCAGGTTTCTGAGAAGCAAAGCCTAGAAGTGGTTGACTGAGGGAGTCCACCGTAGGAAAACCCTCTAAAAGCAGGGGAGTGAAACCAGATTTGGTAGGAAGAGGGAACCGAGCGAAAACGTGGTCTCAGGTAAAGTGCAACCTTGGTCTTATCCACAGATGAGAGCCCTAGAACATGAACTGCAATGGAGAATGGTTCCCTCCTGGAGGCAAAGGGACTGGCTGTTATTTCCTGTTTTAGTCGATTACTGGCTGTGAGGAGGCTTTGGGAGGCCTCAGCCTTCTGAGTGAGGAGAGTCCGTCTAACCTAGGGCTGTCCTTCAGTAAGGAGATCCCATGTAACCTAGGGCTGTCCTCCAGAGGAGGAGGTGGCCGTGGGACCCGAGTAGCTGGGAGGGAGTGCACAGCCTGCTAGAGGGAAAAGGCACAAAGTAACTATTAAAAGGCTTTTCCTTTTCTCTTTCTTTCCCCTGGCTGTTAACTTCTCAGTCTCCTTATCTCCCCAACAATCCCAGCACACATTAAAACAACAACAACAACAACACATCATCATTTCCATGTTTCCCACCTACATTTTGTATTACTCAGTGACCTCTGCTGGTACCCCTTAGACCTTCTTCACTTCATCTGTGACATTCAGGCTACCCTGGAGTCAGTGCTGCTCAGACTAGTTAACGTCAGTAATCACAAGCCTCCGACAACTTCCCAAATCCTTGAGCATGCTCTGTAATACTCTAGAATTCTGAATCTCTGATCCTGGACTGATACTCTTCCCCATCACTCACCACTACCCCTGATAAACCCATTCAACTCCAGTCACCTTAGCCTCTTGCTGATTCTCAAACATGCTAAGCACACTCCTGCTCAAGGTCATTGCAATTGCCGGTCACTCTACCTAGAACATTCTCCTTGTCCAGTAAGTTTACTCACTTTCTTCCTTTGGATCCCTGATCAAAGGTCATTTTGCCAGCTGGGCTTCTCTGACCACACAATCTAAAATAGCTCTTCACTTAAACACAGTCATCTCCACCTGAAATATTATATGTTTTTTGATTGACTGGTTGATTGGTTGTCTGTCTAACCAAACTAGAGTATTAAGCACACCCCTAAGAGCAGGGACACTGTTCTGTTCAGCACTGGTTCCCCTGTACCTGGAGCAACGTCAAATTCGTAGTAGGTGCCCAATGAATATCTGGTTAATGAATAAATAAATAGGTGCAGAAGGAGCAAAAAGGGATAAAATACTCTGCATTTGTCAGAGAAAGCCGTGCTGGAATGACTTTTGTGCCGAGACTTCACAGGTAAGTACAAAATGTACAGGGCAGAAGGTAGACGAGAACTTTCCAGGCAGAGAAAAGAGCCAGTGCCTCTGAAGCAAGAAAGCACAGAGTGCCCTGCCCTCCTTTGCTCACGCTCTCTACATTGGAGGGCCCGTCAGTAACCACAGCAGTGTTCTCCATAAGGATGCCTCGCAGACCTGTATTTTACTTCCCATTACAGGGCAGCTTGCTGCATATTTCCACCTACATGGTCTGTTGTCACCCTAAAAGAACACTTCCTAGATTTAGTCCTGCCTCTGTGGCTAAGGTATTGGAATTATCAGAGCCACCGCATTGTCCTTTGCCCTCTATCTCATCAGTTAACGACTTGTATTGATTCTTTCCTGATAATATCCTTTATTTTCTCTGAGCCTACTGGCACATCCATATCCTGATAGGTCATGCTGTATTTGTCTATTGACTGGTTCCTCTGACTCTAAGCTCTTCCTGTTTAATTCATCGTGCACAATAGTGCAACATGAACAACTCTATACTTCCAGCATGTCACTCAATAAACTCCTGGAGTTATCTACAATGTTTACTTCCAAAGTCAGAGCCGAGTATTCAGGCCATCCAGGACTTGGCACCAACCAGCTCCCTACTTTGTTCTTCTCTTTTCTATGAAGTCTCAATTTTTCTCACATCTGTTTTCACTTACACTTGTCTACTCTTGTGCTTTTGCCTCCAGTTTCCCACCATCTTGGAATGCCAGCCCATTCCTGTATTATACATTTAACCTGTCTTTTGAAACCTGGCTCACATCTTCCCTCTACACACAGCTGCCTTGACTAATCCATTGAAAAAGGTCTTCTGTGCAATTTGAACATCTAAAAATTTTGTTTCTATGATTCATTTGGAAAGTAACCATTTATTTCCAATGAATATATTTCCTTTATTTTGTATGGAAACATTATTTAAATTTATTATTTTCACTTACCATTTTACCTTTTAATTTCTTGTTTCTCCAGGAGGATTGTAAGTTCTTTTGGGAGCAGGGATAAAATAATGGTATAGAAACCTACGACCCAAGGTCATCTTATACGATATTGTCAAGTCAACCTCCCTGAATAGGTTCTACCAGCCACAGGACCACTCAGAAGATTGAAGTGTAGTAAATATTTATGCATTTTGCCTTTTGTGACTAAAAATTTATTTACTACATTTTTACATATAAAATTATCACTTAGCCTTTAAAGATTCACTCAGGAACAAAATCATTTCAATTAAGACATAGCTAAACTTTCTGGGTAACTTTGCTTTTACTTCCTTTTTGTTGGTTGAGCACCATGAGTTTCCTTTTATTATAGCTATGATTTTATGTATGAAAAAAGATTTTGATTTGCAGAAATTAAGAACAAAGGCTTCAATTTTTGGATTCAAACATGACTTTGCCAATTTATTGCCTCTATGATCCAGAACAGCTAGATATGATCATACGTTGTGCTCACTTCAGTTCCTAAAAATAATTTTGTGGGTGAATGAAACCAAGATGTCTTGTTTTTGTCATCCTATAGATTCACAAAAGCAAAGTGGATAGATCCTATGGTGTTTTCTTCTTTTGTTTAAGTTTAAAAGGTGTATGTAACCATATACAAACTGAAAAAAATGGATGGAGAGGGTGTTGCAGATGGGGATAGCTACTCTAATTAATTCTTCAGGGAAAACACTCTCACTTTTGTTTTACATAATTTTATTCTGATTAATTTTCATAGCTGTTCTCTTGTCTTTCACTTGCTTATCTGATAGCAATGTGTGGTAATTTTCTTTGCCTTTTGAGAGCTCTGGATGATATCTTCTTTCATTACAAAACTTTCCTACAAAAGTAGCATCAAAATCCATATCCATATTTAATGTTAGGAGAAGCCAACCTGGAAGAGTGTTGCTCACCTGGCAGTAATCTTGCAATTAAACATTTATTCTCCTGGAATATGCCAACATTGATAATGTTATTACATTTTATTTTTTGTCATATGATTTCTTTATCTTTTGAGAAACAAACTGCCAACTTCTGTTATCCTAGGTGATACCCATTTCTTCCAAGCATGTACAGCTCCAAGAGGTATTTAACAATGCAATAAATATTACTAACTGGAAAAGGAATACTTCTTTCAGCAAATTTAGTTTGAGAGACTTTATTATTTTTGTCAGTTGGAATGCTTCTGCCTTCTAATAACAAAAACCCTGACTCAGAATGACAAACAATAAGGAAAATGTATTATCACTGTAATAGGAAGTCTTGATTCATGTTGGGTGTCTGGGTTGGTTGATTTATTGGAACAACAATGTGATCAGCTCTACCAGTTCTTTTTTATTTGTGGTCTCTGCCATCATAAACATTTGTTCCATTCAAGATGGATGCAACATTTCCGGCCCTCAAATCCAGAAAGAATAACAAAAGGAAACAAAGAGATCATTTGTGCCTTCATCCTCGCCTAAGAAATAGGAAAATTCCCAGAAGCCACTGAACAAAGTATCCTCCCCACTATGCCTCATTTCTGGGTCAATCAGGTTCACTCTTTGGGCTGCAAAAGACTAGATTTCCAAGGTCAACCTCATAGTCATGCAGTCTATGCAGTAGCTCAAGACCCTGGGCTTAGAAGAGAGCCATTCTTAGTTTAATACACTAATAGTGTCATCTTAAAATTCTTAATAATTTTTAGACAAGAGACCTGTTTTTTTTTTTAATTTTTTATTTTGCACTGGACCTCACAATACTATGTAGCTGATTTTCCATATTCCCTTGAGGTAATTAGCTGTGTGAGGCTGGGGTGGATAGTTCTTGTAAGTCTCAAAGAAAGGAGAATGGGTGAGTGAGATTATTTGACTTGAGAACTGGTTTGACTCCATTCTAAATCACCAAGAGACAACGGTAAAATGATTAGTTGTACATACATTAGGAAATGAATTCCTCAGGTTAAAGAAGCTGTTGAGTGAGTACCAACTAGAAATTGGTGATCTAGTGGGGGGTTTAAAGGGCAATGATTAAGAGTTAAAGCATTTCTTTCTACATTATTGCTCTTGATATTACCATAAAATCATAGATGAACCTACCAAACTAATTCTTGTCCAATGATACCTACTTCCCAAACTTAACACATTTCCCTCTCTTCATGCACACACACGCACGCATGCACACACACACACATGAACATACACATTGAAAGTTTTCAATGCCTCTTATTGCTATAAGAGAAAAGCAGAAAATCTATAAGCAATATTACAAGGACCAGCATGATTTTGCTCTTCACCTCTCGTATATTATGTAACACTTGCTACTTGCTGCTTCAGTCTCTCAGCTCTGGCCATCTGGGCTTTTCAGTTTCCTTAGAGCTCCATGTTGACTGCAAGTTAGGAGCCTTTGTCATGCTATTTTGCCTGCTTCCATTCCCCCCTCCCGGCCTGCTTATCACAGTTATGAACTTTTATTCATACTTAAGGTCAAATTTGGAGGTGTTTCCTCAGAAAAACTTCCCTGCACCCAATTCCAGATCCAGTTATTTTATTATGGAGCCTGTGGAATTACACTGCCTTCTTTCAAAACTGGTATCTCAGTTGATACACACACTTTTATCGGTGTCTATAATTTGTAGATTAATGACAGGAAAGCTTAAGCCTAGGAGATCTAGGATAGCAATAAAAATCAGCTTCATAATGCTTTTTCAAAATTTGGCTCAAATCCTATTAGCACCACTAATGGGTAATATGCAGAGATAGAATTGGGTCGCGTCCATAACTAGAGATTTTGTTGTGTTGAGGAGGTGAGTTAGATTAACTAAGCTTCATAATTACATTTAATTGGTGTGTCCATTATTCACTCAAACATAAAACTTTTGAGTCACTTATTTTGTGATTTGAAACTATATAATTGCCTGTTCTGATTTAAACAGGAAAGCAACAAAAATATTAGAATACCCTGGTTCAGTGACAATCTGTGTTCTTTTATTTAAATGATTTCTAAGGTACCTTGAGAATTCTTTTAAATGCTAAACTTTAACCTGACTCCTTCAGTAAGTGCTCTCCAGTCATTTCATTGTTTTTTGACTCTTCTTACATAGCTTACCAGACTCTAACACTGATGTCCTTATGGGTCTGATGGGCTTGAGATGCCTCCTAATGAAGTCTGGGGGACAGATTTTTTATTTCTCTCTTGGCTTGTTGTCCTTCATTAAAGACATTAAAGACGATTTTGAATTTATATTTTCATTAGGCCTCTTTCCAAGCGTTGTCAGTATGGTTGGTGATCTGATTACAAATTAAAGATACGGAGTAAAAATAGAGCTGCAGATTTTAAAATATAGCGTGTATGTGAGTATGTGTAAGTATGTGTCTGTGTATCTGTGTTGATCCATATACACATTTATACAGACATAAACACATACACTGGTGATCACATTGTTTGTTTAGAACCCAATAATTATACCAAATCTATTCATTCATTTATTCATTCACTAAATATTTATTGAGCACCTGTTATGAGCACAGGCACCCATGTAAACATTACAGAGAGAGAAACAAATCAAATAGATAAGGTAACACTGTCATTTAACTTACATTCTAGTAATGGAGAGAGAGAATGACAAGAGAATAAATAAATAAAATATGTTCACATGGCAGTGAGCACTACAAAGATAACATACTCAGTTAGTGGGATAGTTATATGGCAGATAGTGATTGGGATGGGGAAGAGAATTGCTGTTTTATATTAGGAGTCGGGAAAGGTCTGTCAGAAAATGTGACATTTGAGCTGTGACCAAAATGATTAGAAAGAACGAGCAAGTTGAAGATTTCAGAGAAAAAAACATTAGCTCAAAGTAAACTTAATTTAGCCTTGAGGTAGGCATTGAGTCTAGCTTTATATAGCTAGAAACTTTAATTGGTTGGAACATATTTTCTAAATCCAGAAATCTGTGTTGTTGTTCTAGTTTTATTTTCTGCTTTGTGATTGCATGAAAGGGCAACACCTGGCTGTTACGCACAAAGTCAAGGACGCTTCATCCTTCTCAGCTGAAATTCTTGTCCTGGTTGCCTTTGATTGACTTTGTCATCCTAATCAGTTTACTTCTTGGACGCTATTATTTTAAAAATTACTTCAAAGTTTTGTGTGTTTTTTTAGAGAACGATTATTCCTGTCTTGTTATCTTGCCAGATAATAAATTTGTAGGAGACACTGTATAGGGTCATACTTAAGAAGAAGATTTGAAAACTGGATTTATAATTCAATACCTGTGAAAGCTTGCAAATTACTTAGCATTTCTGAATCTCAGCTTCTTTTCTATAAATTATGGAAAAACAGAATCCACGTTGGAGCTATTGTGAGAATGAAAGGAGATAATTTATGGAAAGTACCTGGCACATAGTAAGTACTCTCAATAAATCTTAAGTATTTTAACTATTATTTTAATCAGAAAAAGTAGTGACCATGAAAGTTCTTTGCAATTGAAAGAAACTCTATAAACAGAGACTATAATTACGTGTTTGGTAAGTAGTCATACAGTAATTATTGGGTAGTGACTTTAAGCATGTTGCTAAAGAATAGTCTTTTTTTTTTTTTTTCCTTAATCTGTGACATATTTTGAGTAGAGAATTGGGCTGGTTTAGAACCACTGAAGTCTACCATAATTCATTATGGTTTTTTAGAATTTTCTGTCCAGAAATAGGCTCTTCACTTGGGGTACTAGACATATAATAAGTCAGCGTATTTATTATATCCAGGGCGGTAAGTATTCCTTATCCTCTTATGGAGGGATGGCTGTTTTCATTCGACACTTTAGTCTTAAAGAGACAAAGAGGTATTCCCTTCCTTATGCACTCTGTACAAGGTGAATGAAGATAAATGGAGACAGTTTTAGATACTCAGAGGAGTAAGTATAGTCAGAATAAGAGGGTCACTTCCATTTCTAAGCTTAAGAAAGCTAGCAGGGCCACAGTGAATAATTATATACTAAACGAAATGTGCCATTATTAATGGTACTGTCTCACTTTTAGCAATTTAATTGTCTACCAGAAGACTATCCAAAGATACTACATTATATTCTCTAGTTTTTTTTTTTTTTAACTTCTTTGCCTACTGAAGCTTTTATAATGATTTACATTAGTAATAGGCTTTCTCCAGTTCACTTAATTTAATCATCCTCAATTTATTCTTCCTTTGATGGAAAGCAATTAAAGAGAGTGTAGACTTCTCCCAAATGAGAACCCACACCTCTATAGACACAGGTGTATGATAGTATATACTTCTCAGCTGTGCAGTTGCTCTGGAAGTTCTGTCCATAAAGTGGGAACCACAGATTACAGTCCTACTTTAAGGCAGGCAAATAATCTTGTTTTTCAACATTAAGAAAAGAACTGCAAGGACAACAACGATGATGATGATGATGATGATGATGATGATGATGATGATGATGATGATGATGATAATGATAATAATGGCAAACATTTCTCAGGCACTCATTTTGTGCCATGTACTGTGTTAATCTATGTGAATTTCCTCACTTAATCCTTATTTCCAAACTGTGTGTGGTCCTTATCCTATAAATGGGGAAACTGAGACCCAGAGAGGCGAGGTGATGCCTCTCTGATGGCCATGTAGACAGGATGTGTTGGCACACATGTCCAAACTGAGGAGCCTTAACCCACCCCTGAGCAGTGGAAGTCAAATTAGCTCGTTCACCCATGTACAGCTCTCTCTCCAGAACTTTCCCTTCACAACTACTGGCCTCAATGCCCGAAACCCTCTTTTCCCTGGGTATTTGTATATATTACTCCCTCACGCTTGCAGATCTCTGCTCAAATGGTCCCTAGACGAGGCTTCTTGAACATGCCATGTAAAAAAAGCAGCCCTTGCCACTCTATCATTTGGCCTGTTTTTTTTTGTTTGTTTGTTTCTTCAAAGGTCATTATCATTATTGTTTTCATTATATTATGGTCATTATTATCATTACTCAACACCATATATTATCTGTTTGTTTAGTTAATATGCCTTCACTGCACCAGAAGGATCTTAGAATTTTTTTGTACCTAAAACACTGTAGGAGTTCAATAAATATTTGCTGAATGGAGAAATGTATAAACCAATATTAAATAATAAGCAGATGAGTTACAGTATTAAGCACAATGTCTGATGCAAACAAAACGGTCAACAGAGAGTCTGATTCATTTCTTATAATGAAAATAGCAGCAATAATAACTATCAAAAGTGATGAGATGAAATATATTAGAGTGTAAAGAAAACCCCACTATTTTGAATCCTCTGAAGAGACCTGAACAGCTGAGGTAGAGCCAATAATCTGGGTAATATTGCTAAAGAAAAGAAATACCTCCTTTTTTTCCTGGAAAAGGAACAAAAAAAAAATTCCAAGTTAAATTTTATTTTTAAAAAAATTGTCAGTGTTTTAACAGTCACATCCAAATGCACATCATAAACTCTAGGCACAGAAGGAAACTTAACACATATATTTTTCTGGAGAGCAGAATTTTAAAATTTGAAGTATATCAGCCCCAGTTAAAAAAAAAGATATTAATACTTTATTTTGAATATATACATCCAAGTCATATGGTTACAAAAGATAATATAAACTAGAATATAGAGTTATTTACATATATTTGTTATATATTTTCTTCAATGATTCTTAACTTTCCTATATTCTTGAAGAATTGATTGGTCAGCTTATAATAAACACTGAGAAAGACAACTAACTTACTGAATTATTGAAAGTGATGTTCACATCCTAGGTTATGAGAACCACACTGTTTTACTCCATGCATTAATTTTTAAGAATCTTTTGCTAAACACAATGCTAACTGATTGCCCAGCATCATTTGCCATAGCTGTCCTACAGTGAACCGTGGCTATTAGGTTATCACAATTCTCTAAGGGGTCGATATAAAATTAGTAAACTTCCTAAATCACAGCAATGTCACTTTCTATTTCCTCAGTTCAGAAATTCGTATGCATGATCTAGAGAAAGGTGACTACACTGTATCTGACAGTATTCCAAATTGTGAGAAACAATTATGTAATTAACATACAGGCTCCTGAGATGCAGTGGTAAATGATGCCAACACAGTCCTTCGTGTTGTACGGTATATATTATTTGTAGTAGACATGAATGAATGCGGCTGCCTGGCTGATACACTTACTTCTTAATGGGAACAGAGAAAGTCTCCAGTTGTCAGGTTTCTGCTCTATTATTCTTAATTCTTTCATAACTCATACTTCTAGAGATGAGTTCTGAGAGTCATTCCCTGTAATTTTTATTACATTTTTAAAGATCTGAGACTACGTTAGTGTCCTCCCTCTTTGATGGTAACAGCTAAGGGATGTGAAGCTTGTTAGCTGTTGGGAGCTACGTTTCCTCCTATCTAGATAAAACAAGTCCACAGTGTGAGAGAATAAACCCAAGGTACATACACAATGAGCAATGGAGGCAACCCGGACTCATGGATGCCCTGTGTCCAGTTAACCTTGAAACCCAGATGAACTCTGCACTTCTAGTGGTTTGATTATAGGAGATTGTCTAGCATGTTTTAAACCAATAGCTCTCTTCTTGACTAAAATAGTTGATGTTTTTATCAACTTATAACCAAATAAGTTGTAACTAACATTATTAGACCTACTACTTACCTGCTCATATCAAAATGTACAATTGACACAAGCATCATCAAGAAAAGAATTTGAAGTGAAAAGAAAGAAAATCAGTTTTCCCCAAACGCAGAAATTGTATATAGTATTGATCAACAGTCATAACAGAAGTTGAAACTATCAGCTACTAAAATAAATGGTAAAAACACTGAAGAAACTGAAGGAAAAGCATAAGACCTTTTAAGAAAGAAAATATAAAGATTGAGATGGGGAATTATTAGTATTTTTAAATTTTAAAGGGGAGTAAAGGTTTCTATTAGCACATTAAATACATGGAGACCAAAAACTTAAATGCACAAAAGAAAAAACAGAACTAAATTCATTATGTATCATAAGAAGATGAGTAGAGTGGGTATGGTATGTAGTCAAGAAGACACATACTTGCTTAGCTATTAAAAATATGGTGACTGAGGTTTATATGAGTGAGGCGGGGTAGAACTGAAGCAATGAGGGTTTAATAAAGACAAAACAGAATTTGTCTCAGTAGCACATACATAGGTCAAGAATTAAATTTATATGGACTAAAATAATCTGATGGGACTTAAATAGAGAAAGGTGGACTTGAATACTACATAACATAACATTTGGAAAGGGAGAGGGCAAAAAGCAGGTAATTTAAGATGAATGAAAGTACTACATTCTAGCCCATAGTGGTAACATGGTGTGCTTGGAGGCTATCTGAGAAATCAACTGACTAGCCAGAATGTCATTGGTAACAGGTGGTAGGTATTCATTTCTCTCCTCTTTCTTTTCTGGGTAAGATAGTCACTATCCCCATTTCATTCCTTATTATGCTGCCTTCCCCTCCCATCCCAGGCTGCTCAACTAACTGTCTGACTGCCAACCCAGTGAATTTTTGCATGTCATTCTCCTTGACTCTTCTCTTGGTCTATGAAGATGGACAAAAGCACACCCATCAAGGTAAACATCTGGGATTCGAAAAGTGCAAAGAGGTCTCTCCCAAGGAGTTTACTGAGATTCTCCATGTCTGAAGTCAAGCTTTCATGCCATATATCTCGTTTGATTTTTTTTTTTTTTTAAGTCTGGACCTATACTGATTCACTGTTTCCTGTGATGCCCCTGAGGTTCTCACACAGTGCCATTTTAATAACTGGTTTTATTTGAAGGGAAAGGTCAGTAAGGAGAGCTTCACATAGGAAGCAAAATTCCCTTAACCCATCTTTCTCTTCCAGTAGATTTAGTTACTCTTATTATGGCCACACCTCAGTCTCAGCTCTTTGTCATTGTACTGCAATTATCTGTTTGTCCTCTGCATTCTCGAATCAACTGTGGGCAGCTGGAGGGCAATGACCAATGGACATTCATCTTTAAATTCTCAGTGGTTAGCAGACTACATGCCACATTGCAAGTGTGTAGCAAATTTTGGCTAAACTGAGAAAAAACACGTCATTATTCCTAGAGCATTCTCCGAAACTCTGTATTATCATATCTAATATGCTTTATTATAATTTATTTTCTAGGAAATTATCAAGGTGAATTTTCCCATTTTATTCATGTTTTTTATTCTTTGTTATCTAATTCGTAGTAGGTATTTAAAATATTGTTGCATGCATGAGTTAAATAAATGAGTGAGTAATTTAATGACTTAAATACGATGAAGTCATAATGATTATTGACATTTTAGTCATAAGAATGGAGATAATGGCTAGAGGTGGCAGATAATATATATCTTGTTGGAAAATATTCAGTTCGAGATGTGATAGGAAATCCAAATTGACTGAAAATCTAGCCCAGAATCATTTGTACACTATCCTCTGTGGTTCAGTTGCATCATGAGCTAGTTTGTCTCTGTAACTTTACTAATGTGATTCATCCACCTGGAATAACTCTGCTTTTTCATCTCTTCCCCACCACCCCAGTGTCCTATTTGTCCTTCAAGATCCTATTCAGATTCCATAACCTCCCAAATGCAGTCCCTTTTCTCTTAAATGGCATGCATTTCTCCCTCATCTGAATCACTTTCTGTTTCAGATTGGTCTTTATGGGAACACTTAACACAGTCTACCCTGTTTTACGTCTATTTGTACATGTCCTATCTTCTTCAGTACTTTCTGAGGCCTTGAAAAGCATGGATAAGTTCTTGGTTCTGTTTACAATTTCTGGACTGTTTTGCACAAGAATGTATACCATACATTTGTATATATACCATATTAGTAACTACACTGGAAGGATCAAAACTGGTAACATAGGCAATATAATTTTTAAACGATACTCATTCTTAAGCCATACAGAGTCAAACTTATTTTCTTCTCTCTAGCTCAGGACTTAAATTGTTTGCATATGTGCTGCTGACCAGGAACTCAGAGAAATATAAGGTTTGAAAATGTCATACATGCATGGGGTTTGCATAAACTACTTTTTAGGTTTTTTTTTCTCTTTTTTGTTCCCAAATGGTTTATCAAGCTTGGAAGAAAATATTATGCATAATTGCTACACCTTAGATTGCAATATACTATACCAAACTAATCATAGATATTTATAGCCTGCATAAACTCTGTTTGCCCATCCATGGCAAGCATTTAATAAAGCTAGTTCATCTGGAAAGGAAGTTAAATTAAATAATCCAAAATGAATGTGATGCATATTCACAAATATGCGGTGTTTAGATTGAGCTAACAAAAAGGAAGTCAGGCCCCAGCAAAGACAGACAAGCTAGAATTCAGTCTTTCTCTCTATATGATACATTCAGTCTTCACCCTTCCTTTTGTGTGTATTCTTTTAGACATTGTGCCTTGGTACATTTTTACTAAATCCTCTAAAATCCAATACATCTCTATTATATACAGCATCTATATAATAAAAATTTATCCTCCAGCAGTTGTATACAAACCTGAAAACTATATAAGAATATTCAAATGAAATTTTCAAGGCACATTTTACTTTCTTAACATGAGGGGGAAATTAATTTAAGTGTAAATGTGCATTAAAGCTGAGCGAAGGATGGTGAAGTAAATTCTGGTATTTTCAATCTTGAGGAATAATCACACTGTTGTAATTGTCTAAAAATAAAAGAAAAGCTCTGGGGCATTTAATCGAAGATCATTTTCTACCACCATGCAAACTAAAGAAAAACCTAACAGCAGCAATAGTAATGGTAGGCAAAACTATTCTGACTCACGAATAAGCTAACAGACCATAATACAGTCCAGAATATTTTATCTGCAATTCTAAAATCCAAATAGCCCTAAATATCAAAAATATTTTCTAAAACATCATTTGATGTTTTCTTGATCTGATCTCATAGGAAGTGATACATAGTTTTTTTCTTTGTTTGTTTGGGTGAATAGTCATACATTTTGCTAACAAATATTAACGGTGGTGTTATATATGGTGCTTTTTCCCTAAATTCAGAAAACTTTGAATTCTGAAACCCATTAGTCCCAGAGACTCCAGAATAGTGATTGTGGCATGATAAAATCAATTTCCCCTCTCAAACCTGCAACATCATCTCCCTCTTCACTCCAGACCACACACAGATGCAAGTTTTTTTCTATTTGAATGTAATGATTTAAGAAGGATTTTGTTTGGGTATGGGGTTTAGAGAAGGAAAGGGAAGTAGAGACATTGAGAAACATGTTTGCCTCTTTCTCTACTCAAATGAGATTTGACCTTGTATGTTTAGAAGGGTATGAAAAAAATTTTGAAAAAAACATGTTTTTCTGAGTTACTGAGAATTGGGCCAAAGCAGATCCCTTTCACGATCCCTGTGATAAAGTGTGATGTAGATCTGAGCAGGCAGGTACCCTCATCTCTCTGGCTGGTGCTGAGAAAGATGCCGTGTTGGAAGCATAAGGAAACCAGACTCCTGATGCAGCCACTGGTGTTTACTTCATAAGATCCATGAGCATTTGCAGCCATTGATCTGGAATTGATTTGCCTTCAAATGACTTGGAAGGCATCAAAAGTCAGTAAATGAATTCTAGAGCAGGCAAAGAATGTCATAGACATAAATTAGTGATTCTGTGACACTGAAATAAGTGGTAAACAGTTTTAGGGAGTTAAGTTCTTGAAAATGTATGGAACTCAGAACTATTTTAATACGGACATAAATGTAAAAGAGACACTGATAAGGCCAGGTAGCATTCGAGTCTGGTGGTTTGGGGTTTTGTTTATCTTTACCACCAGTGAACAGCTACTAAAACCATGATATGGACAACATGCTAAGACCATATGGGCAGTGCTCCTCGAAATACCACGAAATTCTCATTATCCTTATTAGCATTATTTTCTATATACTTCAATTAAAATTTCCAAACCTCAATATTAATTATTTGATTGTAAAAGTTGGTGTCTTTATCTCTAAAGGAACACTGTCAAATGCGCTCACTTCCAGATTCACTGGATGTAAGTCAGTAATGTCTTCTTGATTTGCCCGTCATGCCTACATTAATTCCCATTGGCATCTTTCAGGCATTTATTAGCTCATACCTAATCTACAGCAATAAACTGCTAAGCAAGGTCTGTACTTCCACTCTTTCATCCCTCCAATTCCTTTCTCTGATGTTAAGGTTTTGTCATTAAAGTCAGGTTTAATTAGTTGACTCCGTTTCTCAAACGCTCTCAGTAGTTCTCATTGTGAGGAGAAATATCTCAAATTCTCATCCTAGTATATGGTCCTTCATAATTTCAATTTAATACATATCCCCAGCTTTATTCTTCTTAAATATTACCTTTCACCCTGTGACCCTAAACAGATCACTCCCCATTCACCGTTACTTAGATTTCCTGTTTATTCTCCAGTGCCCATTGCTGTTTCCCCTGGAACACATGTCCCAGTTTCTAGCCTCCCAGAGAACAAGTCCAGACCAACCAGTTCATCCAGTATACCTGGATTTATTTTCTCTTTTAAGATTTTGGCAAAAATCAAAAGAAACCATCCCAACATAGACTCCCTTAAACAAAATGGCCCTTTGTATTTCTACGCAAGGAGGAAGTCATTTTGTACTTACATTACAGATATCAGCAGCGATGGGTCTCCGTTTGACTATTAATCACAACTTGTTACACCATTTTTCTTGCTAGTTGCTGAATAAACTTTGATGAGTTTGGCATCTGGATTGCAGTCAAATATTGGAATGCAGTCAAAAATGGGTGTTTAGAGCCTGGGGCTCTGATGCTGAGATGATATATGGATATGACTCTGGTGACTCCCAACACTTTCTTTTTGGTCATATTTATAATTTCTGCAGAACTGGAAAAACATTACTCACAATGATGCTTGGCCATTTATAAGTTGTGCAGTTTAAACAAGTGAATCAATTGCCTCTTCAATTATGAGCTAGCAAGAAGGGAGTGAAGAAGTCATTTATTACATGTACTTCAGGTAACAGTGAAGGTCTGGAATTGGATGCTCTCTTGAAAATATTGCTTGTTGACAGATGGAAGCATGAGGCACATGGGGTTAAGGGTATCAAAAAACATTGTTTGTTTTGTTTTATAAGAGGAGGAAATATATCCCAGCTGTTTAACTTCTGGAAGATATGTCCAGCGCTATGTCTTGGATGTGAGAATGAGAGCCGTTTCCAGATTACAAAGGCTGTGTGTCCGAGCCATTGTAGGCACTTAGAGACACTTAGAATGACAGATGCCAAGCTCTTCTGTTTGTGGTGTGTGTGTGTGTGTGTGTGTGTGTGTGTGTGTGTGTGTGTGTGTTTGTATAGCACTTCTATGTAAATATTAAATATTTGAAATAGGTTTTATGAATAATTTTCAACAAGCTTCCCTATTTATCTAATTTCTGTTAAGTCTGTATAACACACCCTGTTGTGTGGCTTTTCTCCACCAGTCAGATGACTCCTTTCCTATCTCCTTGGCATCTTACGTAGCTCATTATGGTATGTGTGGGGTGAGCAGGATCATTTTATTCCTCTCCCAGTTTGCTTTTCTCTTTATAAAGTGAAACTTACACTCTTTGGGGAGTATTGGGAAATTAGCTTCTGTTCCTATTTTTATGCTCCTCTATTCATTCCTTCCCCATAGAAAAAGGGGTGGACTCTACCTGTTGACTTGGGGGGAAGGAACAAAATTGCATCCCTTATCCATTCCCGAGCTCTTGCTGACTCTATGGTTTCAGTCACCTCTTCTACTTGCTGTGTGATAAGCAAACGTTGGTTTGATCTAAGGGCCTGTCTTCTAGCTCAAAACCTGGCGGATCGTCTCGCTAGACCCGCCGTTGAGACTCCTGCAAGTGGTTAACTTCCTACTTTCAAAACCTGTCTCAGCAAATGTGGGTCACAACACCAAGAGGTAGGGCAAGAATTTGAATCCAGCTGCTCCTGCAGTCCTAAACTGCTCTCCAAGCCATCTGTGCCAATAATAAAGTTAATTTTTATACTTCAGTATGTTATTATCACAGAGATCTAAAAAAGGATGAACATTATACTTAGGTTCTTTGTTCTTTTACAGTTTCTAATTCCATTCATTTTTTTTATTTCACATCTAAGGCTGTGAATATTTTCAAAAATGGAAAGAGTGAATATATTAAAATAGTCTTCACCTAAGTTTATTGGTACAGTGTCTGAATCTTTGACAGAATATTTGGTTTATTGTTAGAAAGTACCAAAATGGTACTGTTTTGAGTGCTTTCATCATATCCTTAAACCTTATCTTTTTAAAATAACTTGTAATATCATATTCATTAATACATTTGTAAATGTTTAGTTAAATGCAATATATTGTTTGCAGTTACTAAATCAGAGACACGTTTATTTGGAATCCACATAAATCCATTTCAACCTCATTAATTATCAAGACATGGACATTTGTTTTTCATCTACATCTATCTCCCCTCTTCTATTAATTTGAAGGAAATCCCAGAGATCATAATTTTTTCATCCATAAATAAGTGAGTGTGTATCTTTAAAGCATAAGTATTTTTTTTGAAGTACTATCAGTTACAATGTGTCAATTTCTGGTGTACAACACTATGTCCCAGTCATGCATATACATACATATATTCATTTTCATCTTCTTTTTCGTTAAAGGTTATTACAAGATACTGGACATAGTTCCCTGTGGTATACAGAAGAAACCTGGTTTTTTTAAATCTATTTTTATATATATTGGCAAAATTTGCAAATCTGAAACTCCCAAATTTATCCCTCCACACCCCTTTTCCCTGGTAACCATAAGATTGTTTACTGTATCTGTAAATCTGTTACTGTTTTGTAGATGAGTTCATAGTGTGCTTTTTTTTTCTTTTTTCTTTCTTTTCAGATTCCACATATGAGTGATATCATATGGTATTTCTCTTTCTGGCTTACTTCACTTAGAATGATGATCTCTAGGTCCACCCACATTGCTGCAAATAGCATTATTTTATTATTTTTTATGGTTGAGTAATATTCCATTGTATAAATATACCACAGCTTCTTTATTCAGTCATCTGTCAATGGATATTTAGGTTGCTTCCATGTCTTGGCTATTGTATTGCTGCTATGAACATTGGGGTGAATGCATCTTTTGGAATTAGAGTTCCCTTCAGATATATACCCAGAAATGGGGTTACTAGATTATATGATAAGTCTATCTTCAGTTTTTTGAGGAATCTGCCTACTGTTTTCCACAATGGCTGCACCAGACTACATTCCCACCAACAGTGTAGGAGGGTTCCCTTTTCTCCGCACCCTGTCCAGCATTTATCGTTTGTGGACTTTTGAATAATGGCCATTCTGACTGGTGTGAAAACTACTGACTCACTGTAGTTTTGATTTGCAATTTTGTGATAATTAGTGATGTTGAGCATTTTTTCATGTGCCTATTGGCCATTTGTATGTCTTCATTGGAGAATTGCTTGTGTAGGTCTTCTGCCCACTTTTGGATTGGATTGTTTGTTTTTTTCTTATTAAATTGTATGAGCTGTTTATATATTCTGGAAATTAAGCCTTTGTCAGTAGCATCATTTGCAAATATTTTCTTCCGTTCCGTAAGTTGTCATTTTGTTTTGCCTATGGTTTCCTTTGCTGTACAAAAGCTTATAAGCTTAATTACATCCCGTTTGTTTATTTTTGCTTTTGTTTCTATTGCCTGGGTACACTGCCCTAAGAGAACATTGCTAAGTTTATGTCACAGAATGTTTTGCCTATAAAGAAAAGCATGAGTATTTAAAAAAAAAAAAACTAACCACAGTGCCGTCTTGTACCTCAAAGGGATTCTTTTTTAATATTGAGGAATATTTAGTCAATGTTGAAACTTTGAATCCTCTCATAAATGTTATTTATATGCCAGTATCCCAAACATGTTCATATGTTGTGCTTCAGTGATATGTCACTTACGTTTCATTAGTCTATAGGAATCTTTATTTTTCACCTTGACCCTTTTATATCTGAGATTCCCACAGTTTATATTTTGTAGATTGTATTTCCAGGATAAATTTTCATATGCTCTTCTATTTTCCCATAAATCACTGTCCAATATGGTAACCACTAGATACAAGTGACTGTTTAAAATTAGTGTAAACATTCCCATAATGGGACACAGTTCTATTGGAGAGTGCTGACCTAGAGCTTTATTTTTGGTAGTAGTTCTTCCCAGGTGTGCTGTGTTCTTTCACCAGGAGCAATCTACTATCTCCTCTCTTGTGAAGTTAGCAACTTTTGATGATGTCTAGTTCTATCCATTCATTAGGGGCTGTAAAATGATTATATTCAAATTCTGCTTTCCTCAATAAGGAACTGAAATTCTTACATAGAAAGAAGCTGAACCATGTCTACTCTATTACAGTTCATGCTAGAAAAGCAGGATAAATAAATGCCTCATTTTTTCTCTTCCCTGGCTAGTTTCCAAAATAATGGGTTTGTAACCAACATACTCCAGTTGCATATTTCTGGGGAGAAGGGAGAGATGGGAGTATTAGTATCAATTTGTGAATTTTAAAATGTTTTATCTGATTCAATTCATTGAATTTTTTATTCATATTAATGCTCCAAATGTCCACTCTGGCAGCTCTTCAAGTTGGCTCCTGAGTCTGTCTGTCTTTCTTTTTTCTTTCTTTTTTTTTTTTTTTTGCATAATCTTAGAGTTCTTCATAGTTTCTTCTTTTCTGGTGAAATAAAATGTTCCATTTATCAAGTATATTCCAGATCTAGATATGGAATCAACTATTTCTCCAAGGAGCTCTGGCTATTTTTATCCAGAAATAGTTTTGTTAGACTATAGTCTCAGTACTAGGTGCTCATTGCTACCAGGTGTGACATTGTTTCTAGGCCTTTTCTATGGACAGACTTATTTTTTAAAGAGAAAGTACATCATGTACTCTTTGGAGATAAAATACATAAGCTCATTCTTCCATTTTGAACTGTAGTACCTTACATATATATTTCCTTTTTCCCAGGCTCAGAAACCTGGTTGTCAGTAACAGTGGGTTCTCCAGGGGGACTTACTTATACTCATTGCAATATAGTAATCAAGGGCTCCCTTGATTGAAGGAAACTAGGAGTTGCAGGGGTTGGTGGGTGCGGACGATTAAAGTCAGAGTCCTGTAAATCAAAGGCGTAAGAGCAAACAAAATTCTTAGCCAACATTTCTCCCTACAGAAAGCTTTGGAAAGGTAAGCGACTGTGTATAACTTTACCCAAAGGCCAAAGGAAACGTTTACTGGTTCAAACTCCCAACAAACCATATTTCCTTCATGTAAGATTTATGAAGAACACCTATAAAACTTTGAGTGGGGATAAGTCTTCTTTTGTGAAAAGGGCAAATATTCCTTTAACAAATACTTGCATTGGCAACTGGTTAATGGGGCTATCATGAAGGGCTTATGTGATGATCCAGGAGATAACTGAGAAATTTGGGAGGCTTGTTCTTTTCTACCAAGTCTGGCTTGTGTTATTTCTGAACCAAGCTGTTGACCTTTTCTTACTTCTTTTGTTAATCTGTGACACCAACAGGATTACATATTCAAACAATTTTAGAGAACCTTTTCACCATGAGAATGGTAGGGGGCTTAAATTTATTAAATACTGCTGCATTTAACCTATTTAATTGGAACACGTTAATTAGATCTAATTGCAAAGTTATTTTAATTGGAAAATCAAGCATTGCACTGATAGTGGTGTGCATGATTAAACAAAGTAACTGAGGTCACCAGTAGATTGTGTAAGATTCATGCCTGTGATTGATTAAGTATGAAAGTTAATCAATTTAATTTATGTGCTTGATGTTGAGTCTTTCCTTTTGAAATTGCCTTTTTGTATCTTATTTTATCAAGATACTGTGTATGGAATGTCAGCTAAACCACAGTAGCTCTTCAATGTGTTTATTTTTATATAATGATGTGTTTATTTCTGATCTCAGTAATTTTAACATGGCTTTTGTGTCACTAATTAAGATTTTCAAGTTACTTGAGATAAAATTAGATTTTCTATTAAGAAAATTTAATTTTCCTGGGGAAATAATTCAAGTAGCATGGGAAACTTAACCTATTAGTTCCGTTAATGGAGTTTATGGTTTATTGCCTTAAAACATATGCCATACAGCTCTGGAACAAAGGTGTCCCTTTTTTAATCATCTCCATGTCAATGTGCTTTGTGTTTCCCGTTGAATATGAAGATAATCGTAATAACTATGAGAAGATGAAGAACATTTATCTAGTACTTATTATGTACCAGGCATTGTTTTAATTTCATTAAATATAATAACCCATTTAATAACATTATGTAAATACACTTGCTTCTGTGAATTTTCTTTTATCCAAGTCACAGTGGTTATTTCTTGGAAAGGTAATCGGCTGGATGATGTCTCCTGCACTGTGGCAAACATACCTTGTTAAGTCATAACAAAGTAACACTATTTGCCTACGTCATACAGTTAGTAGGCACTCAAAACATTTTCATATATAACATTGCAAAAATAGAACCTATTCATATGATTGAACCTATACCTTGTATTAGTCAGGGTTCTCCAGAGAAGCAGAACCACGAGGAGATATCTATTCCTATATTTCTTATATATCTATATCTATATCTATCTATATCTATATCTATATCTATATCTATATCTGTCTATAGCGAGAATTCTTTTAAGGATTTCTTTTAAGGAATTGGTTCCTGTGATTGGAGTGGACAGCTGGCTGTTCTGAAACTTGTAGGGCAAGCAGAGAGGCTGAACACTCAGGCAGGAGTTGATGTTGCAGTCTTGGAGAGTTTCTTCTCCAGGGACCTCTAGATAAGTGTTTAATTAAGTATCTGAATGCTATAGCCTAGCTGAGTTGATATATAAAATTCACCATCATGTACCTTGAGTTTATCTGAATGGTATATAAGATAAGCAGGAGTCATATCAATAAATATATGATAAAATATAGTGAAACATCCATACAGTAGTGTTACACAGCCAGATAACAATACTAATAACTTGGTACCACAGTTTGCAGCATTAAGCTTGGGGCAGACACTGAAGTCTGGTTCACTGAACAAATTTTCCAAACCATTTTCTTCCTTTCCTTTAAATTTCCCAAACTCCCTTGCAGCCTAGGGGCCATGAAATCAGTTCTGATGCAAAAGACATAGTAGAGGTCTGCTGAGAAAGGGATGTTTTCATGGGGAAATTTTATTTTATTTTCTCAAAATAAAACAAATACTGCTGCACAGATTTTCCTCTTCCCTTTCTTCTCTTACCCAAGCTGCAGAAATAAAGCCTAGTAGAACAGCAGTGACTGGCAACCACCAGGGTAAAAGTCAACACACCAAAGTTGGCAGAGCTGTGAGTTAGGAAGAACTAGCTTCCTGGAGGACAGTGCTGAGTTGTTGCTTTAGGCTACTACTCTCTGTCACTGGATCTCTTGTTACATAGGGGAAAAAAATCAAAAAACAAAACACTCTTCTTTAACACATTGCAAGATGTGATTCTTGGAATTTTTTGCTTGCTTCTTTGTTTTTGTTCCTCTTTTTTGGCATCTAGACACAATCTCTACGCTAAGTAAATTGGTGTTCAGAAGTACTTAGAGAAGAACAGATAAAAATAACAAGAGCTTCGCCTTAGAAGAAAGATTCAAGGGTGACTTCTGTGAAGTCTTAAAGTGTGTAAACAAGGGGAACACCAGTTTACTTAGCAAAATCAAGACTGCAAGAGTAAGGGACACTTGTTGCAATTTTTAGTTAAAAACATTATTTATGGATATCCTTGCAGTTAAAACATTTTAATATACAGGCATATGTGTGTGCGTGTATGTCAAAAAGTATATATAGTAAAATAAGGAATAAGGAAAGAGTCTATTCCAAGGGTTTTAACAATTCTGAAGCATAAATACAGGCAGATCCTGGCATTTCCATGTGTTACTTTCTACTTGTTTGCAGTAGCTTCGTCCATTGTTGAAGACCACCACTTCCCTGTCAGGCAAGTGACATGTTAACAGCCAATGTTACGTGTATTGGAAAAACTGCTTACAAGCGTAAGTCAACATTTACAAATTTGATGATTTCGGCTAAGATTTCCTATTTCTTAGTTCTCTTGAGTATTAGGGAAAATGTAGCAGCACTGAATCTGCTTTCCAAGATGGCATCAATAGACTGGAACCAACAAATGGATGTCCTAATTGGGCATACCATCCAAATTCACTTCAGGTTCCACTGTCTTTATTTTCCCACCAACAATGAGACTTTTATTCAGTTAGTGTTATCAAGGAAACTGCATTATTGTTTAAAAAATATATAAATATATCTTTATAATCACGTCTCTATCTAAAAGGGAAAACAAAAGACAAACCAAAAGGGCTTCATTGTTCAATGAAAATGTGATAATGCATATTTCCTTAAGAGAGTAAAGAATATTACATGTTTAATAGTAAATTGGTAGTATATCTATAACTATACTGTTTAATATGGTAGTGACTAGCCATATGCAGCTACTGAGCTCTTGAAATATAGCTAGTCCAAATCAAATATGAGCTATAAGTTGAAATAGACACTGAGTTTTGACTACTTAGTGAAAAAGAATTTATAACATTTCTTCAACAACTTTTTAATTGATTATATGTTAAAATAAAAGATTTTGATGTCGTAAGGTATATGAACTATATCATTAAATTTAATTTCATTTATATTTTGTTTTTATTTCCTTAATACAATTACTATAAATTAAAAATTCTGTGAATGGCTTGCCAATGCCACTTGACTTAAAAATATTATATTATTATTGAACAATGCTATCTAGAGGATACATTTAGCCTGTTTATCCAGCTTCACCCATTTTTGTTACCTGTCTGGCACCTATAGACATATAAGAGATTTAGCCCCTTGTATAGGATTAAATTTTGCAATATTTCTATTTCATATGAAATATTTCATGTGTTTATTTGATATCCATATGAAAAGCAAAGAATTCAGTTCTACATAAGTGAGAGTTATTTTAGATATTTAAAAACACTACAAATAAGTAAATCCCACAAACTGTCTCATTGTACTTAGCTGTTATGGTTTAGAAGACATGGTTTGTTTTTACAGAGTAAAGATGTCTTTGAGATAACATTAAAGTTATACACGATTTATAAAATAAATCGGGATATCACTTTTTTATATACAAACATTTTAAACTGTGAAGACACAGGGTTAAAATACTATATTATAGATCCTCAAACCATTAAGTGTATAGGATTTGAGAAATTATGGATTTTTATAAAGGTTATTACATTTCTGTACATTAGTGTTACATTAGTGTATGTTACCTTATATCCACAGCAGAATCTGGAGTAGCACTCTGTGTTAAAAACATTACTTATACAAAACATTAATCACAAATGTGTATGAACATTCACAATGAATAGGATGAATGAAATCGATAAATTGTGTCACAGTAGTTCAAGTTTAGAATTTGTGCAAAGTAAGTTCTTGTCAGGACAGGTTTTGCCACTAAAAGAATTCTGATTAAAAAAAAAAAACTTTTGCTTTTCAGAGATTTTTTGATTTTTGATCGTGGGTGAGGAATTGTGAATTTTATTATAAGTTATTGACCTAGACTTATCATCCTTTAATCATTTCTTTAGCTCAGAAATGAACTGTTAACTATGACTTTTTGGCTTCCTATTTATTCTTATTTTTTGAGCACCACAAAAGAGCACCCTTGGGACTATTCGGCTTTATGATGCTGTACGATTAAGAATCAAAGAATTCTTATATAACTGGCAAGACCAGTACTTTAGGTACTTAAAGATGGGCCTGTTTATTTTATCGTTTCATCTTTTCTGTCACTCAAATAGACCTAGTTCTTCAAGGTCTTTAAATATCATTGTCCCTGAAACTTAAAAAAGATAGAAAGAAAAAAAAGTAGTGATAGAAATCTGCAACCTAAACTTAGGCAACAGGAAAGCTTTTTAGTATGAATTATCCATTTTCATATTATGATTATGGTTTCAAAATGTCAGAAATTGTATCTTTCGTTTCCTAAATTTAAGAACCAAACTTTTTTGTTAATCTCCTGAAAACCATTAAGAGTTATTTTATTGTTTACACAAAGTGATGTGGAAAAATGAAGTTGGAGTATCTTGTATCTCTTCTTTGACATATTTTATTTGCGTTGCATTTCCATCCCTCCTTTCATGGTCTTAATTCAGGCCCTGTTCAATCTTTTGGCAAAACTGCTGCTTCAGCCTTTTTCCAAATACCATGCCTCCACATTTGTTCCCCTTTGGGTTCTCCTGGAGTCTATTCTGCCATTAGGTTTATGTTTCTCATTTCCAGAGCCCTTATGCTATACAAGATCCCTGGTTAGGCAGTTTAGATTTATTTTTCCCTCATTGAATTTTTAAATAAAATTTGGATTCTAAAATGGCATCCAGTAGCTCAGACTTACAGAAACTTGCCTGATTTCAAAGATCTGGTAAGAATTAGGATTATAATCGCAGTTTGAAGATATACTTTCTGATTTTGTTTCCTCAGTGTCAGTCTCTTGCAAGGGAAATCACCACAGGTTAACTGAAACATTTTCTATATCTTCTATAGAATGCTCTAGAAAGTTCTCCATGAATTCAAACACATTTCAGCATAATAATTTAATAATTGTGCTACAGACTTTGAAACTACGAAAGCTATATGGTTGTCTTTTTGTTGGTGGTATTTGGTTGGTTGTTTTTAATTATCAGCATTAATAAATTAGCGTTCAATTTGAATGCCTTTTTTTTTTTTCTTGCCTAATTTATCTGGCTAGAACCTCCAGTACAGGTTGAATGTTGAACAGAAGCAGTGAAGTGGATATCTTTACCTTGTTCCTGACCTGACAGAAAAAAAAATTCAGTCTTTCAGCATTAAGTATGATGTCAGCTATAGGTTTTCTGTAGATGACCTTTATCAGGCTGAGAAAGTTCCCTTCTATTCCTGGTTTCTTAAGAAGTTTTATCAAGAAGGGACAATGGATTTCCTCAAAAGCTTTTTCTATATTTATTGAAACGATTATATATCTTTCTTTTTTCAGGTTGTTAATATGGTGATTTCCATTACTTTTTGAATGTTTAAACCCGCCTTGCATTCCTGGGATAAACCCCATTTGGTCATGATGTATATTCCTGTTTATATATTGCCGGATTTGCTAAAATTATGTTAAAATATTTTGCTTTTATGTTTACGAGGGATGCTGGTGTATAGTTTACTTTCTTTGTACAGTGTTTATCAGATTTTGTATTGAGGTAATGCTGGTCTTAAACAATGACTTGAGAAGTATTCCTTTCCCTGCAGTATTCATGGAAATCACCTGTGAAGACTCTGAGCCAGTGTTGTCTTTGTGGAGAGGTTAGTAACTACAACTTGAATGTATTTAATAGATGCAGGATTATTAGGATTATTCAGGTTATGTTTTTCTTCTTGAGTGGACTTTGGTAGTTTATGTCTTTCAAAGACTTTTTTTTCCTGTAAGCATGGACTTTATTGGCATAATGTTTTTCATAGTGCTCCTTACTATGTTTTTAATTTCTTACCTAATCTGTAGAAAAGCCACTTCTTGCATTCCTGATATTGGTAATTTGTGTCATCTCACTCTTTTTTCCTGACTGGCCTGGAGAAAGGGTGGATAATTTTACTAATCTTCTCATATAACCAGCTTTTAGTTTCTTTGGTTTTTAAATATAGTTTTTTTGGTGTTTTATGTAATGAATGTCTACTCTTATCTTCTAAGTTGGGTTTCACTTTCTCTTCTTTTTCTATTTCTTATGGCAGATGCTAAGGTCATTGATTTGACACTTTCTTTTTTTCTAACATAGATGTTTAACAGTGCAGGCTTTCCCCTAAGTCTTGCTTTGTCAATGTCTGACATATTTAATAAGTTATATTTTAATTTTCATTAAGCTCAAAATACTACTTTTGAAAATAATTTTGACTCATGGGTTATTTAAAGATGTGTTACCTAGTTTCCAAATTTTCAGACTTCTTTCCAGAGATCTTTCTGTTTTTAGTTTCTAATTTTATGTCATTATGGTCAGAAAACAAGCTTTGTATGCCTTAAATCACTTTAAATTTAATGAGACTTGTTTGATGGCCCCAAATATGGCTTATCGGGGTAAATGTTTGGTATCTACTTCAGAAGAATGTGTGTCCTACTGTTGTTGAAAAGTGTTCTACAATGTCAGTTTTTTTTTTTTAATTTAGTTGATTGTGTTGTTTAAATCTTCTGCAACCTTACTGACTTTTTCTGTCTACATGTTGTATCAATTATTGACATGGGATATTGAAATCTGTCATTCTCATTGTGTGTTTATCCTTGAAGTTTTTTTTTTATATCAGTTTATGTTTCATGTATTTTGAAGCTCTGTTATTAGGGGCATAAGCACTGATGGTTGTTATATCCTCCTGATTAATCAAGCAATTGTAATTTTTTAAAAAGAGCTTCTTTATATATCCCTGGTAGCATTACTTTATCTGAAGTTGTCTTGTCTCATACTACTATAGCAATTCCACCTCCTTTTTGATTAGTATTAGCATGGTGTATCATTTTCCATTATTTCGCTTTTAATGTATGTGTGTTTTTATGTTTAAGATGTGTTACTTGTAGGTAGCACGTAGGTGGATTTTTTTTCTAATTTGATAATCTCTGCATGTAATTGGTGACATTTAGACTATGTTTAATGTAACTTTTGACAAATTTAGGTTTAAATGTATCATCATACTATTTATTTTCTATTAGTCTGATTGATTTGTTGTTTTTTTCTCCTTTAAGTCTTTTCTGGATTGACTCAGAATTTTTTTCATGAGTCTGTTGTGTCCCCCCTTTTAATTCCTTAGCCATAATACTGTTATTTTTTTTAGTGCAGTAAGCATCTCTTTAACTATAAGAAAAAGTTGAGTGCCTGCTCTCAGCTCTTGCATTCAATATTTTACTGAAGATCCTAGCCAGATAGTAATGCATGAAATAAAATAAATTTTAAAAGAATTATAAAGGAAGAAGAAAACTAGAATATTTTCAGATGACTGTTTATCTAGAATACCCAAAAGAATCAGTAGATAAATTATTTACTCAGGGTTACTAAATTTAAAACCATTATTAAATGATACACTTTATTCACTAACAATCAATGCTTCAAAAAGTATTCATTTACATCTTGTATTTATTTGAGCATGTAACCATTTGTGGAGAGAGCATCCAAGATTGATGTTTGGTTGTTTCTAATGGGTTCACCTACCTTATTCATTCCTAGTTTTGTCTGTAAGGCTTATGTGCCCTAGACTGCATACAACTATGAGAACTAACTTGAGTTCAACTGGTTTGTTAAACACCTCAAGGCCAAATATCTACTTACTTTTCTAGGTTCCTGTGTTTACTCCCTCCCTCCCTTGAGTATATCTTACATTCTTGCCAATGAATCTTGTTACAGATTCACTTATTGGTTTAAGAATAATTTATTCTAGTATGGTAGTTGTTTTCAGTGAAAGGATTTGTCCATTATCCATTGCCATATTTCCAGAAATGTTTTAAACCTATGTAATTTTCATAATTCATACTGTGTAATTCTCACAGTGAAGCAGTCAGGCTCTTTCTTTACTGTATTTTTGTACATTTTACATACATTTAACTTAAACTTTGGTTGGATTTTTTCATTAGGTCGATTTTAACCTAATTAATCAACAAAAATCTTTTGAGTACCTACCACGTGCTTTCACCTGGTAGATAGATAAATGATTATGACATATTCCTGTCTTTTAGGTTGTACATGATGAAAACTTTAACTCCCTCTGGCTTAAAAATAAAGATAACTAACTGATTTCTATAGATGACAAGTGAGAATGATTCCACATGAGCTTTGAGTGAGCAGCTCGAGTGCAGTAAGCTGAGATCTGGCTTCTCTCTGCTCTGTCTACACCAGTATTGACTTCTCCACCACACTCCAAATTGTATACCATCAGCCCTGCTTGTCTAGGCTTTTCCTCTTATGGAAGAGTCCAGGTTTCACATTCTCGTTTTATATCTCTCACGAACAAGAAGTAATCTCTTCTGATCGTGGTTACAAAATAGAAAGTAAAAAGTTCTCCCTCATAGAAAACCTCAACAGATAAATATACTCACATCACATCCCATCAGCCTATTTAGAATATTAGTCTGTACATGAACTAGTTACTGTTTGGGGTCACAGGACATGCTGATTAGCATGAGCCTGAACTCAGGGCGGTTTCGGCTGTATCTAAACCATGTGACTAATAGTAACGGTGGAGGGAGAAGGGGTTTGGCAAAGATAATTCAGAAGACAGTTGAAAATAAGGAAGGTGAATGAAGGCTGGGGAGATGGGAGCAGTAACTACTTCTGCCCTCCATACCATCTTCTAATAATTGATGAACTAGGAATTTTAAAATTCATCATCAAAATTGTTGAATCCTTGAGTGTAGTAAAATTGTCCAACCTTAAGCAGCATATTGATATTAGGCTAGACTTCTCTGACTATACCTTTTTGTGATATATTTGTCTCTTCTCTAGGCATAATCATAAGATTTAGATTTATTCCTATAAATTTTTATCCCCTAGATTTTTTACCATCATTCCCACTTGTTGAGTCTTTTCAGAATCTTGATTCTGTCAGCTGTCATGTTAACTTACCCTTCTAGACTGAGGTCACCTGAAAGTGTGATAAGCAGACCTCCTTTATCGCTGTCCACAAGGTAGATAAAAACGTTTCACAGGACAAGGCCAAACACACTGGTTGAATTTTTTTTTTTTTTTTTTGATTGTGGATGAAAAGTTGAGTAAATAACCACTAGTACATAATAAAATTATGATAAAAAAATTCAGTCTTTTCTGTTAGTATCCATGTCAGCTTGAGTTAGTAATGTCAATAGTAAGCTTTCATAATTACATATGATAGTAGTCAGGGTTGTGTAAGGACAAAAAATAAGATGAAGGTCAGGTTTTTCTGTTATACAGATTTCATGGTTAAAAAAAAAGGACAGTGACTTTACATTTTTACTGCATCCATTTTGACCATGTCAAAACAGACAAAGGAATTCAGTATGACTGAGTTAGAATGCCTGCATATATGCTATGTATCTGTTGGTTCTCATGCTGTAAAACTACGTGCAGTGAGAGTTACTGGCCATCTGTTAACAATTCACTCCCCCTTCCCAATTGGTCTGGCACTGTGATAGTGGAGTTTCTGATTGCAGACTCAACCATCTGACCTTTGGTATAACCAAGGAGTCTTTTTTTTTTTTTTTTTTTTTTTTTCATTTAAAGCCAAGGTCAAGGCAAGAAATTTCCCTTAGTGCCTTCCTTGGCTAGCACTGTTTTTGTTGTGTTGCTGTTGTTTTTGTTTTGTTTGTTTTGTTTGAAGACCACAACACATCTCCACCTCGACCAAGGCCCCTATCTCTTGTTCTTGAACTTCCTAAAACTCAAGCCTCTCTGTTAAGTATTGCTGAATACGTCAGGATAGCTGTACCAGCAGCTCTCTGCTCTGCTGTTCAGCTGCCCTTCTTCTTTTGGCTCCTCCACTGAAACACTCCCATCTCCTTTCAACAGTCTTCATTTCTTTTCTTCACCATCTTTATTATCACAACAGAGAAACTTCTAAGATTAAAATCTGAAAATAAGACCTAATGAGCTACACTAAAGTTAGGTTGACTACAGGAAGTTATGTATCCTTCTTCTTCTGAATTATTTGTTATTTTTATTATGCATTTTTCTAAGTGTTTATATTTATTATGTCAATTTTATCAGTACAACTCAACACAAGATAGTCTCTTTTTCAGAAGTCACCTAAAATTCATATTTGAAGTTTATATTTTGGGTAGTACAACGCATTGTTAATTCAGTAAAAAAAAAAAAACAAAAAACCTGACTGTCCAGTTTGAATTCTATCTTTAGATTATATCATCATATAACAATATGTTTCATCTAAAAGAATACACATATATGTTAGGACATTTTGGGACACAATTCATTGTGCTAAGCATTCCTTGCTTAGACATATGAATCTCTAATACACTATGATTAAGTTTATTTATAATGTGTTCTACTGTAGATCATTAATTTCAATACATTGGTGTTTGCTCTGTGTTTCCCGATTCATCTACAAACATCTTTATATGCTTTCATTGCTGACATCAGGAATTCAGAGACGAAAGATATAGTAAAGGAGATCAAGTTTAAAGTCCCCGATTTTTAAAAAATACTTTTTTACTGGATGACTTGCTATTCTCTCTTATTTGGGCTATAACTATACAGATTAGAAAGAGAGAGACAGAAAAAGAGTCAGAGAGGGGGTGAGGTGTGCATTCCATTCTGTATTCATCAAAATGGAAGTCTCTTACCAAAAGTGCACTTTTGATGATTTTGCATATCTTTATTTTTCCTTTTTGAAAATTTGATAGCAAATTTAGAGCTCAAAAAAGGGTGACCCAAATAATTTTTGCTCAAAATAGGAACACTTTTGGCAGGCATCGGGACCATATCAACTTAACTCCTTCTTACAATACTCTTTTCACAATTTATTTTGACCTTGAATGTGATTGCTTTTCTAGCCGCCAAGTGCTGTTCTTAAATATATGATGCCTACCATGTTGTCAGATGAGTAGCAGATCCGAAATGTGCAAAACTAGAATGAGATATATAGCCAGGTGCATAGAGTTTGTGAAGGCCAGATTCAGTCCTGCTGCGATGTAGTGTTAACTTGAAAGGATTGTTAGCCATAAAAAAATCACCCACTATGTACTCAGCTACACCTGAATTCAGCTGGTTAATGTGGGCTCCACTTCCTTACTTGAGGTAAAATTCACATGAACTGTAAATGCTTGATCAGGAATATTTCCCTGACTTTGCCTGGCCAGAGAGGCCCAAGGAGAGAAAAGCCCTAGGCCAGGAGCAGCCTGCTGGCGAATTGTTTCCAGTCTGCAGCTTAGAAATGAGGAAAGAAACAGGCCATCATTAGGCTGCATGGAGAATTTAGGCTTTTTGACATTTCATTTCCAAACTCTCAATAGTGTTGGTTATTGTCCATTCATTTCCTGCCACAAAACAAAGCAAAACAAAACAACTTCCAGTCTGGAGACGGAGATCTCCTTTCTCTGTTTTCCATTTGATACCACTTTTGTTGAATTCCAGAAACTGCTTAAATTGGTCTGGTTATTTGCAGTGCCAGGACCAAAGGCATCAGCTTCTTCTTATAAAAAGGGTTACAACCTCGGTTGGAGCTGAAACTGTAGAAGAATAATAAAAAAAAAACTAATAATAATTAAGAATAATTAATAATTAAGAATAGTTAGAGAGCTAGAGACCTGGATCTGGTTGAGTGGGAATAGGAGAGGATGGTATAGTTGCATAAAGACACAACCAACCAGAGAAACCAAACATGGCATTGTGGAAAGACTTTAAAACTAGAGAAGTGGAGAATTGTCCTCAAAGAGGAGATGCCACTAAGTAAAAAGGCTGGTGCTCTTTTCTGCCTTACTCTGTAACACAGGAGATAAAGCATAAAAGATTATAGGTCAAGCAAAAGAGAAGGTTGGTTCAGAACAAGGCAAATGTGGTGATGGTGGTACACTGGACGAATAGCTTGGAATGTTTTATACCTTCACCAGGTATTTACTGAGCCACTGGTTTTTGATCGAGCCACCACACAAAGAGCTGGGGGTACCATAGTGTATAAAACCAGATACAAGCTCTGGAATCTTCACTTTACTCTAGGAAAGAATAATATACATAAATATAAAATTACAGCTGTGTTATTGCTGGAAAGGACATCGAGGTGATGAAAGATTATAATAAGGAAACCACACTTACACGTAGATGATTCCTCTTTGAGAAAGGAAATTTTGAGCTGAGAAAGGAGGAAAACACAGCAGTTTGTTAAGTGAAGGAGAGCAGTTGAGGAAGAAGAAAGTCTGGGCGGAGAAGATTGTGTGCTCACGACTCGATGGCTGGAGGGAGGATATTAGCTGTGAGTGATGGAAAATATGGAGCCAAAGACTGAAAATGAGCATAGAAAGGGATGAGGACCTCAGGTCTGTGGGTCTTGTAAGCCACACAAAGAAACCTTGTCTGTATCTGAAGAGAACTAGAAGCCAAAGTTTAGTGGGAAGAAGGGACTTGTCAGTAAGAGCAGATGTAAGCTGAGTGGGAGGGAGGCCATTTTTAGGAACGGAAGGAATGATGACGATAGATGGGTCCAGGGTGCTATTGCAAAGTATTAAAAGAGTGGGAAAATGTGAGATTCATTTGGAAGAAAAATTTAGTATGCAAATAGATGCAACAACAAGCAAGTAATGCAGGTAACACCCGCCGCCCCCAAACAGCGACATTTGTCAGAGGCTGCTCACCGTACTGGGACCAGAACGTCTGCAAAATGAAGGCCACTCTCTCATTCAGGTTCACAACTTTTAAATGGTTCTTATTATGATAAGAATAAATCTTAGCACAGAAAGTGTGTGCAAGGAGGTAATTGAAAGTACCAAGGTAAAGAGAAACATTTTCCTGGGGGCAGAGGGGGAGCAAAAGCTTTAAAAGAAAATTATGTTACTTCTTTCCTTAATATTTTTTCACAAAGTGCATATAAGTAGCATTCACCGCCCAAGCTTCATGTGATACGGAGATGGAGAATGAAGGGACATGGAGAATGGAGGTAAAAGATGTGGATAAATAACACCCCAGAATCCTGCCACTCGTTTTATTTACTCTTTCAGGAGGCTTATATAAGAAATGCAGAACATCAGGCTCAGACTCAATCCTGCTAGATCAGAATTGGCATGTTAGCGGATCTCCGGATGTTTTGGATGCATACTGAAGTTTGAGAATCACTGTTTTTTTTAAAAAAAAAAATGCCCAGTAAGCATCTCAGAGCTGAGATGGGGCACTGTCCTACTACACATTATTGGCAAATTTGCAGTCCTTTCGCTGCTCAGCCTCCTTCAACAGGCACATTCACACCACACGACTTGAAGTTTATTTTTAAATGTTGTATGTACGCGCCAACATCGCATTAGCCACAGAGCTATCTAATGCTATTCAGAACTGAAATAAAAGAAAAGCACACCAACTTCTGAGAGTGACAGTGAATGAAAGTAGATAGCAATGACAAGTGAGAAAGAAAAGGCCAAGTCTGAGCTCACGTTTAATGAAAAGAAAATTCCACCGGAAAATTTGAGAAAGAATGTATTGCTAACCACAAAATTAAGTCAGAAGATCAAAGGCCTTCTTTCAAGTTGTCTGCCCATGGATTTCTTATAATTTCTCCCCTTTTCCTTCAAAAACAAATTGCCTACCATTCCATTTATTGACCGTTGCGTAACAAATCACTCCAGTATTTACTGTCTTGAAAAACAGTGTATTATTATCTCATGGTTCTGCAAATTGAGTGCACTCATCTGAGTGGTTCCACCTTGGGGTCTTTTCAGTCAAATGGAGTCTGAGGTTGGGGACATCCGAAAGGCTTGACTGGGTCCCATGTCTAAGGCTGTTCATAGTGTGACTGGCAGCTGGGGCCAGCTGTCCATTGGTAGCTGAGCTGGTGTGTTTATTTGAATGGCTACCCATAGTTCCTCCATGTCCTTGTCTCCTCTCTGCAGAGAGAGACAGAAAGGAGAGGAGTGAGGAGGGAGAGAGAGAGAGAAAGAAGTATTTTTAAAGAACACTATGCAGACTTAAGCAGAATTTCCACAGGTAGAACAGAATATATAATCACTACAAATTAGATGCTGTTTTCACCCCTCCCTAAATATAGATTTCATTTGCATCATCATCTCGTCTGCTAAATGTCATTTTTAAAATGTGAATTTTTAAATGTCAGCTCACAAGGAAGTTTGACTACTCAATCTCTCTTGTTATTCTGACTCTGCCAGTCTATTATTAGGGACATTTTAGCAGTTGATTGCTGGTATTCCTGATTAAGTATTGGTTCGTGTAAACTGATTGAAGGTGACATAATTTTTTTTAAAATCATGTGGTGTAGAATCCGCTGGATGGTTACAGTTCTGTTGCACATCAAATTCTTGGTCAAAATGCATTAAGTATATCTGCACACGAGAAATAGGAAATTGTAATATAATTGTTAAAACTCCCACTGAGCCACAGATTCCATGCTCTTAAAGTCCACTGCTCAGCGGTTTCATTGAAGAAATTTCTGCTTCAGATGGAAGGAGGGACAAGAAACCTAGACAAACTGGGAAACCTTTAAAGTCTTTCTGAGTTGATGACCTATAATTCTGGTGTCCCGTCTACATTGAGCTCAGGAAAACCATAGTGGGCTTTCTCCTTGGCTCAAGCCCCTTCGATGCTTTCTAAAAGAGACTCAATTAACTGCTGCTGCCATTGTCACAATGAAATGATCTCGCCCCTGGAACCCTGACTCTCTAATTAATGTTGCAGCGTATGGCACTAATCTGTCTGCTCTTCTGGTTCTCTAATGAGACAAACTCACTACAAGATCTTTCCTAAGAAATAATAGACTGGCCGACTCAGCATGACACCATCACCTAATTAATAAAATGGTGACAATTTTGAAATCCCCATGCTGTAATTCTTCTTTAAAGAAAACAGTTTTGTAGATTTGCAAAGGGACACAAGAAAAGGATGTAAATTTAGCAGTTAGCAACCTTTGACCAAACAAACAAGGGTTTCCGATGGAATCAATACTGCCAGAAAGAATTTCCCCCATAGAGTCCAGGAAACCTGGAAATGTGAAAAAAATAAATAAATCTGCATCAGAGAAAATGGTCTGTTTATAGTGACATCTAGTGGTAATCGTTTTCATGCTCGCCCCTTCCTAAGTGAATTCCCAAGGAAGATGACAAAATCAGAAGACTCACTATTTTATTTTTATTTATCAGTACAAACATGTAATGGGTGTAGTCATTGCTGTAACAAAAATAAATATTTCACAAAACTACATGAGTTGGTATCAGGTGATTAGAAGACCCTCTTTTTGAAAGTGGTACAGGTGAATGGATTATGACTGGAATGATGACCCCAGGAAGGGGAGTGATGTCTGCCCTCAGGTATAGACAGGTATATTTCTGCTCTTAAAACATGTGCTCATGGATTTTTTTTTTCATATCTTTATTTCATATCAATGAAACCAACCAATCAGGAGATTCAGAGTATAAATACCTTTGTGAAAAATGAATCACCTTGTGGCAAATTTATTTTAAACTAAAACCACTAAAGGACTGCATTTCCAAAGGGTTATCACGCAGAATCATGATAACCTCTATTTTTGGATAGTTTACACTAGTAGAGTTTACAAGCTATGCTAAAAATAAGTATGTGCTGCAGGGCTTGGGGAGGAGAGGTGGGGAGATGTGGAAACAGGACACGATCCTAAGTTTTCCTGACATTTAGAATAAACCATTTGTTTAAAGCACATTTTTTTTTTAATGTTGGAGATTAAAAGGAGAGTAATTTTAAAATAAAACAACAGTGCTTCAAAATAGTAAACAACTTATGAAAGTTATAGGCTTGTTACCATCCAGAGGCTAATGAATTTGTTAAGTAATATTTGCTTTTGTGACTTCAGAAGAGAAGAAATGTCGACAGGCAGCCTTTTTTTTAGAGGAAGTTTTTGCTTTGCACCGGTTCTGACACTTGTCCTTTTGAGGGAGCCCACAGAGAAATCCATCGTATGTATTGCTCTTATCATTCCTTCTAGATCATTTTAGGGCAGACCTCATCCATATGGACAGATGCCTTAACACTTCATTCAACTGATACTAATGGCCACCCATGTGCCAACCTCTGAATGAGCCTGAACTGGTACAGGCTCTTAATCCTTGAAACTCCATGTCTTCGCTGCTTTACTGAAAAGGAGCTTCCCTGGTGTCACACAGTTTCTCTCTCCAGCACCGTCCCATTTTCAGCTGTTGTCATCAATATTCTACAATGTTAAATAGAAAGTTTCAGAGTGTCCTTGAAGTTTATGTCTGTCCACTTGTCCCCTCTGTACTTCAAGGCACATAGAAACTGCTTTGACCTTTGAGACCACCTTTTCCCTCCGCAAGATGAATCCCACACAGCTTGACACAGTAAGCATTACTTCAAAAGCTCACCGTTCTACTTTATTCTCCCACGTGATAACCATTTTGCCTGCAAGTGTCATGGGTGAATATTTTGAAGGACCATATGTGACAATAATACATCCAAGTTATACTCTGCGTTTTGGAAAACACCTTCTCTTTAGAATGTATAATAAAGTTAAATAATTTGACTCTCTCAGCAAGTAACATTTATCATTGAGGCATAAGTTCGTTACACAGTGGCATGATTTAAATATCACTTCTTGCCCACAGAAGGGAATTATGGTAAACAGATTCATAGAATTTCTAGCCTAAAAAATTTGTCTGGGTATTCTAGGGCATAGCCACAGGCAGATTTCAGAAGCTTTTTAAATATGGGAATTGAAAATGCTTCATACATGTACCTACAGATAAGGAGAAAAAATTTACTTTTAACATCTATCCACAGGCTTGAATTTGACTGCCTTACAAAATCTTCCTAAAGGAATATATTAAGATTCAGTAAAAAGTATTTAGTGATGCAACATGTCAAACACTCGGTGTACGCCTACAACCTGAGAATAAGTGCAGTGTCTTTCCATCACCTTTGGTTTTTACTGTGTGCTGAAAAATGTAGCCACCGCCTGGCAAAGTGTCATCTGTCTTGGTGTGAAACAAAGTATCAGGGAGGTTTTGTTATTTTGACAGTGGCCCGAATCTCTGCAGTATGTTGCAAAAAGCATCTTGATGGTAGCGTATAGTCAGTAGTCCTTAGAGATGTGTACATGTACATATTGAAATTTATCGGTGATAATTTAACATAAGTAATGGGATGTTAATCTTAACTACCATGCCACCTAATGTGTCACATATCCCTCCATTAACGATCATAATAAATATCATAAATGTCCTTTATTACTTTACTCAGAGGATAATCAGCCATATGGAACTCTCCTCTCTCTCCTTTTTTCTGTCTGACCCTGCTTTTATTTCATCTGGCTGGATGTCTCAAGATGCATAAGTTCACTCTAAACTTCAGTCAGTTGATCTTCATCTTTCTAGGACTGACCCAGCTTTCAAGTTCAGAGTGAATTCCATCTTCCCCAAGAAGGATTCTCTGCTTACTCTGGCCTGGTGATTCTCAAATCAACTTACATATTAGAATCACCAGGGAATGAATATACATGTAAAATCAGACCCCAATGCAGATATTCTGTAGTATGATTTAACCATCTGGGGCAAAACTTGGGTGAGTGTATTTTTTTTTTTTTAATCCCTTGTGATTCTAATTCTGTAGCCATGGTTGATATTTCTGGCATCTGATTTCTGCCCCACCAGTAATACTCACTTTTCTTTTTTGGTGAGAGGGGGAGGATGGATGAGTGATATAAGCCAATGATACAAAATTCAAAACACAGGAAACATATATAGTGTAAAAAAAAAAAAAAAACCCACTCCCTCTTTACCCTAATTCCCAGCCACTCAGCTGTCTTCACTGCCTTCCCCAGAGGCAAGCAGTATAACTAGCATCTCATATCTCCTTTAGAGAGAGAGAATGTGTTCACAAACAGACATGGTTTTTCCTTCAGCATCTTCTATCCTCTATTTCCCTCTTACCTTACAAAAGATAAGGCACTACACAAACTCTTATGAATATTGCTTTTTAAAATATCTGATAATACACATTAAAATCTCTCTGCCTCAGAACATGTAATTCTGTTTCCTTTTCTTTAACAATGACACAATATTCCATTTTGTGAGCAGGGCATACTCCATGGAACTGGTCCCCTTTGCAATACGTTAATCTATGTATTTGCCTATTCGACACAGTATCACATGTGTGAGAATATCTGTAGACTCAGTATTTGGAATGGATGTGTTGCTTCCAAGATATAGTGTGTCTCTCATTTTGGTCCGGAGAGATTGGATGACTTGACACTCCCACCAACAATATGCAAGTCTTTTTTTTCTCTCTCTTTCCAACACAGCATATGAGCAACATTTTGGTGACTGTCAGTGTGACAGGTGAGAAAAAAAAAGGACTTCACTGTGGTGCTAAATATCCATTTTCTCTGAGAATGAGGTGGAACACCTTTCCTTATCCTTAAGGACCACTTGTATTTCATTGTTTGTATACTGTTTGTTCATATCCTTCACCCACTTCCCTGTTGGATTGTTAGTTTTTAACCTATTGGTTTCAAAGTTTATTTTATATATTAACAATATCTTTCTTTTGCCTTGTATTGCATGTGGTGCTTTTTCCCCCCATGTGGAATTTTTTTTCTATTCTTTTACGAGTAAATTTCTTAATTTACTTTTAATTGCTTAGGTTTTGAGATGTAATAGAAAGGACCTTTGTACTCTGAAACTATTTAAATATCATAAAAGCTTCTTGTATTTGTGTAGTTTCACTTTTACATCTAAATATTTGATCAATCCAGAATTTACTCGAAATTCATAGTGCTCATGAGCATTTAATTTTTTGTATTTTCATATTTTATTTAATTCCATATTGCCTCCTTCTGTATTAGATTTAAATTGGCATACAAATATTTATATAACAGAATACATAAAATCAGTTAAAAAATAATGAAAACAATGAAGAAAAAAATCAGTCCAAGTAAAGCAGAGACATATGTGAGTTTAGTATCAAATTACATGCAGTGAAGAAAAATATTCCATTTAATAATGGAGCACAAATATGGCCATAAGCTGTCTGATAGTGTGAGAAGGAAGTACGCTGTAATATAATTAGTTGTTAAGTTTAAAGGATCATTAAAATCAGCCCCTACACACACACAAATACTCACATACCCCTTATTTACCCAGTCAGAATATTTCTTAACTCTAAAAATGAATTAATTCCCTGCATTTTTAGGAGAACATCTTTAAACAATGAGTGAATTCCATTAATCTGTTTATAGTGCAGAGTTGACAGCATCAAACCAAACACAGTTTAGTAAATCAGTGCTACATATATGGGTCCCCAGAATGATATGTGTCAAGGAAATTTTTTTTTTTTTTGATTTAGAGAAATGATGAACAACGTATCTTTGAGATATTGTCCAAAAAAGTATTTTCTTCAACTGAGCTTTAAATTAAAGTACTTAGTAGACACAAATTTCAAAAATATACTTTTTGAAAGTATACTTATACTGATTTGCCAATTAAAAGCAGTGCACAGTCATTAATGTTTCTTCTCTGACTTACATCCTATAAATTAGTAATTCTTTACCTGCATAATGGGATCCTCAAAGGCAGAGGTTATTATGTTTATGTTTGTATTTATTTTTACATATTTATATTTAAATATCCATAATATATAACTTTAGGAAGGTGGTTGGGTTGGTTCTCAATGGAATCTTATTGATTCGTATGAAAATGGTTCTGTTTTCATGAAAGTACTTACCAATAAGAAGGGATACCATTTTTTTAAAAACCAAAATTGTAATGTTTTGCTAATACACCATTATCTTAACCTTATGCTGAAAAAAGAAGTTTTGGTTTATTTTAGTTTGGTTTGTACAAGTGTGTTTTCTGATAAGGAAGCTTAGAGCAAATAATAACCTTTGTTTTTATAGATTATAATTGACATCAAATTTCATTTGTATCACCTTGGTAGGTTCCGTCAGTGAAGGGAGCTTATCTGTCTTGTTCACCCTTGTACTTCCAGCATTTAAAACGGTGCCGAGAATATCAAGCACTTCTCGAATTAATGAATGAATGAGGGCTTGTGTTACTTTTTGACATGAAGTCACTTAATAGACTAGAGACACATGATTATGCATCTTTAAAAAGAATATAACTTGTGTAAAGTTCTCGTATAAATAGCCTCGTGGTAACTGAGTGGAGTGTTCCAGAAAGTGACAGAATACTATTACTTTAAGCTAATTGCTAATCATATTTTATAAAATTGCTTAGTCTCACTGATTCTTTGGTAAATAGAAGTAAAAAATACTTGGTTTTGTTAGCATTATATTTCTATGTGATGGAAAATACCATTCCACTTTAATTTTTCATGTGGTCATGTCCCAGTATCTTTTCCTGATTGAATTCAGAACATTTATTTGACTCTCCATTATTTAAACTTTAGCTGTTTATAAATGTATTGCTTCTTCTCCCAGATAAATTATAATAGTAATATAATTACTATTTATAGCTACAGTTTATTATTCCATCTTATCTTGTATTTCAATGTGCTACAGTTTCTGATTTTATTTTTCTTTTCTCCTATTTTCTGGATTTATCATCTATTGATTGAGAAGTTTATAAACACTGTGTCTTGATGGTTGTCCTGTACACCGGTTCCACATATATTGTTTTCTATTGATTTGTTAGATGTATGAAATCTATAACGTGTTTTTCATCAATACTTTAAAAATGTTTACTCTTTTTTTTTTTTCTGTGTCCAGTGCTAATATTAACAGTTCTGATGCCAATCAAGTGGTCTCACCTTTCTGTATGAGAGGTTTTAGAATTACTTTGTCTCTGATGCTCTTCAGTGTCACCAAAATGTGTCTTTATATTGATTTTGTATTCTTTCTCCTAATTAGTACCCTATCATTGGCTTATTTATGAGATCTTTAATCATTCTGTCACACTTGTGTATTTGTGAGCTCAGGTGGCCTTAGCAAACTACCATAGACTGGGTGATTTCAAGATTGGAAATTCATTTTTTTAGTTCTAGAGGCTAAAAGTCCAAGGCGAGAGGTCTGGCTGAGTCAGCTTCTGATGAGAGCTCTCTTCCAGGCCTTCAGAGGGTCCGTCACTGTCCTCACAGGGCCTTCGTCCATGGGTGATTCTGACGCTGCAGGCCCAGAGATCACACTTTGAAAATCATGGCCTTAAGTAGGTCCTTTTTCACCCAGGCTCCAATCTTCCCTTTCCCCACCCAGAACACACACATTCTCTTTCACAATGGCTTTTTTTTCTACCTCGTGTTACTTTGTATTTACTTACTTTTGTTTATTTTAACTTTTAATTATTTTTATATTGTTTTGGTTGTTACTTCCTATGAATTACTTTTGTAGTTTCCTTAGGGTTGACTTCTGAGGACGGGACCTGGTGCCCATCTTATTTGCACTCTTGAAAAAAAACAACTTTACAATTCCTTATTATACTTGCAAGTGTTTTTTATGTTTTTCTAAATATATACATTATAGAAAATATGAATAACACAAAAATTTGAAAAATAAAATCCATCTTTCATTCATCAAATCTGAGTTAACAATCCTTAACTTTTTGGTTTAAATTCTCCTAGTCTTTCTTTTAAAAAAAAATTCGCATAGATAAAGAGTTGATGATTTTATATTATGAATTATGAGTTAGAAGTTTTGGCCCAAATGTACACAGGTGACTTTTTATTTCCCATAACAAATGTTAAATAAAATCCTGAATGGGGATATTCCTCTTGGAGCTAAATGTTCTCTTGATATCTTTGACTGTTTAATGTAAATTTCCAGTCTCCACATATTTTACTTAAACTTATCCTTTCAAATTGCAGGAGCACTCACATCTGCATTCCTTAGGTGGGAGAAAAAAAATTATAAGATGTGTGCTTGAAGAGTCCTTGTTACTATCATGACTATTGGTAATAATAATAATAATGCCACACTTCTGAAATACTTATCAGAATTCACTCGGCTTACATTGCTCATAAGTGATCACTAAAAGTGTAGAAATAGCATACTACAGAGTTTGAAGCAGCAGAAAGAACATTATTTAATGATTTTGTTTACCTTTCCCATTCGCCATCTGTCTCCTTTCATGGTGCAGGGAACTTTGGCCTCAGTACCACATGGAAGTTCTCTGGGGCCAGACACTTGGCAATAGTTTAATTCGTGGCCCATGCAAAAAGACAGTAACTTACTTTTAAAAACACAATTTGCGCTGTTCTGGATGCTAAGTAATAATGACAGTATCAACTGTTTGCACTTACCAGTGCTCCCTTAGGAGCTCTGTGATGTGTGCTTTCTTTGGTTTGTCTGGTTTGATTCTTACAACATGATAAGGTGGGCCTGTTACTAAGGTGGAGGTCATGTGTTTGAGTCAGTCCGTTATTTCTTTATTCAACAATTATTTAGAGCCTACAGTTTGCCAGGCAATGTGTGCAGAGCTACAGACGATGAGGTAGACTCTTTCTAGGAGCCTGTATACAAGGAGCGTGAAAGAAAAAAAATAGAAGCAACCCCCCCCAACAGCATATCAAAAGTGCTTTTTTTCCCTCCTTATTCAGTTTTATTATGTAGAATTATTACAGTTCGACTGTGCGTACACATTATATTGCATGTAAATACATATATACAGCATACCTTTTGGTATTGTCCTAGAGGTTGCTGCGGCTATTTATTTATTTATTGAAATATCAGTTTATAATGTTGTGTCAGTTTCTGCCGTACAGCATAATGCTTCAGTCATCCACATATTCATTTTCATATTTGTTTTCATTATAGGGTCACTATAAGATATTGAATATAGTTTCCTATGTTATACAGTAGAACCTTGTTGTTTATCTATTTTATATACAGTAGTTAGTATCTTCAAATCTCGAACTCCCAATTTGTCCCTTCTCACCCCCTTATCTTTTTTAAATCTCTTTTCCTCTCTCTTTTTCAGAATGCTTACTTTCCCTTGATCTATCTTGAAATTACCTGCTTCTTTGCTCTTTCGTTCTTCTATTTAGATCATCTAGTGAATTTCCTATTTTGAGTATTGTATTATTCAGTCAGTTTTCCATTTCACTTATCTTTCTGTATTTTAACTCTTTATTGAGACTTTCAATTGTTCTGTTCATTTCTCTTCATCACATGAGTGTTTGGCTTGCCTATTAAAGCATGGCTATAATAGCCGCTTTGATGTCTTTTTCTGATAAGAATCTGTTATTTTGGTTTTGGTATATATTGATTGTTTTTTTTTTAAGTGTTAAGATTTCCATTATTCTTTATATGCCAAGTAATTTTGGATTGTATCCTAGACATTTTGAATATTGTGTTATGAGACTCTGACTTTTATTTAAATCATAAGAAGATGGTTGGTTTTCTTCTTTCAGGTTTAAACGAATAGTTCGGATCTCCTTTGTTTGGATTGTAGTTTCGATGTCAATGCAGTTTTTAAAGTGTTTGCAGTGTTATTTGCATCACTTGGTGTGTTCACTTTCTAGCAGCCATTCTGGGCCTGGTCTACATCGCAGTCAGTTTAAAAGACTTTGATATCCTATTTAGGGTCAGATCCCTACATGTTCAGATGAGAGGTGAGCACAGGAGTTCATACACAATTTTATGGGATTAGTCTCTCTCTCCCTTCAGTTCCCTCCTCTCTGCAAACTCCCTTAAACTTCCCAGTTCCCTGCAGTCTCCTTTCCAGATCCTCTGGTCAGAGAGCTTGGACTACAGTTTACCTGCTCTTCCATGCCCTTCCCACAACTGGGTCTGAATTTGGAGGCAGGTAGTGAAAATGTAACAAGAAGAAGAAGCAACAGACTCATCCCCATGTTCTTTGGCTCATGGCTGCTCTGTTGAGAAAGGTTCCCTCCCTTGGAGTTTCAGGTGCCTGCTCAGCCACCACGGCTGCTGTAGAGTTCCCCGCGGGCTACAGGGGGCAAGAGACAAGGGAAAAGAGAAAGAATACGACTACAGGGAATTCTCCCACTTTCTCTGCCTTTCAGGAGTCCTCTTTCCAGTTCTTTAGCGCTCCTGAAGCTCTTTCTGTCTTTAGTATGCAGTTTTGTGCTCCCTTTGAGTCGAGGTCAGGCTAAGCAATACAGGACGGGAAAATGGTAAATTCACGACCAGTTTAGTGGTACTTTGAATTCTGCTCTCATTCCTCAGTCCACCTGCTACCATTTATTTTTCTGAGTCCTCAGATGTCTGTATTCCTTCCAAGACGTGTACTTGCATTCAGTAGGAGAGACCTCTATAAATGCAACCTCCCTGTCTTGTCCTGTTTAAAAAACAGGATTTCAAAAGGTATCCAGAGGACAATGAGTGGTGGAAACTGGAGGAGGGGGTACAGCTGGAGATTATGGACTAGGGCAATATCATAAGTGGTAAGGCGCTTGGATTTTATTCTAGTAAGTGTGAGAAATCTCTTGAGGATTTTGATCAGGATGTGGATATTATCTGATTTACATTTCAAACAGATTATTGGACAGCTATATGGAAGATGAATTGTGGGAATTTAAGGTACTTGAGGTTTTAAACAAGTGTCTGTTGCAGACAGAAAAAAAAAACATTTTAAGAGGTAGGATCAAAATGATTTGCCAATGGATAAAAGGGAAGGGGAAAACAAAGGGATAAGGATGATACTGCCATTTTTGGTTTGACCAGTTAGGTAGGTAACATTCACATTTACTGAGATTTCAAAGACTGGAAGAACAAGGCTTGAGGCTAAATATAAGCTACAAGAGGTTTTATTTTTTTTAATCCCCTTTGGACATACCACATTTGGCATATCTGTTAAACGTCCAAATGGAGATGTCAGTAGGGTTATTGGATACACTCTAGTCCATTATCATAGATCCTACTGATGGTGAGCCATCCTGGATATATTTGATATAGGTCCTTAAAAAAAACCTTTTAGGACTATTCATAAAAGACTCAAGTATGTTTCTCAGAAATACGATGTTCTAGTACTGCCACATTACTGTATGTGAATCTCATTCTCTATTTTCCTTAACACATTTCAGGAATGCATCTGGTGGCTTTACTGGAGGTCACTGCATAACAAGCTCAAAGTGCTTATATTTCATTATAATTTTTAATCATATTACAAATGTAAGCAAGTACTTATTTCTTTGGTCTCTTTTTTTACCGAGTGCAATGTGATATATTTCCCAACGTCTGAGTTATTCAATCTAGAATGACATTTTGCAAGGTCTTTATTTTACAGCTTACTGTGGTCTTTTCTCAGTCCAAGTCACTTTGATGTCTCTGACTGTGTGTCATGAACATATGATCTCTTATCCTTCAGTTGATCTTCTCTAATGAACAATTAATATTCAGAACGCCCACTGAATGAAATGCTCACTGCTTTCTGGATCTTATTACCGTCTGAAATTTAAAACCAGAAGACAACTGGGGATGCTACTGGATAACAAATCATGATGGCCTTTCAACATCTCATTCTACCAGGATTTTTATCCTAAGTCAGGAGAGATGTATATATATGCACACACACATACATATGGTGTTTACATACACACACTGTACACACACATACACACACCCCAATATTGTTCACTATAAACATACATACTTCTTACATAGATACAGACTGCATTCACAAACACAGACAGAGCAATGTTGGAGTGACCTATGTCTTCTACATCCTGTCTGTAGAATTCTCTCAGGAGGTAGATGGTAACAGTAGCCATGTTCCTCCAGAAAACAAGAGACAGAAGCAGAATGGTATCTAATTAAAACGTTTAACACATTTCCCATGAGATTTAAGCCACTGACATTTTCCAGACTGCAAGCCAAAAAATGCTTAGGATTGTACAGATGTACTTTGCAAACTACAGTTGCCATGCCATAAAAACAGAGCTTAGACACAGTTCAGGAAATACGGATTGGATAATCTTTCTTTAGAACTCAGAAATTAAAAGTTAGGTCCTATGAGAACTGATGGTAAGTTGAGCAGCTCATCTCTTCTCAAAGTAAATCAGGAATCCGTTTCTTCTACTTGATAGACCTTCTTCCTCTGGACTAATTTCCAAAATCTGTATCTGAGTCTCCCAACACCACAAAGCACAGTTGCTTTCTTGTACCCCTTTCTCCTCCTAACTGCTCTCATCTCTACTAAACACTCTACTCCTTACACCAGTTGTCAAACTGTGGTCCTCCAGCTCTGTAACATGTCTAGGAGGTGAATGATGGCTCTGACCTCCGCAAGTCTTAATCGCCCTATTTCTTAACCCTTCATAGTATTACTTATTCCTACATTCAAATGGAAAACATTTATTGAGCAACTACTTTGTTCCAAGCACCTTTAGAGGGAAAGGGATAGATCCACAATGAGCCTAGACAGAACCCTTATTTCCACAAAGCTTACATTTTAATTCAGGGAGGGGACAAACAATGAACAAGAAATAAGCAATCCATATTTTTTTCTGTAAGGACGAATACTATGAAGAAAATAAGATGAACAAAAGGAAAAGATCATAATAATGGAGAAGGTAATTTGGGGCTTTTGCCTTTAATCCTTCAGAGTGAACATCTTCACTCCTTTCCTTCAAGGACTGCTGTTGCTCTAGAGTTGGTTCTTTCACTCACACAAGCATTTATGAGGCCACCAGGTCCTCAGCTTATTTCCTGTAGTTCATTTTTATTAGTCTGAAAGAACTGTCCTTAGGAGAATAATGGAGGGCGCACTTTGTCACTTCAAACTTAGTTTCCCGTTGATGCTAGATAGAGGTCTTTGCATTATTATGTAGAATATCACTCATTCCATTTCTCACTCTCCTACCTCCAGACTAAGCCCAGAGGTTCTTTTCTAATAGAAACATCTATCTTTTTTTTTTCCCTATGAATAATTTTTTTTCAAAAAAAAAAAAAAAAAGAACCTATGTGAGGAAAGGAAATATTCCTATACACTTGAACCAGATGGATTCTTATGCAAACGTCTATCTTTAAATAATCACTGTGTGTGAAAAGGTGGCAATATATAAATATTCTTCCCTTGAACAAAGATAAAGGTTAGAGCGGGAAGGGATTTTATTATTTCACAATAAAATCGCTTAGGAGAATATCTTAATACTTTGGAACTAAGGAAAGCATTCCAACCAAATTAAGATTTCTACTAAACCAAATTTTACCTAAGAAACCTGCAGACACATTTAGAAGCTGAGATTGGGTAAAGAATAAGTGTAACAAACCATTTTTAAGTATGAGTGAACCTCTGTACCAAAATCTACATGCTAACGATGATTTCTGAGTGACTATTATTTTATAAGGGGTATTTTCCAGCACCTTAAACTACTGTATTCTCACCTCCTGTCCAAAAGGATTCTTTGAGCAAAGCTTCTGTTTCCTAACTTATTGATAGTCACCACTTATCTAATATGCAGTACCCACTTTGGTGGCCTTTCCACAGCAATATATATATAATATATATAAATGTATAAAATAAATATAAAAGCAGAAGGTAACGGAGGCCATCTTGTTCTGCATGCTTTCAGCAGATCTAACCAGAATGCTACATACAACATACCTCTTCCTAAGTATCAGTTACAGGATGACTGTATGGAGCTTTTTTTTTTCTTGTGGTGTTGGGGTGGGGAGTCATGATTGGTCTATGTCCAATGGAATACATTAGCCAAATGGCAAAAAAGGATCACCTATACAATCTGAATTCAAGGATACCAAAAAACAAGAAGACATTTGCAAACTATTTCAAGACAGTGGAATTCCATTAGTTGAATTTTATTTTTTCTCTAAAGATTAAAATGTGTTCATCGCTGTAAGGTAGAAATTATAGATAAATACTTAAAAATACTTAGCCCTGTTAAAAACCTTAGGAAATTTCCTTTCAGTTAAAAAAAAAAGTGATATTTCATATTATCTATGGTAATTTGATTTATTTTCCTTTATGCTAGGTACTGTGCTAAGTTTAATAGCCAATCAGATCATTTCTACTCTCACAGTCTATTATATAGTGTATCTTTCTGTGTTGATAAATACTCATTATCACATAAGTGCCTAAATCTGTATTCCATATATTATTTAGGCTTGCCCTATTACCAGACGTTTAGTTTTTTCTCTACCTTTTTCTGTTATTCACAATCAGTCGCCACCTGTAGAAGCCCTGAAATCAAATATCCCTTCCCTTCCTCCCAGGTCAACTTGACCTCCCACCCTCTCGTCTAGTGCAGAGCCAGCTGTTGATTGGATTAGATTAACGTCATTCATGCTACTGTAAGGAATATTTCCCATGCTTTCCCAAAGAAAAGTTTAATCCAAAATATTAAGTGTTTTTTGACACCATTGAACTCAGCCAACATCAATTTGCCAAAAGCCAGTTCAGTGAAAATCAACTTGCCAAATACTGAATTTACGGAAGGACTGATTTTCTAAACCTAGCATTTCCTCATTTATGAACATTTTCTAAGAATGGTTGACACTTTTCCATAAACACAAATTTTCCTCTTTAATCTTGAGAGCCCTCTGCCGATTCATCGTTTCCTGCCCCTGAGTCCATCCTGGCCCTTGCATTTGTACTCAGATCTCCTCCTGCCTCCTACCTGTCCTTGGCCCTGCTCATGCCCTGGCAGTAAACAGCTATAACATATTCTGGACTGGATTTAACATATTTTTGATAGTTTGATGGGAATTGGTCATTTCAAAGATTGGTTTTAGGCAAATTGTTTACCCTCCCCCACTGTCTAAACATTGCTGAAAACATGGCTTTTACTTGGGACTTTCAGAAGGTAATTACACTTACTTTCTCAGAGTCAGATCACCTTCATTTATCTAGCCTAACAGTGATTTATATACATGGATCAGAACAGTAACTTCTCAACATTCACCTTCTTTTCTCACCAGGTCATGGGGTGTTCTGATAGCTTGAAGAAGGTGAATGATACATATAAATATTTCTAATTTTATATCTGTGAATAAAGTGGACTTCCTAGGTTTGATTTATAAGTGATAATTATACCTGGCATTTTTAGCCAATGTTATTTTTCAAAAAGACAAATTTTTCTGGCACAGCATGGAGGCAGCAAGCTGAGTCAGCATCTCTAATTTTCCAGAAAACCTTCCTGGGCTGAATTTGAGCATAGACACTGGAAACGGTCTCCAGAAAGTTTCCCTACATCCTGCTATGCTTGACAGTCCACGGTCACAGCTGGACTTCAGATGGTTACAGAGCCACACAGCTGCTTTGTAAGCCCCATGACTCTGCCTTGGTAAACAGGAGTTCCTTGAAGTTGTGAAAAGCTAGAAATGAAATCCTCATTTCACATAATAGAAACATAAATCAGAGTCTTTTCTGTGCATTGCATTTGCATGGAGGTGGATGCTAAATTTCGTTCTTCCTCTATCATTTCATCTTTTTATCTATTCACTCTCCAGCACATGGGAGTTGCAGGCAGCCTACAAGTGCAAATATTTACTATGATTGAAAATAATGGGGAGAAAACAGAGTCCGAGGAAGTAAATACAATGCACTTTACAGAATTTAAAATAAACATTATATAAAGAGGACATAATTCATCCTTTGTTTTCCCACTTGATAGGATAAATCATACAACAAACCATAACATAAGATATAGTGCTTACCATACATTTACCATAATGGCTTAAGCACATTTTCTCTGTAGGAAGTATTCCTATGATAATAGGGCAATATGAAAAACTGCCTGTGATAAAAATAAAGCATGACCAGAAAAGATAACTCAGCAACTAAGATACTCCAAATACAATATAATAGCATAACAAATATACATTTATTTATATATTTATACACACTGAAATCTTATTAAGTAAACATCTATATCCAATTCCACGCCGTTCCCTATGATACTTTTCTAAAATACTAAACTCAACATCTAGTAAATTCGAAGTGTTTTTGCCCCACGCTAGTAGTGCCTCAGGTTTTATATTAAAAAGCCTTTACGTTTTCAAAAACCAACATGCAAATAAGCACTAGCCTAGCCATTAAAACACATCCATCGGTGTTTTTATTTTATCTGACCTCATCTAGGTCATGCAGATAACATTAACTCTTTTCTGACTGTATGTGAAATTGTGGCAAAGGAAGTTTGTGTTAACCAAAATGTTCAGATAAGGAACTACCTAGACACTTTTATTAATATGCTTAGTGGGGTGGACACCACTATTTGCACACCCCAGATCTATTTGTTCTTTCTACCTTGCTTAGAATACCTTGTTTTGGTTTCTGGTGGATAACAGATGATGACTGATGTTACTCAACCGTAAGAATTCTGTTTTCTTGCTTCGACATTCTGCCTTGCAACTGAAGGTGGTGTTGAGGGCTACTTGAAGTTAATCAGCCTAAAAGGAAAGTCTGTTGGGGGAAGTGGAATGGAATTCCTGGTAAATCAGTGCAGACATAGCTGCCTCTCTGTCCTACCACCCACTTTCTGTTGTGAACATGGCCGTGGTATCTGGATTTGCAAGAGGGGGCAATTATGAGAAAGAATGCCGGCATTCAACAAACACAAAGAGACAGAAAGAAAAATCCACTCCTAACCTACGTGTAGCTTGGTTTTCTTGAAAGGATAAAGACTTTCTGACTCAACAAGACAATACCTCTTCCCAAACTAAGTTCAATGTCTTTAAATCTGCACAAAAGACTTCTTTACCAAAACAAAATTTTTAGTGTGCAGCTCTGCTATGATTCAGGCCTCCATATCCAGATTTCAGTAATACAAATTTAAACTCTTGATCTGCCCCAAGTTTGCATTATGTGAGGGATGTTCATTTACTTTTGTCACTCTCTCCTTATTTCCCTGTCCCAGTTTTTACTCTCTCTTATTCTCCCCCACATAAAACCTAAAAATACCCAAAGTCTGTGTCCCAAGGACCTTGAAAATATTTGAAATAGACTAAAGGGGAATCCAGTTTTCAAGATATGTTAGGGATTCCAGCATGACTGATCCAACATCTGTAACCATAATTACTTTGTAGTCGTAGTAAGTACATCGCATACTCCAACACCAGACAGCAAACGCAGAGTCTTTGCGCTAATCAGAGATTACCTTCGTACGTCTGATCACTGTCACCGTACTTGTTGACCAGCTGACGTACTGGATTGAAGTACTTCCGGAATTTCCAGATTATGTTATTGTATAGTTAAGATGATTTTGACTAGAGATAGTAGAATACACAACAGAAAATGGCTAATGTAATATTTTTTGTTTGTTTGTTTGTTTGTATGTTTTAGGCTCACCTAAATCCAGAGTCTACTGATTCCAGGCTTTATGCAATGGTTTATACAAGTACCCAAGGTCATTCCACTTCTGATAAATACTCAGTGTGTTGGTGATGTCTTACCACATGGTTACAAGACATCTGCAATACTCCACAAGACAGTTTCTGCAGCAGAAGGTAAGCAGGTGGGGAAAATGCACCTCTTCTTAGGTGCCAGTCTCTTTCCTTAGGAGGAAAATCCATTTCCAGAAGACTCTTAGGAGATTCCCCTTGTGATTCATTGGTCAGAGCTGAATCGCGTGGATTTTTTAGATCGATAAATGGCAGCTTAAAATAGGATTACTATGACTAGGCTGGAAGAGAGACCTCAGATCCTTGTATATACGGTCATCCAAATATTTTGTGAATAAAATTAAGTTTCAGCAAGTACAGCTGTAAAGTTCTCTAAGATAAATTTAAAGCTCTTTTATTTTTTTCTTCATGAATTTGGAGTAACTGGCCATTTTAGTTTTCTAGGGCTGACATAACAAAGTACCAGAAACTGGGTGGCTTGACAGCAGGAATTTATTCCCTCACATTTCTGGAGGCTGAACATCTGAAACCTAGGTGTTGGCATGCCTTAGCTTCTGGTTTTTAGGCAGTTCTTGGCTCATAGACGCATTACTCCAGTTGCTGCCTCTGTCATCATGTGACCTATTGCCTGTGTGTTTGTCTCTGTGTCTCCTCTTCTTATGAGGACACTAGTTAGGTTAGATTAGGGCCCACTCCAACGACCTGATCTTAATTCAGTTGCATCTACAAAGATCTTATCTCCAAATAAGATCACATCCACAGGTACTGTGAGTTAGGACTTCAACATGTATTTTTGGAAAACGCAATTCAACTGGCAACACTGACACGATTGGTGGAATGCCTGGGGGTGTGGAGTAAGGAGCACCACCCTCAGGAAGCACACACACAGCTGCACGTGAGAATGCATGTGATGGAAACTAAGATAGAGTTTTGTCAGGGTGGTGCCAGTAAGACAAACGGTTTAGTTTCTTAATTATTCATTCAGTTATTTTTAGACTGTCTTGTTTCTTTGCCCAAGATTTGAATTTCTACGAATGACAATTAGATTGGTTCTGTTTGAACAGCATGCCCACCCATTGAGAGGGTACAGGGGAAACTGACAGAACACTTTGGGTGTCGTCCTACCAAGATTTCACCTAGTGTCAAAGGTGGAGTTCCCTAGAAGAACACTAGGTGTGTTTACCAGTTGAAAAGGAAGTGCTTTGGAAGTAAAAGTAAAAATGTGTACTGTGTGATTTATGACTTAATAAATCTCCTGTCTGCCCCACGGGTTGGTAACTGGCCCCTTGACGGCCACACTGGCAGCAGGAAGTTAACATGAGTCTTGGTTCCCCTTGGACACCATGATCACGAGGCTCTGGATGAGATGGGGGGGGTGGGGGGGGTGACACAGAAAACGGTATGGCACCCACCCTGGACAGCAAGAGTGCAACAAGCAGTCTGTTCATATCAGCATGCACTGGATGGCTATCAGCTCTGAATATAGATACAAATAAAATGTAGTATCAATCACTATGTTTATGAATATTTTATAAACAGATTATGTGTTATTCTTAAGCATTGGAAAGGAGTTACATAGGGGAGAATTTGAAACAGAAGAAGAGGAGAAATAAGAACAATATGGATATAGATGACAGCTGTCACTAACAAAATATGTAACAAACTAGTCTGACTCAGTGCATAGTTTAACATACTGGATCCAGCCCGAAGTTTGGAGAGACAAAAGGGGACAGAGATGAAAGAGACCAAGCTTCAGACAGACCTGGATTGAAATCTGGGTTCTGCTCCCTGTTGTGTTCATGACCCACAGTGCAAGTAAGGCATATAATGCTTGTTATTTTAATGCATGCTTAGCAACAGGTACTTGTTAAGTGAATAAATGAATGGCGAGGCAGTAAACTTGATAGTAGCTTATGACGGATTCCATTGTGTTTCTAAACAGAAGATTTGGTGGAGGAATACACATACACAACTAAAACTTCCTTTTCTAATGTAATGTAAATGACACTATACATAGCATGTTAAACAAAGGTCGTCCTTGACCAACTCTGGTGATACACTTTGCCTAATTTTAGAGGTCCGTTAAGCACCTGTCCTGGGGAAGGCACTGGGCTTGGTATTTGGGAAGTACACTAAAGTTGCAATGTCTCTGCCCTTGGAAAATATGGAAGCCATTTCGGGAAGGGAGGCATACGCTTTTATCCAAGACAGATAGAAATTAGTCAGTAGAGATTTGAATAGCCCAGTGAGGAAAAACAGAGAAAAACCTTAATTTATCTTGACTGGTAAGACCAGGAAAGTCTTTGCTATTAAAATAAAATTTGAAATTGGATACAGAAACTATCAGCAAGATATGGTTGTGCTGTTTTTGTGTTTGTTTTTGTTTCCTGGTAAAAAGGAGACATTAGGAGAATAAAATGTTATATAATACTGCTCAATAGGAATTGGAATAAAACAGCTTTGTGTCCTTGCCTAAGTGATTTTTTTTTCCTATGAGTTGGTATTTACTCACTGTTGACTCACACATTCCCCTAAACTGACTGTAAGATTTTTTTTTTCACTTGTTAAAGAGCTGCTGCTTAATTATCCAAGAAGATATTATGAGAAATAAAAAAAAAAAAATGTGAAGGCTAATGATGTTGTAAAGGATCATGTAAATAGTCTCAATTCATAAGTTGGAGAGGAAAGCGTGGGTGTTGTTTGTGACAGCTCCTGAGATAGGTCAGTTTTGCACAACAAGCAGGGACAGTTCTGCTGGGCTGTCTGTTGCTCTGGATTAATTTGTTCCTCTGCACCTCGTCCATTGACTTAGCTCTGATCCTCTGTCTTTTATTTAGATAAGGATGAGTAATCTGTACGTGGGGGTGGAGGGAGGGATGAGTTCAGCTTGCTTAACCACTTACTTCCCTGAATTATTTGTCAACATGTATTCCGGCAAAAATGGTAAGGTAAAAATTGAAGGGTGAGGAGAAAGTAACACTTTTAAAAAGCATAACTGAGTTTGTGTTGAAGGGTACTTAGGCTGATGTATGGCAGTGTTCTGAGAAATAAATAGATATGTCACTTCAGCACAAAACCCAAAGCCTTCTACTTACCAATTCCCTTGTGTTTAGTTAGGAGTTCAAATGTTTTTGAAGGCACTCCAGTATAAATTAGAATCATCTCCAGATGTTTTGGCTCTGTAAATGGCTGGGCTAAAATTCACTTTTAATGAACCGTATTTTAATGCCAGTCTCTCCTGTCTTCGTAAATGACAAAGAACTCATCTGACTTTGTAATGAATGCTCAGCTGTTCCATTACCAACTCTGCCATTTATCGTGCCTCTGTATTTTCCAGTGAATTCACGGTGATTTTAGGCGTGTCGAGTAGGAGGAAGGTTAAGATCTAGGAGGAGAGTAAACCTAGAATCAGTAGGACGTAGACTCTCTGGGTAGAATACAAAAACCTAGTTGTGACAATTTTCTTACTGAAAACTGAAGGTTTGGAGACCAGAGAAAACATAAATAAATACCGAGGATATTGAACAGAATAAATAAACTGGGACTGCAGGCTCCCAGTGCGTGGCTTGGGTCAACTGTAATTCCTGCATCGCTTTCTTGATACTCAGAACCAAAGGTTCGAGAAGATTTGTGTCCAAAGATTTCACAGAACTAAGCTTCAGGTTTATTTGGATCAATGTATTTGGAATTGCTTTTGCTTTGGAAACGTACATATATACGATGCTTTTCTCTGTGTTCTACCCATTGAATTACAGCTCTTGACATTATCACTAGATGGAGTGGAAGGTTATATAGCCTTCTGTATAAGTTTCTTCTTTCAAACTCACATGGAACTTCAGTGCTAAAACTGAGAAAGTCATAGGAAAATCATGGACTTGGTCACTTTAAGTACCTGAAAGGTGCTCTAGTTAAAGAAGGAAAGAAGGAAGGCAAGCAAGCATTCAAAAATTGTTATCAATCAAACGGATGCATAAATAAAGTGTAATTTATTGCACGTTTTCTTCCAGGTAATAAAAATGATGTGATTTTAGAAAAAAAATCAATGTGTAGAACTATATGTTGATGTCAAATTTATAAATAAGCAAAATCACAAGTAGAGTGATATGACTCAGCGGAGTTTATCTGTTCCTTTTGGATTCTCAGGCCCTGTGATGGATGTTATGGGAATAATTTGTCAAACTAAGTTGACAATTATAATCGCTAAGTGTGTAAATTCAAAGAAGAATGATTTTACTGAATCATATTATTTTTCCTCTTCTACAGTAGGAAAGAGATATTTTAGATGAATAAATGCATATTAGAATTTGGAGCAGGGGAGAAAGACATATGCGTTTATAAAAAAATAACTCTTCACTTATGATATGTTAAGCATTTAATGAACGTGACATATTTCCTCATGAACATACTTTTCAGCCTTGTTCCTTGAAGCTCACTGTTAAAGTAGCTAAAGCTGCCACCCTGTTTGTAGTCATAAACTCCCCAAGAATATTATGTTGAAAGATGATACCTTTAAGACATCTTCTATTTCTTTCATCAATTCCATTATTTAATTTGAATTTATGAATATCAAAAGAAGGTTTGAAAACGGATTGTGGAGAAGCTTCAAATCAGCAGGCTCTTTGAAAAGCTCTTGGTTTTACTGCATTGCTACTTCATTTGCTTCCTGCATTATACCATTATTTTGTTAAATTTTGCATTTGAAATGTAATTGCCTATTCAGTAATTCCTAGCATTAGTCAGATTTCTTGGATGACATAAATATTGATTTACTTTGACTGATAAAAAGAATCACTATCACTGAAGCATGCAAAAAAAAAAAAAACACAACTCTGTTGAGAAGTCTATTCAAAATGCTTTCATTTGAGCGGTTTGTGTTTATAATTTTTTTAATATGTCAACTGTATTACAAAAGAAATATCAACTTGCATTGCTTGAGTAAGATTTGGAGAGATTGTTTTTGTGGCTCTTTAGCTGTCAGTCCTGGCAGCTGTCTCAGGAGAGTGGCCCTCAGTATCACCACCAAGGGGACGATAATAAGAGACAATTAGAGTCTTTTATATTTGATAATAATGAGTACTTACTCAAATGAATAAAACAAAGAAATAAGAAAATTAAACTTATGTTAGATAGGAATTTAATTTAATAGTCTAGTATATTCATTTCATGCATAAGGTTGCAAGATGCCAGGTCATAAGGGTGGACTGGGCTGTGACCAAATCACCTGCAGAGATTCTGTGATTCTATACTATGGTCTAATTATATATAGGTATATATTTCACAGTCAAGGTAATGAATGTGAAGAGATAGATTCTCTTCAGTCCCTGTTTTTCCTGAGTATATATCGGGATTTCTCAGTCTTGGCACTGTTGACACTCTGAACTGGGCAATTCTTTGTTAGCGGGGGGCAGGGGGGGCTGTCTTACACAGCGTAGAGCATTTAGCAGCAGCCTTGGTCTCCACGCGCTAGATGCCAGCAGCACCTCCCCAGCTGCAAGGATCAGAAATGTCTTCGGACATTGCCACGCGTCCTCTAGGGGGCCACAGTTCCCCAGCTGAGAACTACTGATGTCAATCATAGTATCTTCTTCTAACACTTAAGCGTATTGTTTTTCCAATTCGGGTTACCTGTCAAAATGGACTGTAGCTATACCACTGGGTTAGCTTCCCCAAGAGGAAGACAGATACAGAGGAAAGAATCAGAAAGAAACTTGAGGAAAGGCTAGGTCAAACACTGCCCTTTATCTCTGAGAGGGGGAGGTTTGTCACCACCACAGATGTACGTGACATCTTGCCTGTATTATCACCTACTGTACTTTGTTTGCATGTCCGCAGCCAACAGTTAAGGACTTCATGAACTCGGCTCACCGCAGGGTCAGACTGTCATGCCTGTGAATTGTTCTTAAACAAATTCTCCATGGCATTAGGCACGGATAAGCTTCTCTTTAATGTCAGGCATGCCTATCATTGTATTCCTCCTCATTTTCTTCTCAAATCTGCGTGGACACTGAACAGGCAATTCTGCCCTGTGGATTCGGTCCCTGTAACGCACCCTCCGTATACCGGACTCAGTATCTCTTTCACATCGTTGTCTGTGTGTTTGTTTTAAGGTTGGTGTACAGGTGCAGTGTTTGTATCAACTGGTAAGCAAAATGATCTTAAAACTAAAGTTTACAGTAATGTTTAAAGCAGTGGTTCCTAAAGTGTAATCCCCTGACCGGTAGCATAATCCTTACCTGGGTATCTGCTTAAAACGCAAATTATCAAATGGCGTCCCAGACATCCTGAGTCAGAAGCTTGGGGTTATTTTAACAAGCCCTCCAGATGATTCTAACAGACACCAAAGTTTGGGATTCACTGGTTTATAGTCTTTATTTTGGGGAAAGTTACAGTTTACTAGAAAGTTCACTAGTATGTGAACACCGAATGGCCTTTAATATTTCTCCTTTAGCTGTCAGTGTGATAGCAGATTTTTACAAGGCAGAGCTCTAGAAAATTAACTAATGGCAAAGCAAAACATACATATTGATAGCATCTCCTCAGCTCATAGTCACCCCACAGTTTTTTCTTTCTTTTCTTTCTCTGCTTCTAAGAGGCCATAAAGCCTTTTCCCTTAGCCCTGTAAATTGGCAGTAATTGACAGCCTGACTGGGAGTTGGGCTATAATTCCAAGTCTGAAGGAGCCGGGGACGTGAACTCTTGCTTCATCTCTTAAGATGGATGTCAGGTCAGGAGCAAGGAGCAATGAGGTAAAGCGTTCCCTAGAAGCCCAGACTCAAGGCTATTGCCTGCAGCCTTTGCCTTCAGTACACTGAGTTCAGCATGAGGGTTGCCAAATGTGTGTACCTCTCACCAGCATTGCAGTCATTTTTCTTTTTAACCTACACCTGAATGACCCAGAAAGGGTTATGCCCAATGACAAATTTATCCATGCCGGCTGACAAACTCCAAGTGTTCCATCACTCTGCAGAAAACAGTGCAAGAGACTCTAGGCCAGGGTGGTGCTTCATTTAGCAAATGACAAATAATATCATCTAACAATTTCAAGCTGCTTCGTGCTACTGACGTGTCAGCAGCATTTATACATTGAATGTACAAAACCAGTACTATCAGGTCTCATTCGGCACTATATCTTGTCAACACATGCTTCTTGAGCATCTATTTTGTCCAGGAATAGTGTATGGAAAATTAAATATCATGGTTCTTGGCATCTGGATGATCATAGTCTCATCAAGAAGACTATAAACTTATAGATATTTAAGAGCTAAATGCTGTGATAAAGTACATGCTAAGTGCTAAATAAACTTATATCTGGATTTTAAAAGACAGTATGGTTATTTCATGTTTCATCCTCAGGATGTCTTGCTTACTGTTTTATTTCTCAAATCATGTATACTTCCTAGTTTTTGGCTCAGATAATATATAAAATGAAATGTCTTTGGACTTCATTGTTAGTCTGATTTTACACCAATTCCGATAGTCTTTTCATACCATACCATTTGCTGTTTCTGAAATACATAAAGGAGCTTAACACATTTTTTTTTTGATAGGCAGCAGAAAGTCATTTTATTTACAAGTATAGGAGTAATACAAGTACTTGCATGTTTTAGGACATTGAGCAAATTTTGCAGGAGTGGCTGAAGTGGTGAGAAATTACCCAAGAGAGAGGAAAATGTTACCCTAAATAGTATTCGAATAGCAATGGCACTGGAGGCTGAAGAATGGTGAAATTTAAAGCAAAGAGTGTGAATCGTTCCTTCATACAGAAAAGCATCGTAGCTGTCTCTTTTTGTGGTGGTGTTATTTAAACAGCAGAACTGGGTTGTTGCAAAAATATTTCCATTTAGATCCTTAAAAAATTAATAATAAATTAGAGAACAAAGTCTGTAAAATTGCTTAAAGATAGATATCCGCTAAAAAGAGTTCTTTTTTAAAAATATTTGAACATTTATTAAAATGGCCCTCTCATAATATTCTACTCACTAGGGTATTCTGTTAGACTCTCAGAGTTGGGAAGTATAGCTATTCATAAAAATATCTATATTTAAAAATGAAATGCATACTTCAGGGAGCAGAAGAAGAGAAGTGAGAAAGTCTGCCTTTGGTTACCTCTCTCACCAGCACGATCACCACTGCCAAAGTGTGCTCTTTTTGTCTCTATTCTTTACTTTCTCAGTTTATAGCAACTTTATCTACCCCCATTGTTTAATCCAGAAGCCTGGGCATGTTTCTTAACTTCTTTCTCATACTCTTCGTTTACAGCCAGGTTCTGGAAATTCTGCCACTCACTCTACTGATTCACCACCCTGGTCAAAGACACCAACACTCTTTCACTGAACATGCTACAACCTGCAAATTACTTTTCTCGTCTCCACTTTTGCCTCAGCTCTCCGTTCTTTACACAGAAGTCAGAACAATCTTTTAAAAGGGTAAATAGAAATTCTTCTCCTTAAAACACTTTAGCGGTTTCCCCTGGCTCTAAGAATGAAGCTCAAGCGACAGCGCTATAAGGTAACTGTTACTGTTATGCCATTATGCCCAGGTTACAGGTGAGGGAGCCAAAGCTTTTAAAACTTAATTTTGTTGAGAACATATGATTGGCAAGTAGCTCAGCCCAGCCAGTCTAAATCCAAAGAACTGATCTGCTGCAAATTTGTTGTCCTCTGATGTGCTGGGTTTACAGTGTTACTGAATAGACATGACAAGATGCATAAAGCTAATTATGAGATAATCATGCCAAGACCTGTCAGATTACAATATTAATATTGATAATCATAACATCAACAACTAAGATTTGCCAAACACACACATGGAAGACCTATAAACTTGAGACTCTGTGCAGTCTTATATTTCTGTCTTAGAATAATACTCTTTAATTTATAAATTTAATAGTAGTAAATAAATTCAGTTATTTACTCAGAATAGCAATGCAGCACTTGGAACATAAATGAGCAAGATACGGAATTAAATGTCTTGTATCTCAAGTATCTTGTCATTTACTTGCTATGGGATTTGAAAGAAAATGAAGAATTCTGAGCCTCAGTTTCCTCAGTTTGTAAAATAACGTTACTAATAATAATTTTGTTGCAATTTACTTATAGTCTATTCATATCAGAGTTCAGTCAGAGAAGCAGAATCAATAAAAACAGATGGTTGGATGGTTAGATAATAGATAGATAGATAGAGATAGATAGATAGATAGATAGATAGATAGATAGATAGATAGATAGACAGATCAATATGTATATTTATTACAAGGACGCGACCATACGAAATTTGGGGAGTTGATAAAACAATTTCTGCACTGTTGAGATCTTTGCTTCTAATGCTGGAACTTGAAGTCCACAGGGGATCCAATTGGGAGGGAAGATGGGTACAGAGTAGGGAGGATCAAAAACTGCCTGAAACGCACAAGCACAAGCTAGAGCCGCAGGAGGATGAACTGAAATATTTACCACTTCTTGTTGCCTCTGACCCTGGTGGTATGGGAGCCCTGCAGAGGGTGGGGTCCTTTCTCATGGAGCTAAACACAAGCACCTGGCCCAAGAATTAGAAAAGGTAAAAGAAGATTCAAGGGAAGGTGCAGCAGTTGTAGGCCCACCTGCTGCCTCTTACCGATAAGTTGATGAATTATACCAAAAATAATATGTGCAAGATACGAAATGACTGCTGCTTTAGTCCCACCCCCTAAGTCACCTACAAGAACCTTCTTGGTTGGCTCTCCTTCAGTGGAGGTACATTTGTCCCTTAGTATCGCAGGGGATTGGTTCCTGGACCCCGACATATACCATAATTTGTAGACGCCTATACAACGGTGTAGTATTTGCATTGTGAGTGGGTTTACTCACACTCTCCCGTATACTTTAGCTCATCTCTAGATTGCTTATAACACTTAATACAATGCAAACGCTAGGTAAATAGTTGCTGGTACATGCCAAATTCAAGTTTTGCTTTTGTGAACTGTTTGGAATTCTTTTATTCTTTATGAATAGTTTTGATCTGTGGTTGGTTGAATTTGTAGATGTGATGGGGAACCTGTGGGTACAGAGGGCTTCTGGGAAATGTAGTTCAGGGAAAGGGGTCCTGGGAAATATAGTTCAGCACAGCCAAGTGGACTCGTTGTAGAGCCCTAACACTATATTCCTTATTAACTTGTCACCTATAAACATCTTAAATCACACTTCGCCTCCAAATAAAGATAATGACAAAGTTAAACTTCTACCTAACATGATACAACTATCCTAATTAAAAACTGGAAATAAGCTCACTTTTTCCTCCAAAGAGGAAAAAAGTTCTTTTTTTTTTTTTTTTGGGTCTTTGAATGCTTTTTATTCTTTTCTTAATTCATGCTTCAGGTTGGATAGCTTGTAATTTAAATATTGACGTACAAATTTAACTACTGTTAATGCATCGTATATTTGATAAAGGGATGAGAGAGAGGAAGAAAAGAAAACTGGCTGATATACAAAAGGAGTCATACCAAAATGATGACTAAATATCCCTAACTATCACAGTCCTCCTTTCTACAACTGACCATGTGCTCGTAGCTGGTATTTATAGCCGCTTCTTTTTCTACTCATTTTCTTACTCCCTTTTCCCTCAGGAATCATCTCAGCTGGTATTAGTTTCTGACCTATGACACACATCTTTCTTCCTGAAGGTTCTGAGCCCTCATCAGGCTGGCCTTAATTGAGTCATTTTATTTTTCCATCGACTTTAATCACAGAACGCAGAAGTACCAAGAAGTACCTAAGCGATCTTCTGCATTACAGACGTGCTCCCCTGATGCTCACTGTGTGGTGGCACCCCAGCTTCCTGATGGTCAAGCTCAGTGGTCCCAGTCAGTCCAGCAACTGTCTCCTTTGGCTATTGACTTAGATTACTTTAGGGGTCCCAGAGTGGCCGATGGCAGGCTCAATTTATGGTTTAGAGGAGTCACTTTGTGTTTCCTGAGATCAGTCTGCAGATCAGCAACACGTGTGAGCTGCACAGTGGTTGACCTTTGTTTTCATTTCTGTAAATCTCCAAGAAAGAGTTCCTTGTGATCCACTCTAACCAGACACATAGAGGAAAGGGATTTCTGGAAAATGTAGTTCAGACTAGCCAAGTTGAACAATAGGTAACCAAACTACTTTAAAACTGGGAGAATTCTTAACTCTCTTGAGATTGAAATTTTCATTTATCTTTGGTTGGGGGAGCTTTATTTATGTGGAAGCATTCTTCCTTTGCATCGAAGACCTCTAGACCAGCAGAACCTAAAGCTGTATGGCTGGGAAGTGAACATTTTAGTAGTGGAATATTAGGCACAATATTGGAAAGAGCCAGTCTTATTTCTATCCCCTGATTCCTGGTCATCAGACAAATGACATCATATACCAGAGGCTGATTCCATGCATGCATTTTTTTCCTGGAGGATTGTGTTCTAGCTCTGTAAGAGATCCCCACCCAGCTGGTGCTGTCACCAAGACCCCAAAAAGCCATTCCGTTATTCCAGCAATTAGCTAATTACTTCTGCATGCTAGAGAACATGGTAAGACCGGTATGGGTAAGCTATCCAGTAAATCTGTGGATGTTAGTTTGGGAGATTTGCTGCAAGCAGAGAGGGCGAATCCACATCCAGACTACTGTCTTTTCTAACAAGAACAAAGTGCTGTGCCTCCCATGTTCGAAGAGGTCCAATATAATCAACCTGACACCAGGTGGCTGACTGATTTTTTTTAGGATATGATGCCGTCATGGGGGTACAGTGTTGGTTTCTGCTGTTGGCAAAAGGGACATTCACCAGTGGCTATAGCAGGACTGGCCTGGGTGAGTGGAAACCCATTGCTGACCCTATGAAAAACTTGCACCCATATTGTAATGGCCACTCTGTTCATGAACCTATTGTATAATGACAGGAGAGGCTAGGAAGACAATTGGGGATGGGGAGATATAGGAAAGAGGTCAAGAATAAGCGGGGACCTCATGAGAACAAATAGAAGGCTGTGAGAGTTCTTATAGCCTCTGACATTTTTCACATGGGAGCTCTACAGAAGCCAGAGTTTTCTGTGATGTTGCTAAACATACGTATGTGGCCCGGGAGTCAGAGAAGCTAAAGGAGGACCCTAGGAGGTATGCAGACCCAGATATAGACTCACCCCAAGGAAGTAAGGACACAGATCAAAGGCATTGTACATGAACTACAGAATGGGCACCCTCTCACTTCCCTCCTCACCATCTCATAGAAGAGCCTCCCGTGACCCACCCTAAACAGAAACATACAAGAAAGGAATTTTGGAAAATGTAGTTCAGTTTAGCCAAGTTGAACACTACAAAGCCACTTCAAAATTATAAAAAATTTTAGATTCCCAGAAGGTTGAAATCCACACATATTTCTGTATGAGGAACTTCATTATAGGCACAACAGGAAGAATTCAGAACTGGGAATCCGGGGGTTAGGAGTTTTCTGCCCTAGTCCTGTCATTACCTGGCCGTGGACTTGGTTAGTCTCTTGTTCTCACCTGGTCTTCATTTCTTGAACTGGAAAATACAGGGAATACACTAATGATCTTTTGGAAGCCTCATAATGGGTAAAATGACTTATTTTCAGGCTGCTGAGAATAAAGTTCTAGTTATGTCAGCTGTGTGGTATTGTGCGAGATCTTGGACATTCTGTAATTCAGTCTCTTCCTCTGTAAATGCAGAGAATACTGAATCCGGGTATTGCGAGAAGTGAACGAGTTAAAATATTTAAAGCTCTTAAACCATGAGGGGCATGTAGTGAGCACACATTAAGTGTTAGCTAGTAGTAGCAATTTGCCTGTGAATTTTATGATTGCTTGTTTATTGTAGAGGCTTAAAAACCATATTGGTTGCTTCAGAATGTGTTCTTTGACTTAAAGAATTAAAAGGAAATTACTACAGGTCTTTGTAAATCTGTTTTACCATTTGTAAATCATGATTTTTCCTCCTTTTTTGATATCAGTGCTATTAATAAGGATGCATTGAATATCTATAATGAGGTGGACATTGTATAAATCTGCAAATAAAGCAGTTATTTAGGAGCCTTAGTGAAGGGTGAGTAGAATGGGATGGAGGGTTATTAATTGTATAAAAAATGCTGACCAAGGAGCTTTCCTTCTTTAATGATAATGGTGCCCAAAGAAGTGGGTTTGAAGTTTAATTCTGATGTGTGCTTTCCAAATTTGGAGAACTACCAAAAATTGTCTTTTATTGAGACAAAGTCTGATTCCAGTAGAACTTTTGCTTTTATTTCCTCACCAGTATCTCAGCTGACTTCAGTAATTGCAAACATCAGGTAAATAAGGAAGCCCACTCGCCCCATCTTTCCTAAATAGCTGTCTGCCTCTCTTACTCTTGTGAGCTAATTCAGCTCACCTTCTGCCCTCACTCCCTGCTCTTATTGAAAGTCTGTAAGGGCGACCTGGCTGAAGCCAAATCACTGTATACAAGTCATGACTCTTGATCAGAAGGGGCAGGATTTCATCTAAAATCAGCTTAATGAAACAAAACAAAAGAAGAAACAAAGGAAGGAAAAAAGAAAGGAAAGGAAAGAAAAGGAAGGGAAATTTATTCTTTCACATAACTAAGACATCTGTTAGTATCACTGGCTTCTGACATCACTGGATCTAGAATTTCAAACGAGGCATCAGCTCTCTGTCCCTGTCTCTCTGTCCCTCCTCCCTCTCCCCTCCCCAGTCCCCGTGTTGCCATTACTCAGTTTTGATGCATGTATCGGCAGGCTTTTTGCAGTACTTATCAAGTATAGTGACTCCTAGAAGCTCCAAGATTTTGTCCTTAGAGCTAGTAATCCTCCCAGAACAAGAGAATTGCCCTATCTCCCTCTATTTCCATGTGCTCTAATATAGAATAACATGATCCGTGTACTCTGACACCTGCCTGTGCGCATCCGTCGGTTTGGCTTCCATAACAGAATACTGTGGGTGAGATGGCTCAGATGACAGGACTTATTTTTCTCACAGCTCTGGAGGCTTGAACGCCAAATCAGGGCATCAGTAGATTTAGTTTCTGATGAGACCTTTCTTCCTGGTTTACACACGGCCACCTTCTCACTGTGTGCTTGTGTGGCCTTTGCTCTGTGTGTGTGCAGAGAGAGCTAGAGAGCTCTGGGGTCTTTTCCTTTTCTTATGAGGACACCAGTCCTGTAGGATTAGGGACCTCCCCTTATGACCTCATTTAACTCGAATTGCCTTCTTAAAGGCTCTGTCTCCAAATACAGTCCACTGGGAGTTAAGACTTCAATAAACGAATTTGGGGGGAACACAGTTGAGTCCTCAGCATCATGTATGAACATATCTCTGTGCCTAGGTTGGTACCCTAAACTATTTGGCTGATTGAAATACCTTTGGTAGCAAGGTCCGTACATTTGTCATTCCTACCATAATCATATAGGCCAGGGCAGTGGCCAATAGGAAAAAAAATACAGACAAACATGATCTCAAATGGACACTACAACAATACACATATTAAGATGTTCTTGCTCAGGTAATGTCATTAAGGTGATGACATAGGTCGTTTCTGACAGTCTCTTTCATAAGAAGGCAAACGAGCAACTATTTATAGAGAAGACACTGCTGTGAAAATTCTGCATCCCAGAAGTAAGGCTGAACCACCTTCTGGACCACGGAGACAGAGAAGAGTCACATTAGAAAGATAAGAGGAGGCTTTTCCTCCTTGGATCAGCCTGCCTCCCACTCTTGGAGTTGCACTTTCTCTTTTTTAAATAAATCTTTTAAAATCTTTCACTACACAGCGCACCATCTCCCATCTGCAAATCTTATCTTTCAAGTCAGACAAGAACTGGAGTCTTTACCTTTTGAGGTAACATCTTTGGTGCTGTGACTCAGATCAAGTCTCCATTATTTCTCTCAGCTAACCTTTCCTTACTATAACCTAATCTATCTTCTCTATCTCCCTCCCCCTCCCTGAGGCCAGCAGAAGGATGCAGCTGGCTGTGGGGAGAAAAAAAAAAAAGAAAAACAATAAGGAGTAATTACACTGACTGCATTGCCCCCCTGCCCCCAGGTGGGGATGGCTCTGCACCAAAAGTGCCTCTTTATGCCTGTAATTTCTCTAGTGGGAAAAAGAAAGCCCAAGGTGGACATCCAGCTCCCTCGAAAGGACCGTTCTGGGAGACCCACCAGTGTCTTGCCTCACAGATTTCACTGGGGGAACCTGGGAGTCTTTACCACTGGAGATGAGATAGAAACAGAGAAGTAGGGTGGGGCTTACAGCAACCACAACCTACAAAGACTGAATTGTGAAGAAATAGAAAATCTCAACAGACCAATAAGGAGTAAAGAGATTGACTCAGTAATCAGAACATCCCAACAAAACCCAGGACCAGGTGGTTCCACTGTTGAACTGTTTCTTGGGTTTTTTTGGTTTGTTTGTTTTTTTGTTGTTGCTGTTGTTTTGTTTTTTGTTGTCTTAGTTTAAATAAATTGAGTAAAACTTTTGAAAATAAAATAATAACAAGAAAAACAGACAAACAGAACCTTGGTTGTCATTTAAGATCTACTTAAAAAATTTCCAGTGTGCTTTCCTAACGATGTTAGAACCACAAAAGTTGTGTAGGGGTTTGCTCCAACTGATTACCATTGTGTAGAATACCAGTGCCATTTATTTATCTCTGGTAAGTGTTCTTTTCACCCGACTTCTACATTAGCTTTGTTTCCCCAGTATGGATGCATCAAAAAGACATAATCTAACAACCTGTGCATTATTAATAGCATTGATGATCAAATATATCCTACTACATGTAAAATACAAAATCTCTGACTAAAAAGCTAAAAACCTATAAAGACATCAAATGTCTATTTGCATCTTCTCTTATTTTGAGTTTTGCTTTCTTATTTAATTTTGCAAATAAAATTACTGCTATCTCAAGTATGGTGGGAAAATCCACATGAGAAATGTTGTATCTCACCCACAAAAAGAAAGCCGTTTTCCAAGTGATTGGCGTTATGTGGATAGTAAAGTTATTATACTACTCTGAACTTGGAATATGGGAAGGTTTAAAAGTGAGAAATCAATCTAAAAGCACAGTGTCTACAAACAGATTTCTCATTAACATACTTTTTGGTTAACAAATCCTGTAGTAATGTATAAGTAGCCATATAAAAGAAATAAAAATTTAAAGCCATTGCCTATTGAACTATTGTGAGAAATTTATGAAATTTCTGAACTAAATTATTGGCATTATATAAACTTAGCACCAGCCTAGGTTAAAAAAAAAAAAAAAAGGTTAGAACTGAAAAAGAAAGGAAAAAAAATCAGCCTGTAAATACTTCTAGTGCTAGATCATAATTTAATCACTTTTATATCATTAGCTACAAGCAGAGTATTTGGTGCAAAGAAGATTATTAATATAGATATACCTTAAAGTCATCTATTTTTCCACATATTTTAAAGGTGATCATCATTTGTACATAGTGTTTATTTTATCTACACTGAATAGAACTGTACTAGTGATAATATTTTATAGGATAACATTTCAGCAGATTTTCAGATTCATATTGGTGAAATTGAAAAGCACATGGGTAGTCAAAAGAAATGCCTAGACTGGCACTAACAGGCAGATGTTTATAAACAACAGCATTATATACAAATGTTATTTATTGTTAATAATAGCTTTAACAGAGATACATAAATTGGTCAAGATAGATTTCTTTTCTGGCAATGGCTGAATCATGAGTTCATATTGTTACTAGTAAGAACATATAATTTTTTAAAAAGATGAATTACACCAATCCTTTTCAATTTCTTCCTTAAAATTGAAGAGGAGAAGACACTTTCACATTTATTTTATGAGGTCAACATTACCCTGATACCAAAGCTAGACAAGAACACTACAAGATAAGAAAACTACAGGCCGGTATCCCTGCTGAATATAGATGCAAATTTCTCAACAAAAAATTAGCAAGCCATATTTAACAGCACATTCAAAAGGAACACATAGGAGAAATATTCTTTGACATAGATCTCCACAATGATCTTATGGATATGACACCAAAGCACAAACAACAAAAGCAAAAATAACCAAGTGGGAGCTACATCAAACTGAAAATCTTCTGCTCAGAAAAAGAAACAATCAACAAAATGAGAGGGCAACCTACGGAATGAGAGAAAATACTTGCAAACCACAAATTTGCTGAAGAGTTAATATCAAAAATATATGAGGGGCTCATACAACTCTAGCAAAAAACCAAATAATCCAATTTTTAAAAATGGGAAAAGGAACTGAATAGACATTCTTCCAAAGAAGATATTCCATGGCCAACAAGTATATCGAAAGATATTATTCATGAGGGAAATGCAAATCAAAACCACAGTGAGATATCATCTCCACCCGTTGGAATGGCTATCCTAAAAAATACAAGATAACAGGTGCTGGCAAGGATTTGGAAAAAAAGGGAACCCTTGTACACTGTTGGTGGGAATGTAAATCGGAAAATACTGTGGCAATTCCTCAAAAAATAAACAATAGAATCACCATCTGATCCAGCATCCCAGGTCCGAGTATGTATGTGAAGGCAATGAAATCACTATATCAAAGAGATATCTGCACTGTCATGGTCCTTGCAGCAGTATTTACAGTAGCCAAGACGTGGAAAGAACCTAAGTGTCCACTGACAGATGAGTAGATAAAGAAAATGCGGTGAATATATACCACACTGTGGGGCCACGGTGCCTAGAGACAACAAAGTCACTGGTCCCCATTTTGAAACAAAACTAAAACTTGAAGTTTTAATTTTTTTGATTCAGTAAATTTGGGAGGGAATTCCAGTGTCCCCAGACACAAGGGAGCAATTCCACTGAAAAGTGAACAGTGGGAACTAAAAATTCTGGAAACATTTGTAGAGAGGGAAATCTTGCTTTCTGTTCATTGGCAAATGTACAAGTAGAGTTCTATTTCTGTTGGATTGTGTAATGTTGTATGTAAACATATATTGACCAGAGTCTCTGCTGAGTTTATAAAGTTCAGAAAAGAGGGCTAGTAAAAATTTGATTTTTGTTGATTTATTTCAATAAAAGCCCACAGTAACTCTAAAAACAAACTACTTCAGATCGTCATAATGATTAAGGAAACATTAACTTAAAGGCTGATAAGAAAGCATTACACATACAACTGTAATTTTAAGATTAAATGTAATCATTTAAGATTAAGCCAAGATTAAAAGGGTAAGATTATAATATATAATGGCTTTATAAATGACAATGTGGAAATACTATAATAAAAAAAAGGTTATAATAGGAAAAACACGCAGAAAATGTGTTTTCTTCGTTCTTTTTAAATAGAATAATTAGCAGTGGTAGTTTTAGCATTACAATTCTGACACTATTGTATGTGATGTGTATGACAAAGCAAATAAATAATTATGATCTGTTCTAATTCTGTCATATCCTATATTCTTGAGAACCTAACTCTCAGTGTAGAAGAAAGGAGATACTAATATAGTATAGAAGTGTTAAATTAAAACGTTGTATTCCTGAATTTAAATTGGACATATAAACATGAACTCTCAAGATATTTCATCGTGTATATGTGTACACATTTTCTAGCTTTGTACCCTGAGAAGGTTTAAAAACAACGATCCATCTAGTAACTATAAGCATTCTTAGTGCCAAGATTGTTGTCTTAAAATACTATTTTCCATTGGAAGGGACCAGGCATTTTTAGAGAAACAGCTTATTCCAGGTCTTGGACAGGAAATACAAAAGATGAGCCTGAAATATCTTCCATACCAGGTAGCAAGGAATCTACCAAAAATTCCAAGTTTGTTTAGAAAAACTCACGAGCCAATTTAAAGAGGTTCCCACTGGCCAATGATAGGACAATCTTAGCTTCGAAGAGGATAAAAATTACAATGAATGCAAATCTATCTATCAAATAAGTTTAAATCTGTGGGTTTATAATATATAAAGAGAGCTCTTAAATTGGTCATCTTCAGAGGATAGCAGAGAACTCTGATTATTTTGAAAGCTGAATATATAAAAGGCACAAATTAAACATTTATTTATCCTGTTTTTCCTATATGAATGACATGACTAGGAATCAAATAGTATTAAAAGAGAAGTATCGCCTGGTAAAATTATTTCAGCACTAAAATAAAAAAGAGAATTAGAATATCCCCATTTTTCAACTCAATGAGGCACTGAGAATCAGTCTCCTGACTTTGCCAAGAGAGACGGAAAGGAGGGAGGCGGAGAGATTGAGAGAGAAAGAATATGAATGAGAGAGAGATGCCTCTTGATGGAAGAGCATGTCATACATAATTGTACCGGAGTAGTCCACCCTGAGCCTCATCAAGCCCGTGGATCCAGTTGCCAACTTGAAGGACAAAGAAGAAGGTCAAATTGCACCATGAATAGAAGATGAACAGGATTTACAACCTGAAACTTAAGATGTCAATTGATGTAGGTCCTTCAACAACAACAACAACAACAACAACAACAACAACAACAACAGCAACAACAACAACAACAACAAACTGAGGAAAAGAAATAGATTGAATAGAAACTTATAGATTAAAAGATAATTAGAACAGATACCAAGTTAAAAAGTCATGCAAAATTAAGTTAGACTGTCTTGAGGTGGAAACTTGGATGTCAAAGCCACAAAGAAACAAAAGGAATTGGTTACTTATAGTATAAAATATAAAATTAAGTGTAGTGGTTACTTTTGGAGGAAGAGAGAAGGGAGGCTGTGATCGGGATGGGGTTTCTGAGGTTCCTGGTCTAGTTGTATTTCTCCATCTGGGTGTGGTTACCAGAGGTTTTGCCTTATTCACATACTTCTGTTTTATGTGTTTTTGGTGTCTGTATTTACCTTACAATAAAACAGTGGCTGAATCGTGTGATGGCTAGTTTCTAATCTGAAGTCACATGTATCAATTCTCATTTCATTAACTAAATCTAGCCACCTGATCAAAGCTGAGGTTAATGTTGTGATGACTGTAATTATCTTGCAAGAAAGGCAAATAGTAAGTGGGAATGAAAGTCAATTAATCACAAATGGAATGACATAGTACTAACAAGAAGTGGCAGTCACTCAAACTTTGAGAATTGTAATAGGATTGGTGAGAAGTAGCCAGCTTCTAGATATACTGAACAGGTGAAATCTAGAGCAATGTGATGGTTAATGCTTTGTAGGTGGTGGAGTGAAAGGAAGAGAGAGGATCATTATCTAGTGTTCTGAGTTGAAATACAAGGTCAATAGTGATACTATTTTCAAAAGTAGGGAACAACTGAATATGTAAAACTAGCTCTGATAAAGTTTGAGGAGGGAGGAAGATCTTAAGGTTGGATAAATTTCACTTGAGGCACAAATGCTGTGTTCTAGAAAGATACCCAAGCAACTTAAACAAACACAGGTCTAGAACTCAAGGAGAAATCTCAGCTAGAAATAGATAGATATTTGAGAATCGTCAGCATGTAGATCGTTATGTCTTAAAGCCTCTCCCTGGAGAGTATGTAGGGGGGAAAAGAGAAGTAGATTCCTGAAGGTTAACAACATTTAAGGGCTAAGTTAAGAAATGAGAGAGCAGAAGGGGGTGGGGCAGGGAAAAGAGTCCAAGATGAAGAAATCAAATGGTAGAGAAGAATACAAAAACACAAATTGACAAAGAAGGAAAATGAAATACAATGTAGTTAAATATCCAGAGAGTTCAAGAAGATAAATACTGAGAAATACGTTTTTGTCTGAATAGGAAGTTTGTCATTGGTATGTCCGTGTGTTTCAATAGAGGAGGTAGACCAAGGTCACTATTGTTGAGGGGATGGTGGAATTGAAGTTTGGCTGTTGCTTGACCTTTGCATGAAGTCACCCAGGAGGATGGTTGAACATCAGGTAGAGAAAAGGTCTCCCAGCCAGAATAATCAGTGAAGGGTGGGGGATGTAGCAGAAGGTAGAAGATAAATAGCCCTGCTTTCTTGGCTTCCTCCTATTTCTACAGCTCTCAGCTTTAGCACCACTTCTTTAGGGAATTCTCACCCGAACCTCACAAACCCTAACTAAGGTGTCCCCTAAGAGTCCCTGTAGCCTAATTTAATTAGCTCACTATATCCCTTCACAACCCTGTATTAAATTTAAACAGTTGTTTTTCTCTTTATGAGACTGTTTGCTCCATCTACTGATTTCAAGACTACGCCTGTTATTTCTCATCTGTTTAGCCCTGTCATTGGCACCTAATAGGCTCTTCAGAAGTGTTTGTTGACAGAATGAGTAAATGGAAAAATAAATTGACAGGAGGAGACGCAGGAGATTTCAAGAATGCAGTGGGGTTGACGTGAGGCTAGAGGACTACTGTGGAAAGGTAGACTGCTGCCCCCTTGTCAAAAGATGAAGAGAGCTACGATGACTGTTGCTTCTAGAAGTACTCTAGCCTAGAATTGTGCACTCCATTATTTCCATGCACAAGAAATCCAGTAAAACTTCAAGTCTACAAAACAAATTCTGGTATCACTGGCGATTTCAAGATTATGCATTTTTCTTCAGGAAATATAAAATGTTCAACCCATCAGCTTTTAATATTCTAAATTTTATATGTAAAATGAGCTATCATAAATAAAACAAATAGAAAAAATGTTTTTAGTCACATGCTTTGTCATGTTAGGGAAAGGGTTTTGGTTAAGGAAAAATTGAGGGAAAAAGTGTAAAAGGGGCAAATAATGGAGAGAAATAAAAACCAGGAAAGAAAGAATATTGCTTAGTTTAGTTAGTGTAATATTTACAGATGTTCTGGACTATGTACTATATTTTGTACTTTTACTGGGAAAAATGGTTTCTTTATTTCTTATGGCAGTCCTGCAAAGTCAGCATTATTAAGAAAAAGGAAAATATTCAGAGTATGTAATTTGTTCAAAGTTACACAGCTAATAAATGTGTGAAGCTGGGATTCCAAGCCAGTGGACCCTGCCTTGGTTTTCAGTAGCTTCATGTTACAGTGAATCTTTACCCTCAAGAATTTGAAATGAAGGGTACTATCTGAAGATTAAACTTTATGACGACAGACTATATATATATACACTGTAGATATATATTCTCTGTAACCACAAAGTTGGATTTCCCAGTCAGCAGAAAAAGTTTTTAGATGTTGTATGTTCATACTTGGACTGAGCAGGTTTAGGATTACTATAAACAAAAAAAGTTGCCCATGCCAAATTGGTAGCACCATTTTCAGAATTGTGTCAGAAAGAAATAAATCCCATGGCAGTGGGATTACATTTTCAGCTGCTACTATGGAATTTTCAAAAGGTCATAATAGAATTTGAGGATATAATCTCATTATAGGGCAATATTTAAGCTTCTTATTTATAGAACAAAGGTATAAAATTTCATTCCTCTTCCCAGGCTGCACATGTTAAGTGGTAATATTTTGAAGCCAATGAATTACACTGAATTTTTTTTTTAATACCAGCTTTTAGGATAAGTAGAAATTCCAAACAAATTTGAATGTGCTTTCAATGAAAGTAACTTTTTCAGGAGTAACTTTTTAGAGTAGAGATGTGTTATTTTAGCAATCACTTGCGTAAGGAATAAAGGAGATAACTATAAACCAATATAAAATTAAATGTATAACCAAGCAGAATCTTAATTCTATTATATAGTGTGCTCAGTTGTATCTCATTTTATTTTTACATTTGAAATACCATTTTCATGATTGAAAGTGATAATTTTGAGTGCAAATTAAATTAATATCTAGGTATACATGAATGGCTTAAGAGTTTTGGAGATTCATATTGTCCTGGGGTCATTTCTTGTGTGGAGACTTCCCCTTTGACATTTGAGAGGCTAGTTGACTTACTAACAGGATCGCTGCCTCTGGTTTTCTGTGGTGGTTTTGGAGGTCACGAGGTTACAGAATTCGATTTCCTTGATGTCAGTCTCAGTCAGTCAGTCCCCACATGGACTAACTTCTACTTATGTTGTTCCATGCTTCCCCCCCCCCCCTTCTTTTCTCCTCCTTTTACTTTCTGGGGAAGAAGAAAAAAAAAATAATACTTTTAAGTATTTTGGCTTAGTGAATATTTATGTGGGTTGGGAATCACATAGTAATAACTATACTGTTTATAGAAGAATAGAAGTAAATACTAAAGCATTATAGATTTTTTTTAAAGTATTATCCTGTGTGATAACATTTAAATATTTTTTCAGGTTTGAATTATTTTCTTTTCATAATTAATTACATTTAGTCAAAAGAATATATGAATCATATTTATTCACAGATTTACTCCTTAAACTTTAACTGACTTTTGCCTACTGTATTAATATCTTTTATAATTGTCTCATATGCAATATACTGTGGCTAAGTGCAGTTTGGAAATCAAAATGTAGGAGTCAGGTGCATAGCAATCAATTAATTCCAGTTTAAAATCATGGAATGAAGAAGAAAACAGATTCTCTCTGAAAGATTTGTAGGGTTTTGATATGTAAAGAGTAGGCATGGGAGACAGCAGGAGGCTGTACACAAGTTAGTGAACAATGTCTGTGGGGATTTTTCCAGACTGTAATGTGACTGGAACATAGAGCAATGGGCTGGAGACAGAGGTGAGATACAGTGGGCATCATAGAAGAAAGGGCTAAAGACTGAGAATAAAATTGAATACATTTGTTACTGGTGGAAATGTCATCTCTTTGTCTTGCCCCTGAATACAACTAAATAGCAGATTATTGATACATCCATTCAACAAAAATTTACAGAGAGTCTGTATGTATAAATTTTGAGCTGCTTGAGTAAAGAGTAAATGTTGTAGAGCAAGCCATATGCATCTCAGGAAAATCGTATTTGAAACACCTTTAAAAGTTTTTCTGTTGACAACTATCTTCTTTGGATCTGTATACAGAATTTTTTTTTTGTTTGGTTTTAATTGTAGTTTTTAATCTTATAACAAATATGAAGGTCAGCTTTTTTTTCTTCCTTGCAGGGTGCTGTGAGATAGTGTGTTAGTGATTTCAGATTTTATTGGTTTGGGAAGGTCCATTCTAAGCTGTAAAAATATATATAATGTTTTGTTGACACAGTTAAGTAATTACAGAGTTAGTGTCTCAAATATTTCTTATTCTTCATCTGTTCTCCCATCTCAGAGGTCAGCTAGCTGATTGCATGATTGAAATCAGAGAAACCTCAGGTAATATATATTTGAAGGCAGGTGTTTTATTTAACCCTGGATGATTGAATTTTATATGTTTTGGTTAGATGACAATCACTGAACCATGAAATTTCATGTAACTCTGTAGCTATTGTTTTATAAATAAAATCATTGAAGAGAGTTTCATTACAGTAAGAGCCACCATGTGAGATGTACCTCAAATAAATAAAATAATAAGTTGGTGAACCATGGACAGGTAAATTTTGTATTTAAAAGAAAAACTCCATTCTAATTTTGTTGAAATTTCTGTTACTATGTAAATAATTACTTGATTTTATAGAAACATAATTTTGAACCAAACAGTCCTTTGTACCACCTGCATAAAAGTTAAAAGATACATGGATATTTATCTCATTAGCAATTGGTGCCATGCAAGTAAACTAGTAAGCCTACAGGGTGTTTTATCTTTAAATCCTTTGATACTAGAGATGAAACAGTAATAATTCAAAGTGATGAGAATTGGGAAAGTCTAAGACCACATTTTGGATGAATGTGGTTTAAAAGGGAATTTGAAGTGCCAAGACAAATTTTCTTTATTTTATCTGTCCTGATGTGCTGGCTAAGAAATTAAATAGAATGTTGATTTTGGAAAATGTGATCATGCTCTTCTAATGATGGAAGGAAAGGAAGGAAGGAAGGAAGGAAGGAAGGAAGGAAGGGAGGAAGGAAGGAAGGAAGGAAGGAAGGAAGGAAGGAAGGAAGGAAGAGAGGGGGAGGGAGGAAGGGAGGGAGGAAGGGAGGAAAGAAGGAAGGAAATAATAAAATAACTTAACCTAGAGGACAGTAAGATGTAGACACTTCTACTTTTTTTTTCCTTGAGTACATAGTAATTGTAAGAAAAAAATAAGGCATAAAATGACACAATAAAAAATGTGTCAGAGTTGATTGGCAGAAATACCAGAAGAATTTATAATGAGGCCGAGAATATGGAACTAATGAACAAGTATTACAACAAGGCAGGACAAGGACAATTGGTGTGGGAAGCTGGAGATGAAGAGTAGCCAGTGTGGAGATCAGACGATTTCTCTACCCCTCTAGGAACTAAACACACAAAGGAGCCCAATTAGAAATAAACTAGCTAGAAGAAACATTTCATAATAAATTGGGGATTATCAGGTTACCTAAAGGGAGTGAAGTCAGAGCATTTTAGCCTTCTTGTTTCAGAAGCACATGCTTTATTTTTTTCAATTGATACAAATGTTCTTGCTTTTCACTTCATAAATTAAAAACAAAATTATGTGTGAAACAAATTAACAACTAACCAAACTTTCTGATTTCTGAGAGAAGAGTCATTTTCAACTGAATCATGGTTATGAGGAGATTTCAAAATATTTGTCCCAGGTTTCATCTTTTTTTGTTGTTGTTGATGCCACGTTACCATGATGTGTTTATTCCCTGGGTAGTCACAGATTTCATGGAGACTTGTCATCTGTGAATTTAACCTGTAGCTTCTCCAGATATGGGTAACATATATCTAGCATGTGGAAACATAATACTTAGCTTTAATTTGACAGAATATAGATGAAAAATTCAGGGTCATTTCTGATTGCTTAAATTAATTAATTGAAACAACAACAAAAGATGTTTTAAAGAGAAAAATGGGCAATACTTAGGGCCATAATGCTTCTGTTCTAGGATCTTTTCACCGCATCAGTTTGCCTGCTGGTCAGTCACTAAGTGAACCTGGTGGGTGGGGGGACAAAGAATCCCATCAGGGTGCAGTAACTTAGACATTTTTGTTTTCCCTGTGAAGTGAGTGACTCCATGAATAAGAGCAGAGTGGTTTCTTATTCTCCACTTAAAGTTACATTTCTTTGTTTCTTTATAACAACATGTTGCAATAGAAGAAGTTTCTGATGACCCTCTATTCTGGTGTCGGTGGTTCTCCACAGTAGCCACGGCACACAAAAGGTTCGCCCTTTCATGGCTTTTTCAGATTTTCTGAAAGTAAGACTGGCATCTTAGTTTCTAAGATCCCAGGTTGACTACTCTTTACACACCAGAGGGCGACCTAGACAGGATTTGAAGAATTAGTTGCGATGTCTTGAAACCATTAGCAGGGCATATTTATTCATTCCTTCTACAAATATTTATTGAGCACCTGCTATTTCGCTGGGTGCTTAGGGACAAAACCTCAACTGTAATACATTCTCCACCCTCCAGGAAGGCTCAAGTCAGCAAATCATAGCAACAGCGTGTGATGAAGGCAGAATGAACAAAGTCTGAGGGAGAGGCTAGTAGGCAGTTTGGAGAGAAAGGAGGAAGTCAGGGAAGGATTCCTAGAAAAGGAGACTTTTGAACTGAATCTTAGAAAGCCAATAGGGAATTGTAATTAACTACTTGAAGATGAGTTTTGGGAGGAAGTAGAGTGAGATATTACTCTTTAAAATTGAATTCGTGGAGAAGTATCTTCCATTCATTGTTTCAATTAGCAAATATATATTGAGCAACTATTATGTTGCTTGGCTGAACCCTGGGGAATAACAATGAACAGGACAGAAAAAAAAGTTTGATCCTGCATGAAGCCTTTATTCTTGAGGGTAGACAGACAGTATGCAAATTATTATAATAATAGCTAACATAAAATACGAATTATTACTGTAATAGCTAACACAGTTAAAGTGAGTGCATACTGTGTCCCGGTCACTGTTCCCAGACTTTATACAAAACCACTAATTTAAACTTTGCAACATCCACTAGGGAAGCTTCTACTATTATGCAGTAAACTGGGGACTAGTCATACACAACTAGTAGAGCACTGGCCTGGGTCCCAAAATTAGGTAGCCTGGCTTTGGGGTTTATTCTTTCAAGTACTATAATAAATTGCCGATCAAAATAAATAAATGCGTCTGTAACATCACCTTCAGAAGTGGTAAGAATTATGAGGAAAAAGAGAACTGTGTAAGCAGAGACAATGGTGTGGGGGAAGGCGCTGTTTTAAACAGCAGAGCAGGTGTTGTCAGTACCTTGCACATACCTCCTGGGTCTGACCACTTCAGTAGGATCAGGCCCACCTCCAGCTACTAGTATCTGTATGTTTTTGTCTTTGGGCTTTTTGTGAAGTCAAAGGAAGGCTGCTCTGTCCCGGAACAAGGCAGAACTTGCTACCTGCAAGTAGGTTCTGGTCTTGTCACAGAAAGAATTCAGAGATGAGACTCAGAGGTCAAGAAGTTAAAGCGAGAATTTATTAAGCTATCGATATTATTCTCTCAAGGGGCGAGAAGGCAGGCTCAGGTGAGCAGCTGGAGGAGTTTCTTTGGCAAGCTGGTTACATAGGGTGTAAAAATAAATGAGCAGAATATTCATTGGGAAGGGAGGGTTTGGGGGTCACATTCCCTAATTTTCATCCCAGTTCCACCTTCCCAAGGGGAGGAGGGTTTTTTGTCCTTGTTTAGTCTGGATCGGAAGTGTCATGGTATCAGTGCATGATGGGTTCTTCTAATCTGAAAGGCTAATTTTATTGCAATGAGGGCATAGTAAGCAAGAGGTTACATTCAGACAGAGATTTCTGACTTCTCCCTCATTTCTTTGTCTGCCTGCAAGACACTTGTCACCCCAAAATGTGTGATTTCTTATCATTCTGGAGGCTCCTGCTTTTCTCTGTCTGATCATGGACCCCCCCATTGTTCACAAGATGTATAGTTTCCTGCCCTTTGGCCCTTGACCCCCTTTCTCTGCTCACATCTAGCTCTCTGCCTGCTCTATCAAACTGAAGTGGAGGGGAATTAACACCCCTCAGAACAGCTGTCAACCACTAATTTTCAAGAGCTGATCTACAAGCATCCTCCACGACCTCAGCCTTCATGAAGGGATGACCCCAAAGCATTTTCCAAGCGATTTTCTGGAGTTTTTCTACGGGATTGAGTGCCGTTGGCCCGCAGTGGTGGCTGGCTTAATCACACGCTCTGCATGGGCTCTGTTCTTTGCCTGTATCAGTTGCTCACACTTGTACCCCTGTTTCCCTTTACCTCCCAAATGAACATTTATACCTGAGTCCCTGTCCTGGAGTCTGCCTTTGGGAAAAACCTAAACTCAGATAGATTGGCTGGTCAGGAAATGCATCTCTGAGGGGAATGTGGGGGAAGAGCATTCTAGTTAGAGGAAACTACACATGTCAAGAACATGAGCAAGAGAGTAGCGAGGCCACTGTGACTGGAGTGAAGTGAGGGCAGGGAGTAAGTAAGAAATGAGCTTGAGAAGAGGTGGGAACCAGGTAGCAGAGATCTCTTTAGACTGTGGAGAGTCATTTAGAAGGTGAAAATAATAGCACATTGTTCTATATGAGGCAGGAAAAAAATAACTGTTAGATTATTAGCTCTAAAAGCAGACTTCAGAGAAGATCTAATATAACCCTTTCTTTTTATAAATGGACAAAGTGAGGTCCAGCTCACCTTGCTAGGAACGGGAAACAGCAGGGCTTCTACCCAAATTTGTCTGATTCCCAATCAACTTTTAAGAGAGTCGTGTTCATCTTAGGAGTTCACCTTGAGAGCAGGCACAACAAATCAAAGAGAAATGAACAACAGAGACATAATAATGTCCAGAGTGCCTCCTTGGAATGAACCAGCAGTATCTGTTTTTTGTTTTTGTTTTTGTTTTTGTTTTCTATCACTGCTTCTCCAAGTTCAATGGTTCTAACTCCCACCGTGTAAGAGAGAGCAGCTCCTTCCACCCGCTCCAGTGAGGGGTGAGTGGGCTGAGAGGCAGGTGCCCTCTATCCTACTGAATTCCACATGGGCACAGTTAAGGCAGGGCTGGAAGGCAGGCCAAGTTTCACATGGGCATCGGTATACAAGAATTCCTGCTCCGTGAGCTCCCCATCACAAACCCTGTCATTAATGTGAATTCTAACACCTGCCAGTAAATGGGTACTTGATGTCACCTGGTAACTCAATCATTAGCTTAAAGCACTCTATCCAAATAATGAGATTGGCGGATTGAATCTCTGTGCAACTTTCTTTTCCGGAACTAAGCGAATGCATGGTGAATTTACTTGGTATGTTTGCTGTTTACTGCATGAGATGAGATGAATTGTAGTAATGCCAAAGGGAGGGATTGAATCATTTATTAAGTACAGTCTTGGACAGGTGTCTGAAATGTCAGTTCTAGGATTTAATCTAAACTAATCTTCAGAAAAGTTAGATTTAATGGAAATAAGAACCCAGAGGAATTCAAAGGGCAGGTAGCTGGATGTTAAAATCTCAAACACCTCTATTTATGGCAATCTTTTAAATAAACTCTCTTACTTGGCTGTTATCCTTCTGTGTTCTGAGGTAGAAAGGTTTGGAAATCTGATACTGGCTCATGGGTAGGCAGGATTTGTACAAATCAAATTGTTTACTCTTTATTCCTAACCCTGTCAGATAGTCAGCAAATAAAGCCACAAAGTCATATCTGAGATCAGCTCACAGAGCTTTTGGCCTCTATAGTTGTCCCTACAGAGTTATTACATATAGGATGTACTTACAATTTGCTATACTAGGCCATATTTCCTGATCACAAAATGTGATGCTGGAAGAAAGTTTGAAATTGATAAGGAAAACCTGCCTAAATGGCCACCACACATCACACCTAAATATTGACAGGTCAAAAGGAGTGTGGCTTACCCATCACTGAATGCAGTTTATAAACCGAATTGGCAAGACTAAATCTGGAAACTCAGGCCTTGTATCTTAAAGGCACTGTATCTTCTACCAAATAGCAAAAATATTTCAATTGCAGCTATATATATAGCTAATATATATATATATATATATATATATATATATATATATATATATATATATATATATATGCTAATTGAAACCCTTGGCTTTCAACAGCACAGAATTAAGTTAAAAATTGTACAAACAGATGCTGGAAAAGTAGAAAGGATTCATGATATATTTTGTGAATGTATTAATCTAAATTAACTTCCCAGAGATGGTATTTGGGAGCTCTTGCTGGTAGCTCTTAGTAACACTGGAAATGTCTTAATGGTATATTTACTTTTTAATATTAAAGAAGAACGAACTGGCACAAATAGTTGCTGATGACCTGTTCAGTGACATAAAACCTGAAGACAACATAAAGAAACCAATAGTTGCCAAGAAGTCCAAGTTGAAGTAGAAAGTAGGAAGAGCATGGCTAAAGTAAATTAAGAAAGAACACAGTTCAGAACAAAGGAAGATTGAGGTGAAAGAACATGAAATAAGTCAGTGAAGTCTATGAAGTTGCCAGGTAGTTTCCTAGGCTCTGCAGAAGCTAATAAAGACTTTTCCTCTCTTTCCTTTCTCTCTTTTATTATTTTCTCTCCCTTTCTTTCTCTCTTTGCTTTCTTTCTTTTTTTCTGTAAATAGCCAGATTGTAAATATTTTCAGCTTTGCAAACATTATAATCTCTATTGCAACTATTCATCTCTGCCATTGTATTCTGAAAGCAGCCATAGACAATAGTAAATGAATGGGTGTGGTTGTGTTTCAATAAAACTTTATTTACAAAACGGGGCAGCAGATGAGGTTTGACCTGAGGGCTGCTCTTTGCAAATCCTTCCTCTAAAAAGTGATCTTTCATAGACATTTACCCCACTACTACTCTTCTCCATGAAAAACCATGTAAGGGCAAGCCAATAGAGGGTGGAGAGAGTGGATATCATTTGCCATAAAAGAACTTGCAAAGAAAGTTTGATTAGGACTGAAAATCATTCTGTTCCTTGTGGTATTTCCACCAAAACAAATAGTCTCTTTCTTTAAATAAGATGACATATTAATTTTTTGACTTTTTAAATCCAATTATCTCCTCTACAGAAGAAACTAAAAAACATCTAAGTTAAATGTATCAATCCAATAAAGTTAATAAATACAAATAAATGAGTTTGAAGGGAAAAATGAATATAGTTAGGTTGATTTGGGAGATTATCAATGCCTCATCTTATTACTCAGCCACGTTTGTATCTAAATTGGAATAGCCTTCTTTGGTGCTTTTTGAATGTCAGTCCTTTCGATGGTATTTGGCATCACATATTTTCTTAAATGCTATTAGAGCTTTTTTGGGCATGTGGGTATGGGAGGGACAATAACCATTTGCCGCAGAATCTTCATCTTGGTGACTTTTCCAGCACCATCTGGATTCCTACATATTCTCTACATGTCTATTCAGAAGGAGAATTAGATTTAAAAAAAAAAAGATAAAAGGATGTAAACATGCAAAGGAAAAGGAAGCGTTCCCTTGTTCAACTCCCCCAGTCGAGCTGCTTCCTGCTTAAAATACTAATACATGGCAACTGGCCTGTGAAGTCCATGCCGAGGCATGAGAGAGTCTGGCATGATCAAATGAGTGTATGATTTCTGCCTCCTTCTGTCAGCAGTAACTGAGCAATCCAGCCTGGTGATTGGAAGAGCAAATTTTCTTTGTCCTGCACATGCTGTATTTATCCTTCACGAATATCCACAAAACTCAGCAGGGATTTGGCTGAGAGAGGAGGATCACTCCTTGCAGAGAAACTGGTAATAAATCTGGGAGGCTTTGTACAAGATCTGAAAGCTGCCTTCAGAATTTGCCGGAGGAGGTGTGTACAGCCAGGAGTAAGGAGAGTATGTAAACTGCAGAGAACTAGGGGAGCTTGGCAAGGCAAGACCCAAGTCAGAATGCCCTCCGAATATTCTCTGAGCAAGAGGGAGTTAGAGGTTCAGACTATAGTCTGGGTCTATAAACTTTTCCTCCTGCTACAGAGAGTTAAGTAGGAGGTTGACATGCTCTGTTTTCCCTTGAAATATGTAGACATGGAAAGGAAATTTTCTGTCTCGGTCAATGTGCTTTAAAGGTCTGTTTCAATTTTATACATTTACCTTAAGTATTGCTCTGTGGAACTTACTTTCAGTGTCCTCTACATTCTTCTTCTTTTTCCCCTCAATTATTTGGAAAATATGCTTTGGAAATGAGGTTTCAGTGTGCTCAGAAGAATGCCTTGATTTGCATTCACCTGGAATGCTTATTTAAAAAAAAAAAAAAAAAAAAAAGTTAGAATCTGACCACCACCGCCTCCCTGCCAGGAACAGAGAATTTGAATCCTCTGGTGAGGGGCCCAGAAATGTGCTTTTTTTTATCAAATTCTTCACTGATTTTGATACATACTAATGCTTGGCCACCACTGTTTTAGAAAGTTAGTAGGAGGTTAGACTGAGAAAGAGCAAAAAAAGCTGACAAGCTGTGAAAATAAACAAACCAGGTGAATTTTTTCTTTTTGCACCCATTATTTTGGCTTAGCATGAAGATCACTAAATACATACCATGTTTGCTTTAGGGTGCCACTTTACTCATAATATATATTCATGAGGATTTTTCTTAACAAACATCAATTTCATAAATAGGGATGAAAAGTTTCTAAATCTAATTTGACTGAGTCTGGAAAACAGAACATGAAATCTCATAGGGAACATCTTTCTGTATAACCTTACAAAGAGAATCATTGTTTTCTATTTACTTTCCTCTTTATGAAACACCTCTTCTAATATTGCGTTCTTGTAAAGCACAGATCAAGGAACGGAACCATGCCCTCGGGGAGGGACAGAAGCGAGGCCGAGATGTTCTCAAATAAAATGTATTAATATAATAATTATAAAGGTGTTTTGATGAGGAGAAATACATCAGGGAGTATTTGGTTGGTAGACTGCAGTTAACTTTTATTAAGTTATTTGAAGGAATATTTACCAGTAACTACAATGTTTACTCTCAAGCATGCATTTCTCTCCATGGATTTTCCAAGAACCACATCGGCCTCATCAGACTTTTTTAATCTTTTCTCAGGAAACATACATTTTCAGCTATAATAAACATGGAAGTGAATACAGTAGTACCTGCAAGATTGAGATTTTGGCAAATTAGAAAACATTTTTTCATTTCAATTTTAAAATACACAGTAAGATCCCCACTATGGATGTGGACTTCAGTCTACCAGAAATGAGGCTTCTGTTAACATTCCATTATTCATTGGCTGAGACAACCAAGATTTTTCTTTTGGAGAGTCTCAAGTGTAGCAACGTTTCAGTTTGAAAATGATAGGGGAAATACATTATTAAATTAATTAGACAAATAGGAAATTCCCAGCTGTACCCTTTGACAACACGTTCAGTGTCTCTGTGTTAATGAGGCAGACCATAAACTCTCCAAAAATATAATTTTCAGAAACACTTAATTTATCTGGTATTTATTGTGAAAGCTGATAAAAAAAAAAAAGGACTTGTATTCTAAGAAACTAAGCTCTTGTAGAAAGTAATCAAGGCCCTGTCTTTATAGTCTTGATTTTCTATTTCTTTATTCATAATCATACACAAAAATGTATTGTGTACTGGTACTTTTATATGCATATCTTTAGTTCAGTTGTAAGATATTTATTACTGGTCGTCATAATTGAACCACTAATGAGGTGGTAGAATTGTAGGCTTGTGTCTCTACCAGGCAAAATACAAATCAAAAATCTTGTTACTCTCAAAGGGAGTTGTTATTTCCTTCTTTTTTTTTTCCTTCTTTTTTCTTTATTAGGACATACGAGATTATTTTCTAAGAGGGTAGATATTATTTCCAGCCATTTAAATATTCTTTCAAATATCTTCCTAATAAAGAAGGGAGTATTTCCTCCTGTTGTCAAAAAGCACAGCTGTGAGTTTTTCTAATTGCTCAATTAATCTAATGATACACTTTCCCTATCATTATCAAACTAATATGTTTCAGCACCCAAGCTGTATTCTTTACTGGAGCTGTCTTGTTTGTTTTTGATAATATTGACTTGTGAAATTGTATACATGCTCAGTATCATTTAGTAATATAAATTCCATATTTTCCATGATGAATGGATTAACTTTGGAACCTGGAAGAATGTTGCTTTATGCAAAATAGCTCATCTACCAGTAACTTTAGCAATTCCACCTTTGTTTGAATCCAGCTACTAATTTCCTGGAAATACCATTGTCTACATTAAAAAGAAAAAAAAAGTCCAAAAGAAATGTTCCCACCATAGTAATGGGTAATAAGCCCAAGAATTAATTGGCATAGAAAATTGTTCTGCTAATTTAATAAATTATTCTAAGCATTCATACAAAGTAGACTTATTTTCTGATGTAGAATAAATTGCATCAGAGAACAAATTGCTGTATGTTGTCATAACTGATTTCCATAGATTTTTCTTTCTGTGAGATCTCAGAGGAAACAGCATATAGGCTTCCCTCTTTTGTGGACAGGTATCTTGTAGATATGTCTGAAGATTAACAAAACACCTTCAGAAATGGAGTTGTTGCATGAATGCCTTTTAATATTATTATGTGTTTTTCCTATTTCAAATGCTGGTTTTGGTGAAAGAATTGCTTCTCTGCTCTTGCTCATAGGACCTTTGTCCACACGATCATCAGAGTCACTGTTCTCCTCACTGATGTCAGTTTTCACCTTCCTCACCTTAATTAAACTCCTACTCCAGTTCAGCAACGCTGTTGGGTGTTTCGTATGCATTGTCTCCTCCAGCTCTCCTGTTGAGCCTTTAGCACGATTGTTGTTTGCCTTTCACAGGGAAGAGAACTAAGACCTGGGATAAGGAACTTGAAAGGACAGGGAGTTATTCAATAGTGGGACCAAGGTGCCAACCTAATCTTGTTCCAGAGCCAGTGTCATTCATCTCTCTATGTCGTATTGCCAAGGATCACATTGGAGTTATTACCTGCAGTGTTAGATGCCTGACGCATTCAGCCTGCACTCTCATGTGAACCACGGCTCTCTGTCTTGTAGTCCTTGGGAACTCTAAGCCTTATGAAAGTGCCATTTTTGATCAGCTTGTTGATTTCCCTTTGACATTCATTCAGAGTTGGTCTCTTGGTTCCCATCACATTACCACAATTTGGCAAGTTTGATCTTTGTTCTAGTTACCGAGATGGATCTGTGAGCAATTCTTCTCAGAAGATCCCATGTCTTCCCTGCACTGAAATAAGTAAATAAATAAATAAGCTGCTTTCTGTCATCCTTGACTTCTACAATTGGGAGATTTGAATATGGGAAAAAAATGCTTAGATTTGTCATGCCATTTTAGTGGCACATTGATCAGTATTAAATATTTAAAATAACTAATTTAAAAATGAAATACCCTATACATTTTCTCCATCATTTAAAAAAGCATTTAAAATGTTTTCCCACCAATTTCCTCTATTGTTAGAATTAGTAACTAACAGATCTTGAGCTTTTGCTATTGTTTTCTGCTTTGCTTTAATATTGAAAATAATATTCACAGGATGAAAGATCTGCTGGAAATATTTATTCTCTCCTTAAACCATTTTATAATATATCCATTCATATACCTCTTATTGTTTTTATTATCTCTATTTTGATCTCTGTAATATACCTAGAAGAGTAAACTATTCTTTCTTTATATATATAATTACATATTTATCTCCATACACACACACACACACACACATACACACATTACACACACATACAACTAACTTAAATACTTGTGGCAGATGGAGGAGAATGCACTTTAAAAAAAATTCTGTAACTGGAATCCCTGCTTCATATCATTGTTTGTGCAGTGTCTGGAGAGCAGGAGTATCCAGCTGAACAATGTATCAATTATGGTTTTAGAAACCGTCATCAGACTGCAGCGTATTTGATGGCCATTTTTAATATTGTACTTGATAGGACAGTATACCTTCCTCTCTGATCTCAGTTGTCTACAAAACTATTTTGCTGTGTTATAGAATCATGGTTTGAAAAGAGAAATCAAAGCTAACGCAGCCAAGAAAAATGAAAACTAAATGCTTTTGCATGACACATAGAAGCTTATCAAAAAACTATCTTACTCCTTCAGCTGCTTTGGGTGACATGATAGTTAAAAACCCATCAACCTGAACTTGAAGTTATGTCTTGACCACTGTCAGTGTTGTGAGGAGGGTATTATTCACATGCCATTCAAGACCTAAACATGTTTTTATCATTCCTGTCAACAAAGTCGTAAATAACAAATGTCATGTGTCAAATTCTTGGTTTATATTGGAGTAGTATCACCAAACAAAAAAAGAATAAAAATATGATCTAATTTAGTTGATTTTGGCCTTTTAGACTTGGCCTGACTATTAGTAGGCTGGATCTCTCTGGAAAAACAAAATTTTCCTTGTGTCTCAGTTTCCCAACTGAAAAATGAAGGCTTTCGGCCAAATAATAGTTCAAGATTCTCAAGCTTTACAATCCTATCATTTCCAACTTTAAGCATTAAGTGTTGTGTGTGAAAACTATTTTAAAAATTACCTCTGTCCTCCAAAATGATGATTTCTTTTTCTTAACACAGATAGTAGACATGGCCCATCATTGCCTTCCTTCCTGACTTTATATTTTGATACGGGAAGTATTATCCTGGAAAAACACTGCTCTGCACTCTGCATATTTGTTTTATAGCTTTTGCTCTTGCTCTTATTCAGCAAAGTAAACAAACATTCCAATGGGGTTAAGGATTAATGGCAAGGAATTGCATGACTGTATAGCATGTAACCTTGAGGGAAGAGATCAAGGGAAGTGTCAGTCAAACACCTGCCCTTAGTGCAGTTGGTAATTAATTCGTGAACATTGACTCAGGTTGCAGATTTGCAAGTGTACAAGGGAATCAAGTCCCATCCTATAAATACTGCCTTGATTTAATGAGGCTTTAATAGGATTAAATGGTTTTAACTTTATGACTTCATGTTTTTGATTATGGTTTGTGTAGTGCTTTTTGGTTATGGAGAGAGATGGATTTCACTGAGTTTTAACAGTAGTCTCTAAATGAAAGGTACAGGGAATGAAAAAGAGAATGCGTCATTAACTCACTAACTTAATTTTCTGGAATCTTAAAATAATATTAAAGGTTAAATTGGTCTCTGGCTACCTAGAAGTAAACATGATACATTACTTGGATTCTTCATCTAAAGTAATTGCCATTTAGTTAAATAGACTGCTTTTATTGCTCTGAATCAGAGCTATTTTGCCATATCAGAGCCTCAAATGTCTGAAGAGCTTGATTCTAAGTCATTTTTTTAAAAATCGTATTTCACTGTCTTTCAGATTTGAAGATGATATACTGAGGGTAACTGTTGTCATTCTATAAATCTTTTGGTATGAAATAAGACTATCATTGTGGATTTGCTATTGGTTGCTGCAAGTTTCTGTTATTAAAATTTCACCTGACCTCAGAAAAACTGAAAAGTGATTTTGTCATTGCTGCCATTTTAGGTGTTAGAATGATAATGTCAAATTATCTAGCCAGTGAGTTTTAAGACTCAGCTCAGACTTTTTATATTATTATTATTGTTATCATCATCATCACCATCATTATTTTTATTTTACTCAAGATTACTAGAAATCTACTACATAAAACATATTTATAGGCATAGACTAAGATATAGGGTGTCTATGTGGGAATAAAATGTTTTAAATTTAATATCTATTGGGGGACATAAGGTAATTGAGCAAAGCAAATCATGTCACTCCTCAGTTATAAAGCAATTCAAACTTTTCCTATTTATCTTAGAATAAAGACCAAAAATATTAATATGACCTATGTTCTTGATCCAGCCCATCTTTCCAGACGGCACTGTTTTGAGGGACTGTAGTTACCTTAATAAAGAAAACAGATAGCATTCTTGCTCTTGAAGATGTAGCTTATAGTATAACAAGGAAGATAGACAATCAATGAATAAACCAAGGTAGTTATAGATAGTCATAGGTCTCATGAAGGAAATATTAACACAGCTATTTAGGGGAGAGTGACTGAGGTAGGGATGATCAGGTTAAACTCAGTGGCCAGAAAATGCTGCTCCAAGTAACTGTTCTTTGACTGGAGAACTGACAACAAAAAGAAGCCCACTTGCAGATTCTGGGAGCAAAGTATCCCAGACCCTGGAGAGCAGCTAAGGCATTGGGCTCAAGGCAGGAACAGGCTTGACAGTTTGAAGGGATTGACTGGAGCAGAGTCAGGTCAGGGGAGAGAAACGATCATGAGCAGATCCTGTCGTAAGTTTCCAATGTATTGTGATGGGATTGCCCTCTCCTAGCCAGCTCCCTTGCCCTGTTCAGTTTCTGAAGTGGACCTTGTACTCCTCTGGCCCCACACACATAAAGCTAGTTCCTTTTTACTATGACCATTGTGTTCCCAGCTTCCAGCAGAACGTCTAGCCCATAGTAAGTGCTTAATAAATACTTATCACATGAATGAAAGCAGTGTTTTCCCTAATTCATATCTCTATTGCTTAATGACAGTGGAGCAATATTCTCAGTCATGCTCCTACCTTCATACTCCTTGGGTTAGTTAGGCACTGTCAATTAGTTCCCAAATATCAGGCCCAATCTTTTTTTTCTCTTCCAATTTTGCACTAAAGGGCTTGAAAAATCAAGATTCTTACTTTGCCAGTCTTTCCTGCAGCTGAGAGTGATCAGGAGTTCCAGTTCTGGTCAATAAGATCAGAACTTTCTTTCTCAGTAGAAGAAGAGGATGAATATTTTTATTGCTCTGACTGCCCTTGCTTCTTGTCCATGGACATGGCTGGGAGGATGGTGTGCCTGGAGCTGGGGAAACCATCCTACTCCTGTGAGAGAAGAACCTAGAAGAATCGCAGAACTGTCAACCCAGCACCCTTATATTGCGAAGCTGCTTAGCCAACCTGTGACATTGCCTGCCTTCTAGTTAAGTGAACAATAAATGTTCAAACCAGTGATGATTGAGGTTTCTATAACTTACTGCCCAGTAATTTCTCCCTCCCTCATTGCCCTGTACATATTTTTCCAAGGGCATCTCATTCTCACAGAGGAATCAGTTCTGACATCAGACTGGAACGATAAAAGAAATTCTTCTTGCAAAATTGTCACGTGTTTGGTTCAGTATCAGACACTATATCTACAGATGGCAAGCTTATCACACAGTATCTTTCCTGATACTGGCCATTTATCCTTTGAATTATATTTTACTTCCTGCCTTCTTTTGCCTTACTCTCTTACTCCCTACAGCTTTTGCATGCACAAAAAAGAGCTGTGACTTCTGTTGTGGACCTCTTCTTGCTGCATACTAGATAACTAACTAGGTAATTAATTTATTTGTATGTTCTGTGCAAGACAGTTTGCCTCTTATGTAAGAAAAGGCCTCCTTGTTTCTAGCTTTTCTCAAATATAGAGAGGAATATATGTCATTTTTAGACTTTTCTCTCAGATTTTTATAATTTATCTTCTTTAACTGAATTTGACTAACTCTATTTGAATATACATTGTAATTCCCTAGAATGTCAGTGTAATGTGAAAACATTAACATCTGCTTGAATTGCATGTTTATAAAGTTTTTAAAAGCTTTTCAATGCCCACCAGAATAACTGACTCTTTGTTCTGTCTCAGACATATCTCAGAGGATTAATTTTTTTTTCCAGTGAAGGACTTCACTTTACAATACCTTCTCCAACCCCTTGCCAATTCAAAGCCCTGTCCCACTGTCATTAATTACCAGGTTGTAACTGTTTTGTTTATTAATAACTAGAGTAAGAGAACAACTTTATAATTTTTTTATTAAAGTGTAGTTGACTCACAGTATTATATTAGCTTCAGGTGTATAACATACTTATTCAATATTTTTGTAGAATATACTCCATACAAGGTTGTTATAAAATACTGACTCTCTTCCCTGTGTTGTACATCACATTCTTATAACTTACTTATTTTATACGCAGTAGCTTGTATCTCTTCATTGCTTTTACCTGTTTGGCTCCTCCTCGCATTTCACCTCTGGTAATCACTAGATTCTTTTCTGTATCTGCGAATCTGTTTCTGTTTTGTTATATTTGTTTACGTATTTTTTAGGTTCTACATATATAAGTGAAACATACAGTATTTGTCTTTCTTTGTCTGACTGACTTCTGTAAGCATAAAACCCTCCAGGTGCATCCATGTTGTCTCACATAGCAACGTTTCATTCTTTGTTATGGTGGAGTAACACTCCATTGTAGACAGATACCATATTTTCTTTTTACGTTAGGATGTTTGTGTTTTGAGTTGTGCCCTTCAAATTTCATCCTCTTGTAGGAGGATATTGGTCATTTCTATGATTCTTCTGTGAATCATAGAAATTGTGTGTGTGTGTGTGTGTGTGTGTGTGTGTGTGTGTGTGTTAGCAGTCTGTTCTTATTAAAGTGCTTGCCACATTGTCTTGCTGTTGTTTCCGTCTGTCTCCATCACAGGAGTATAAACTCCTTGAAGGCAGAAATCTCATTCATTTCTTCATAGTGTCTTCAATTTGTAGAATACAGTCTGGCACTGAGCAAGATAGTAATAAATATTTGGTAAGTCATCAATTGAATAAAGGAGTGGATAAATTAATGAGTGTATAGGTATTACTTCCTACATCTTATCCTTATGGTGATTTTATATTTTTCTGTAGCCAGGGGTTTATTTTTGTCTAGTCTCTGAAAAATCACTAATAAACTATAGCCTCTGGCATAGTTTATGAAAATTTCAAATGTGATTTAGCAGTTCTGTAACTCAGTTTCCACATGAAAAGTAACAAATATCCTTTCTTATTAAAATCAAAATTGAATTTACATGATATAAATATGCTTATGCAAACCAGAATGTAACCATGTAGCTCCAGCCTTCTGTGGCCCCAAATGCTGGGGGATGGATGTTGGATGAACTCCAGGGGATTTTTTTTATTTTTTAGAAGAATCTATACGATAGCAGATTTTCTTTGGCAAATTCATGGGATAAATATATAAGCTTTAGGAATCATAGTTACAATGTAAGTTATTTTCTTTTATCCATTTCTCCCTTCTCAGTTGTGCTGAGTAGAGAATAGAGGGGATTTATTAAAATTCAGAGCTGGTGGCACTATCTCTCATCAAAACATTTTCCTAAATGTTTTAAAAGAAAAGTCACCAGGTAGAGAGGCAGCAAATAGATGTGATCAGGGGGAGTTCAGAGGCATCATAGGGTCCTCCATTCTGAGACACACCCCCTCTCCTCCCTTTAAATTCAACAAAAAGGATACAGCTTAGATCCTGTCTTGTGGCCCTTTTCATATACATATTATCAGGTAGATAGAATAGCCCATATTCACAGGGGAATATAAATTCACAGGATAACATAACTAGATACCTAAGAAGTATAAAGAGTGTGAAAAAAAGGATACCAAAGTGAATAACATCAGAGGTAGCTATTTAACAATATTAAAATAAAGGACTGAGAATTTAACACATGACGAACAGCTTTCCTATAGATGATAAGGCTAGGTAATACCAATATAAATCAAGAACAGTAAATCATAAAGGCAACCAATATTAAATGTGAGAAACAATACTTACAGTAAAGAACACAACTCATGAGCTACAGAGCTAGAAGGATAAAGCTGGAAAAAATGAATTAGTCTGTTGAAAGTTAAAATTGAGGAACTTTTCCAGAAGGCAGCAGTTAAGAATAAGGAGATTAGTTTTAAATCAGCAGGAATAATGTCCGTATAAATAAGTGAAACTCCTCAGTTAAAGGACCTAATCCTAGAGTAGGTGAAAATAAATAAATAAAAACCAGATCTAACAGCATACTGTCAACAAAGACATATTTAAAACAAAAAGGCACAGAAGGGTAGACAAAGATAAACTAAGTAAGTATATGCTTATGGAAAACAGTAGTAAGCAACTAACATGACAAAATACGATTTGAAAAAAATAACTCAATGTGCCAGGGGAAGATATGATATTCTGGTAAAAAGACTAATAGAGTAAAATGCTATAATCAGCATAAACTTGTATGCTCCCAGCAATATGACCTCAAAATATATAAAGCTTTAACTGCCAGAACTAAAGAGAGTTATAGATAAACTTAGCATTCTAAGTTTGAGATTTTAACACACTACTCAAAGAAAGTAATAGTTCAAACAGACAAAAATAAATAGAAATAGTGAAGGCCTGAACAATAGGATTCAAATGTTTATTTTATAAGTATTTTAGTGTAAGAGGAGATAAATAGATAACTATTTAAGATTCAAACTGTAATATGTGTATATGTGTGCATGTGTGTATGTGTCTGTGTCCGTTTATGAGACCAGAGAGAAAGAGACAGAAAGTCATCTGAACCCAAATTCAAAGAATATATTATTTTTGAACATCCACATGCAGCATTTAAAAAATAGACCCTATGTTTGACCAAAAAGATAGCCTAGTAAAGAGGATTTATGCAATCCTAGAGCCATTTTTGAGTCTCCACCATTCTAAGACTACAATGGCATATTCCTTTTTATGCAACACAGTTATCGTAATATACAGCAATACTAGGAAAATTAAGTTGCCTTAGAAAAGAAAGCATTGTTATAGAAGAGAAGGCGTTCACCATCCCACAGTCCTACATACAAGCATAGAGCTACTCTCTATGGTTCTTCAGTCTTGTCTGGTAATCATTTTATGACACTTTTTAAAAGATACCATATTGTTTCAATAATAGTTATAATTAAAGAAGCATCACATATAGTGTGAACAGTTATATTTTCAATACCTCAGTAAAAGCTTCAATAAATAGGTAATAATATGCAAATTTAGTGAATGAAGAAATAAATAAGTTAAGTAACTATTCAGCAACTGAACAGAACTCGAGTGTGAACCAGGGCAGCTTGGTTCCATATGCTAAGAATTCCCCAGAGACTGGAATGTTGCATGAGAATAGGGCTAGCTAGGTTCATAAACATTCAGTAAATTCATGTTAAATTGAATTAAGTGCTCTTCACCGTAATGAAATTCTGACGACAAAAACAGGGGTCAGATATCGATACCACTTTGGGTACATAACTGATACAAAATAATTTAAAATAGAGCAAAATAATTCTGCATGCCACTGTGTGCGGAACCACTGTCTCAGCAATGAACCTCCTGTATCCTTGCAATGCACTGTTTCCTGAGTGCATGGGGTAATTACAGCTGCAAGATCAGAGTAAATCAATTCCTTAATGTAGTAATGGCATTGCAAGAGTAGTAATGGTAACATTAATAACAATAACCATAATCTTATGAAAGTTTGGAAACATAGTCTCCTAGAGACTATGTAGCTATTTGCTAAATGACTTTTTTAAAGGGGAAATAATTTATTTTTATTGGCTTTGACCCAACGAAATATTAATATCTTTACATCATTTTTATCTGGCTAATAAAGGAGTTCAGAATTTTTAACATATTCTTGCTCGGCAGTGCTCCAAATCTTGCCCTCTAGTTGGTATTACAGTATCAGTAATTGGTGTCTCACGTTAACATTTATTTAAAGCTGCTGATTTAACATTTAAAAATTCTGGGGTTAATGGATCTGTGAATACAGATCCATTAACCTCAATAAAAACAAATGGAACCTCTTGTGAACTAAAATCAGTTCAGATCATGGATTTGCTTTCTCTTAATACTCACAACATTTAGATGGTCCTGATAAAATGTCATAAATGTCAGGTCATAAAAAGGTCTACTAGCATAGTAATAGTCAAGGTGATTTTCAGTCTTTTGCATTGTTACTGTCCTATGCAAACACAGGTTTCCTAAGAAACACAGCTTTCCTATAAGATATGGTCCGTACAAAAGCTGTCCTCCACACATGTATTTGCTGAAACTTAGGGATCCTTACAATGCTTTGGAAGTGCCTTCTCTCAAATATCTGTGTCTTAATAAAGCCTATTGTGTTTCATCAGTACTTAACATAGATCTCTAACTCTTAGGGACTTCAAAATCTGACCTAGGTTCTCTCTTCCAAGAAAATATAGTAAAGTAATCAGACAAAAATGTGCATGGCCATCATTGGAGACTACCTATCACTCAAGGATTTGTATTTTTATAATCACAGCTCTGCAATTCATATAGTATTTCCTGGTTCTACTAGGTAACATTCAACTTCTAAGTATATAGTGTCTTATCATTTGTCCTTTATCATTGAAGTTTCCCTGTCTTGAATCTTCTCCTTCCTGTCATTTTTAACCAGAATATTTCCTAGTCACACTGTGGGACTTTCTCGAGGAAATATCTCTTTTCTCATAGGGCTTAGTTAGGGGCCTTATTTATGTTCTTGTACCAAACCATGCTTATTTTTATCATAGCATTTATTATGATCTCATAACCTCATAGCTCCCTGGGACCAGAACTGTCTTATTCCCTGTTATACCTGCAAGGTTTTACCCTGTGCCGGGCACAGAGTGTATTCACATTAAATATTTGTTAAATAAATCCTCTGTCATCAAATACATTTGAACAGTTAGACATATATGTGAGAAGAATGTATTCATTCTATACATAATAATAATAGCAACTAATATTGAGTGCACACTTACTATACACTAGATCATACCTTATGCTAATTTTATATACCTGGTGTGAATTCATCCCCACAAAGCCATCATTCTCCTCATGTTAGATATGAGAAAACTAAAGTTTACAAAGGTAAGACCCTGGCCCCATGCGCCTCAGCTTTTAAATGATGAAGCCTTAGGATATAAACCTAATTTTATCTGCCTCTGAGCTGTGTTCCTCATAACTCGATTACTCTGCCTTCACAGAAAGAGTAGTTCACATTTGTATTTCTAGGATTTTAAAAAATAACTCTGAAGGTCCCCTGGAGGTTGCATTACACAGATTTGGACCATGAGCATAAATAATATTCATATTGTAGTTACCATGCTCTCTTTACACAGTGGATTCAAGACCATATGTCCATAGGTCTACCATATGTTTACAGCCTGAGCACCAGTCATTAATCCGTTTGGGCTGCTGAATTATGCATCTGGTTGTGGTACATTCATGTAGATAGATTCAAGGTCATAGGAGACCATGTTTATTCTAAATGAGATCATGTTGCTTTCTTGTTCAAATTCTCCTGAAGGCTTACTTAGAGTTATACCTCAACTCCTGATCATGGCAGAGTAACACCGTGGTACTCTCCAAAACACGCCAAGCTCATTTCCACCACAGAGGTTTTGCATTTGTTCCCACTGCTGCCTGAAGTGTCTTCCCCACAGCCTAGCATCACTAACACATCCCACCCTTGTGATATATGCTCAGATGTCAGTTTCTCAGAGTAGATTTCCCTGAGTTTCCATTTATAAAAGTCTGCTTGTCAGGCTTCATATCCTTTGCCAAGATCAAAGAATATTTGGTCCTGATTCCTCATTCAACATTTAAATATATATACACATATATATATATATGTTTGCTTAATATGTTCTCTCTGTCTTTTTTACTATAGCATAATCTTTATGAGAAAAAATGGTTTATTTATTTTCTTTTTACTATTTTATATCTAGAAAAAGGTCAATTCCTAACACTCAGTAGGTGATTATCCAGTTGTAGCTGAATGCATGAATGAATTGTTGGTCATATGTTCGGAGAAAATCCCCACCATGTGACCAGTTGCTCAAGCCCACATTTTTGTTTAGTTAGGTGAACCACATGGTGCTCCCCCAGTATCTTGAGTGTATCTTTATTATTGCCCTTGCCTCGTGTCCCATCAGTGGTGCTCTGCTAGTTTATCTCTTCTAGAAGAGTGAGATCAGAGTTCTTGTCTAACCCATGAGTCTATTCCTAGTATCTCACAGATTGCATGATATATTATAGGTACTCAGTAAACGTTTGCTGGATGAACACAGAATAACCTCTCCCTCCATTAAAGAAGAAGTTATACCACTTAGTTTAATCTACTGTTGACACGATACAATAGTTTAACATCAAATTGGCATTTTAATTATAAAATGCACTATAATTACCGAGAAGATTGTATGTTGGGAAGATTGGCTGAAAATGACATTGTATCTTGAATCCATGTAATTTAATGAGCAAGATATGTTACTCTAATTAAATTTCTAAGGAGTTTCTACTATTTTAGAGCCTAGTTTATAATTCAGAGAAAATATAGCCTTCAAATTGGAAAGCCATTTGCAAGGCGCAATCACCACACAGGAACTCAAAGTAATCTTCAGCTCGGTTGAAATTTCTTGGGGGACCTTAGAAGGTCAGTTAAACATTTTCAGTTTCAGTGACTCAATCTGTAAAATGGAGGTGATGTGTGATGGGTCGATGGCTGAATAATGGTGGTTTTTTGAGAGTAAGAAGTCCTGAGTAGAATTGCAGTATCTACACACCTCAGGGACCTTGGCTGTCCTTTTCATCATGACTTTACACATGACAAATGGATTAAAGGAATCCGAGGTTTATATGCTCCCTCCAGCCCCCAGGCAAAATAAATCAGCTCTCAAGGAAAAAGGCAGAAATATTTAAATGTTGAAATCTTCATATACCTTTCCTTTGACCCAGTTTTGTCTCCTTCAATGAAAATATGAACATAAAGACTGGTACAAGGCCCCATCCCACCCCTTTAGCAGATTTTTCAAAGCTCCTCTTTGGTTATTTGTTTTCCCTTTTCTATTTTTTTTCCCCTCAAAGGAATACATGAACTAATTTGCCAGTTCCAGAATCCTATGAATTCAGTTTTTTTTTTCTACATTTCAGTAAATCACTGGTCAATTTATTAACTATTTTTTCTGTATTTAATTTTTTTAAACTGGAAAATAAGAATTTCATATGGAGACAAAAATTCTCAGGAATAGTCTGAGACTTAGTGCAAAATTAATATGTATTAGCAAAAGAAATTTTTTTAAAAAAACTGAAAATTTAATACTTAACACTAAGTAAAACTGCTAAAGATTTATGATGACATATAGTGATTGAAATTGTACATGATAGTATATTTCCAGAAAAAAAATTTTCAGTACCAGTAAGGTAGTTGCTCACGGTAAAGCTTAAACTGGTTTCCAGAAGCTTGCAACATCTGACTGCAATTAGGCTTTCAGACCTGTTCCAGAAAATCAGATGAGCATCAGAAACTGACTCTTAAACAGCTTTCATGACTATGAAATAATTGAAGACTTCAAAATCGGAGACTATTATCTTACATCGTAAGTAGCACAGGCCGATTAACATAATGTATAGTTTGGTAAATAAGGCATAGCCAAGCTTAGAGAATAGTGAAAAAAATTTAAAGTACTTCTCTATTTAGCAAAATAGACATTGTCAGTTTTCTGGTGCTGTGAGTTTGTTTCAACTCTAGTAAGCATCAAGTAGATTGGATTCTCATGTTGGAGACTAGAATGCATCACTGTGTGAATTGAAATGCATTACTCTGTGAATTGGAATGAATTAGGCACACTCTACTGCGCTTCTCTCCTGTCATATTTCTGCTCTTCTGAAAATGATTTCTATAGGAGTTTACTATCAGATACAGGGCTACACTTTATAAACAAAATTTAATGGAAGCTTTCATCTGTTAAATTTCATTACAACTCACATTAGCTCTTTTTTACACTATAACCACGCTTAGTCTGTAAGTTACGGTTGTATCGTCCACGACTGTCTAAGCAGTGCAGTGGTTTAAGTACCTCAGGAAGGAAGACAAAGGGCTTTTTTGTTTTTTGTGGGGGCTTTTTTGCATTAAATACTTGTCATCTTCAATGCCTTTGTAATTAAAATCAAGTCAAAGCAGTTTTTTGTTTTCTTTTTTAAACATAATATTTGATTCCATTCTGGAGAAAAGTTTTAGTTTGATCAGGATAATAATAATTCCACAGCACCATAGGATCAATATTGAAGCTTATTATTTTTAATTAGAGTTTCAACATTTGGGTTTTGGGACTAAAGGATGGTCTAAGAAAGTGATGGAAACAAATTTTTAAATCTATTTCCTGAAATTAGGTGTACATTCTTGTACCAAAATGGCTCTTATTTAGGTCAGTACATGCCCTTTATAATTCACCTTCAACTTCGACAATTTGACAATGCTACATCACGTGGTATCATTTAAAATTTTGTATGGGGAATGCATTGAGGGAATTCAGAGTCTCAAAACCACGATTCCCTTTGTTCTCATCCTGTGAAAATTGAATTCACATGCAGAATTCACGGCTCTGATTTCAGTCCTTTGCATTTTATGTGTCCACTTGCATTTTTGCTTTCATGATTTCATGATTTCAGAGTATGGCACCCTGTGTGTGAATGCAGTGTGTGTCTGCGGGTATATGTGTGCATTAAAGATGAAGGTATTTAATTTGGCAGCGCACCCTAGCTTTGGTTTTCTTGGTGATTTTGTCCAGAGCTCCATCGTGTTTTTATGCTCATGGATTTTTCATTTTGCTCAAATAAGTCATTGATCACTGGGTTCAGCTCTTTTCCCGAATTACTACATCATGCTGGATGTCACGTCCTAACAGAGGGAGGCCTCTGTGCTGTTGCTTAAAATCATTGCTTGACAACAACTTATTTAACATGTAATTCAATAAATACACAAAGTGCACAGGAAAATTGACAATGTACTTGTTTGAAGATAAGAAGAATGCAGCATTAATATGTTGTTTTTTGTTTGGACATGTGTAATAGTGTTTGTCACATTGATATCTAAGTAGAACTAGATAAACAGCACCATTACTCCCATTTTAAAGACGAGGAAACTATAGTTAATTTGAATATTTTTGTTCGATATACAAAAATCATATTAGCAATAAAGAACAATCATATGTAGAACCAAGTGAATATAGGAAAGTTTCTATATATGTATTGTTGGAGTATATTGGAGTTGATTTACAGTGTTGTGTTAGTTTCTGATGTATAGCATAATGATTCTGTATTTTAATAAGTATATCTTTTTTCACATTTTTATTATAGGTTATTACAGGGAGGTTTATATTAATGAAGCACTCAGTAAGACTGAATTCGGAAATATACTCTTTATTTTCCTACTTTTTAACCTATTTCTACTTTATTAACAAAACCTTGCCTATATTCTATTTTTGATGTTAAATTGGTGAAGTCACATAGACATCCTAATTCAAGTTACACTTAGGAGACCAGATACTTACATATCTCGGTTTCTGGATAAAGTGCTTTTTCTTGCACCACTTTTCAAGAGTTTTCTTAAAACTCTTGAAATTAATGGGATCTGCCTTCTGATGTTTTTAGAAGATTGGTGGCCCTGGTGAAAATAATGAAATTACTTACCTCTACGTTTCTAAGTTTTAATTTAGCTCTGACCCTTAGCTTTCTGTATTACCTCCAGCAAATTCTTTACATTTTCTGGATTCTCGTTTTCTTAATTTAAAAATTAGAATAACAGTTATCATATAGTTTTTTGTGAACACTAAATGAGTTACTATAATAAAAACATAACCATCACAGTGTCAGACATGCAGCAGGTACTCATCGAACATCCGTTCATTTCCTTCTTTCATTCCTTTCTATGCTATTCCTGGGGTTCACTTTTCTCATCCTACTCCCTAAGCCCTTAGGCTCATTGGTGGTTGTCCCTCTGGACTGCAGGCAGCATAGACAGTGGTGTGGTTATGACTGCTGGAATGCAGGGATACTGTTTGACCCTGTCCACCGTGTTATTCCATTTGCTCTTTATGACTATTCAGTGAAAAATGTGTTTCAGGTATAAGAAAAGCCTTTCGTTTTCTAAGCAACTACTTTATTCTCATTGAATGAACTGTATAAGGTTTATGACAGGAGATCACAAGTTCATTCTTGTTCTGCTGACTCTTAAACTCACACTACTTACGTGACATATTTTGATATATTCAGTGTGTGTTCATTTAACCTCACCTCCGTCAGAGAGATACCCTTGTTTAATCTTGCTAGTCCTCATCTCTGTTATTTTTTAATGCATCTCTACAGGACCCCTTGAAAATGATTCATAATGAGTAATGCAATTGCATAGAAACTCACATATATGTACACAATTATATTTTAAATCATGACATAACATCTCCAGCTTTCCTGTTTTTTGATGAAGGCATGTATAAGATACTATGGGAACAGGAATTGGAAAAAAGAGAGCTGTTTGGAAAAGCTGGAAAGCCACAGAGAGGTGATATTTTGCTGTATATACATAAATAATAGATTAAGTAGAAAGATAAGAAATATAATATCCACCCTTAAATGTGAAAAAAAAAGAAAGAAAGAAAGAGCAGAGGGAAGAGTATAAAATAACACAGGTGACTGGGGAAAGGTGCCAAATGTGTCTGACTATGAGTGATATCACTGGTGGTTCTTTACTTCAGTGTGAGTTGTAATAACTTTTGCATATTTGCAAGAGAGCAATTTGAAAATCACCGTGTCTTTAATATATCAAACACATTAAAATCTTAATCTTAGCAGATAAATAAATGTGAACACTTAGCACGCAAATGGCAATCCATTAAATTTCTTTTACTTGATTTGCTCTAACACAGCCTACTTACTGATTTGAAGATTATGTACAAATTACTACAATTATGTCCAAACTATGTTCAAGTAAGAAACTAAAAGATAATGGCTGTTTATTTCTCACTATCAATATCAGTCTCCTTCAGAGTGTACTATCATAATGTGAAAGTTAGGCTTAACTCTGCATTTCGGAAATATATTTTACATTTGCCAGTAGCATTATACTGATTATAATAATCATAACTACCAAGATGTCAATATTATAGTGAATTGTTCGGAAGACTTGGCACTTATTGCAGAGGAAATCTGATCCTCCCTTTCTTAAAGTATAGCAAATAAAATGGAACTTTTGTAATCTAGAAGACAAAATATATTTTAAGTATTCTAAAAGAGGAGATCCTCTCTTGTACTCCAGTATGAAAGGCGGGGGTGGGGGGGGCGGTAAAATAATTCTGAATGCTTCAATGTAAACATTTTGGGACAACTTTATAGTATTTTCTGTGCTAAGCTTAAAAAAGTGTCTCTCTCTCTCCCTCTCTCTCTGTCTGTCTCTCCCCCTTCTCTCTCTCTCTCTCTCTCTCTCTCTCTCTCTCCCCCCTACCCACCTTCTTCTCTCTCTTTCATTAATTTTAGAAAGATGCAGTTACAATAATTTTGGACAGATCAGGCAGTGCTTTATTAATGAAGTAGAGGACCCCTAAAATGACAGGAGTGTTTGATAAGACTTGCAGGGGATTCATGAAAGAGTCTTTCATTGAATCAGTTTTAGCACAGTTCCAAAGACCATATCTCAGAAAGCCAGTGGAGGTTTTGTGATGACCACTGGTCTGGATAGCCTCTAAGGTACAGTGTGCTTTTCGCTTACAGGTGTAGAGGTAGTAGAGAATATCCAGTTCTATTCTACGTGAGAGATTTCCAACATGCTCATCATAACACTGAAGGTTGTGGGCATAAGCGGCTGAGCCTTAATATGAATCTGGATGTAGGTAAACAAATAAACAAAAATATACATACATAATTCGGGAAACTCTTTTAATTATAAAAGAAAGGAAAACAAATTTGAAAATACAAAATAGCAAATATGCATGTCTATATACTTGAGCTCATGCTGCATAGAGAGCTTTGTGTCCTGCTTTAGTGAAATCTCTAAACCATTGTTGCTGAAGTTACGTTCTGCTTATGAGGAAGTTTCAAGAAGTGTCCCACGCAGCTGACGTGCCTCATGGATCCCATGCCCAACTTCATTCTCAACAATAAGTCCGAAGACAAATATCAGGTTCGTGTTTGTGCTTGGTAGTATGTGACTGTAAAACTGCTCTGGTCAATTTAAGATACCCGTTCGCCTTAAGTATGATATACCTGCTGCTTTTACCAGAAGCTCAAGCAGTCTGCAAAACTGGAGCACTCGAGCCTGATGCTTGCAGGATTTTTCATTAGAGCAGGATGAACTCAGATGACCAAAAACTGATCTTGCTTCTGGAACAAGGATCGACAAGGCTCTTGTGAAAAGGAATAGACAGGAAATATTTTTGGATTTGCGGGCCAACAGGCAAAATCAAGGCTTGTATGTAGTCAGATTTCCACGAATTTTTGTAATGATGACATTCCAAAATACGACAATTGGGTGTTAAATTTTGTAACACAAGTTTACTAATGAGAAGAATAACATTGGGCTTAGTTGTAGTTTAAAGTTAGTGTCACTGATCTTCGTAGTAGGAACGTGACCTCATTCTCCCACAAGCTTCTCGTTGCTTCTCTGAAACACAGTGATCTTCCCTCCTGGGATCTCAGCAGAATCTCTTCTGTGCATCCGTCTTTTGGCACTTTTATGTTACCCTGACAGTGTTGTGTGGAAAGCTGTGTATGTGGAACCAGGCTAAAAGGTCAGGCTCTGGAGTAGGATCCCTGGGCTGGGATTCCAGCTGAACCACTCCCTGGCTGTGTCGTCTTCGATTTCTTCCTCAGTCTATCTAGAAGCTTTAGTTTCTTTGTCTATAAAATGAGTAACAATACCTGTATACCTGTCAGAGTTGTATTCAAATGAAATAAGTATATTGAGGCAAAGAGTTAGAATAGTACGTGAGATATTGTAAAGTATTGGATCTGAGTGTTATGATTTTGATTTCTTTCCAACCACTTAAAAATGTTAAACTATTCTTAGATTGTGGAGCATACCAAAAAGCAAAAATAAAAATAAAAACAAAACAAACAAAAAAAAAACCTATAGGCCATCATTTGCTAATCCCTGACCTAAAGTGGACACTGTGTGCTGAACCATCTTCATCCCTCACTTCAGGGATGTGTGCTCGTTTGTCTTCCTGCTAGGAGTGCTGACTGCTGCTAAGCCACTATCTAGGGATGAAGACTTGTCCCCTTCTAAAGGGAGCTGTCTTACCAGGTCACACAGGGCAGCCTGCATCCAGTGACTAATCAAGGTAGAGTTACAGAGGTTCTGTTCTCACAGGTAGGGCAATTCTGAAGGGCCACCCCAGCTCCTGAGCCTCTCATGGGATCTTCTGGGATCTGTGTTGCAACCCTAATGCCTTATAACTTTCCCTCTGCCCAGTCCTGCCTCCCCACCTTTCATAGGTGTTCTTGAGGTGACAGCTCAAAAGACTTCATGTCCCCTACCTCAAATTCTACTTTAGATCATTTGTATTGCCCGCCCCCAGGTGATTTTATATAGCTGGCTTTATGTCTGTCACCACTAAGCTGCTCACTTTATTTTATACCAGTCATACCTGATTTTTAGGAGCTTCATAAAGTGGTCCCCATAAAGCATTTTTTAGATACATAGTAACACTGGGGCACTGTGGTTTTCAGATACAATTCTCATGTTCTAATATGATTCCATGATTCTCCCAGAAGTGAAGTTAAGTGAAACATGAAATGTAAAAATATGTAAGGACTGATTTTTACTGACAATTCTGCATAACAAAATCTTCTAAACTACAGCAGAAAGGCTTTCTCCTTATTGGGGTTGTTTTATTCTAATCCCCACCCACCACCTTCCGGTCTTGCTCTCTATTTCAAAGTTTCAGGAAAGGCTTAATTGAGGGAAATACTTGCAGTCTAGTTACATAAATACAAATGTGAACTACAGAGTTGTACCTTCTTCGGTTTACTGCAATAATACTGCTACTGATGTGGTCAATAAAATGGAACATAAGTGTATTGTGATAGATTACAATTATAAAAGATACAAACTAGTCAGCTTTATGGCTTCATATGAATACAGTGAAATGCTGGCATATAACAGTATTTCCAGACTGCCCTGAGTCTCCTTAGCTAACGGAAGACATAAATTGAGAACAATATCTATAAAAATGTAGTTTTTAGGGTTAAATGAGAATTCCTCTTTCAACATAGATCCGGGTAGCCTTAGAACAAATAAAAGGAAACACTGCTTCATCTGATGAAAAGTGAATAGATGAAAATTTTATTTCCAGAGGTAGATGGAGGCTGAAGCAGTAACTAGATTTAAACAGGTGTTGAAGAAATGTATGATTAATGGGTCCATTATCAGTCTACATATTAAACTGGACATCTTTATTTTTTTGCCCCATAATTAATTCCGAAGAAGTAGTGTCTCCTTCAGAGGTGATGGTTAAAGAGAACTACCTGAGCCTTTGATTGGATATAGTGGGAGATTTATTCTGAAAGGATGAAGATTAACTTTAGTTTTACATCACGAAGATAGTCATTTCTTCCCATAGAGCATTAACTGTCCCAATTTTCTAAGACTTTCTTGGATAACCTGGATATCGAGGTTAGTATCTCAATAGAGAGAGACTTCAGTAATGACTGCATCAGCCTCAGCCTTGTTTACTGTACATCATCCTGTCCACTCAACAGCATCGACATCACCTGGGAATTTGTTATAACTGTAGAGTCTCAGGTCCTGCCCATGTTTACTGAATCAGAAGCTCTGGGGGTGGGGCCTGCTTCTCTGGATTTTAACAAACCCTCCAGGTAATTCTAAAACCGACTAAAGTGAGAACTACTAACAAAAGGAAAAATGAAGTGAAAGGATATGAAAGGAAACAGAATAAGACAAAACAAATTTGCTGTGATAGAAAATATTTTGCTTAACATGGGAGTAAGTGCATGATCCTGGAACTTAAAAGTTGTGGACATTGGTCTTTTTTTTTGTTTTTTTTTGTTTTAGTCTCAGGGAGTCCTTCTCTCCATCAGAAAGCTAGGCTTATGTGAAAACTCTCCCCATCTTGTCAACAAGGGGCATATTTGATAAACACAACATAGTAACAGAAGCCAACACTAATTAAATGTGAGAGTGAAAAAAAATGCAGCATTTGAATTGAAAAAGAGGCAACACTTCTGGTTCCAGGAAGTTTAGTTCTTGAGATTTTTAGAACCCAAACAGGCTAGGTAATTAAAGACTGAAAAATGAGTTGTTGAAGACAGAGTTACTAAAGAAAATAAATAAATAACAGTAAAGGTTTTGACTTAAAAAGAAGGCACCCCTTCATAAATTTCAGAGCATAAAGAGCCAAATATTGGGGCAATTTCACATTTATATATATATATATATATATATGTATGTATATATATATATAAATGTGAATATATATATATACACATACACTAGATATTTGCATACTTCAATACTCAAAGCATACTGAAATCTCATTTCTTCCCTTACCCACTTCTCTCTTACTCTAGAAGCTTCATATACTAAACTTTATTCTCAAAAACTTTTCTCCATTACCCAGCTCTCAGGAGTTTTCTTCTAGGTCCTTCATTCTTTTGGTCTGAAGACTGACTTTCTTCCAATCTGGTAATAAAGAATTCTTCTCTGTTAGACAAGAGAAGTGTTACATTTTTCTCTTCCCTTCTCCCTGGCATTGCCTGGATGGGGCCAATGAATGACATTCACAGAACTAGGGAGATGAAAATGGAAGAGGTTGTAAACTCTTCTGCCCTAGGGGGACAGGAGTTTCCTGACCCACACACAGTCAACAATTTCACCAACTCTTTGTTGAATACTAACTGCAGTTTCATTCTAGAACAAAACCACTCCATGTTTATCTCTTGTCCTAAATGTAGTTAAGTTTGTTAGCTTAGTGAACTCAGTATCAGTGTTATTCTAGAGTGCCACTCAGGCATTACCAACTAGTACTTTTTTTGACATTTTTAACAAGTCTGATTTAGTAACCCATTCTGATATTGTGATTCCGAGCTGTCTGTACCTGGTGAACCTCAACTGACAATTGAAGTCAATAGCCATGGGGCCAGAGTTAAGAGTGTAGTGATATCCTTGTAAAATAGTGCCTCTAAGTATACCAAACGCAAACTTGAAAAGCAAAAAATAAGCCCATTAACTGTGATTTTTCTCAACATGGCATCCAGTAATGTTGGGTTTTTCCCACCAAATCAACATTTATCTTGGAAATTGGAAGCTTCATACAAGTGAGAAAAATACTAATAACTCTTCATTCAGACAGAAAGTCAGGACAATTATGTATACGTCATATTTAGCAATGCTCACTCAGTAGCGGATTCTTCACAATGAATATACTGCATATAATTATCCTGTTTATTTTCTCAACATTTGTATAAACCAGTATTTATTTATTTTATTTATCCATTCAATCGATACTGATTGAGTGTCACTTGTGTACCAGACACTCATTTAGGTAAAGAGAACATAGAATAAAACAAACCCAAATCCTTGCTCTCATGGGTTTATATGGGATACCTTCGGTGGGAACTGTGACTCAGAGAATTTAAGTAATATACTGATGATCACATAGGGCATAAATGCTGTAAACAAATACTTCAAATCTTTAAGACATCGAAACTTATGCTTCCAACCATCATATTATATACAGGACTCTGCAAGTCAGTACATCTCTGATTTATCCTGTCTCCTTGGGGTTACAAAATATATATTTCTATTGCTAATCAAAGTTAGAGATATGTACCCATTTCTTTACTCTCCCACAAATATATATCTGACTTGGGGCAAACCGAATAGAGCTGGGTATAATGTAGTAGCACTGAGAAGCAGAACTGGTATCATTTAAACACCAGTTCATAAATATATGAAGAGTAAATAGCTTTAAAGGCCATATGCTAGGGCGCCCTAAGATTAAAAAAAAAAAAAAGGAAAGTAATATACTAAACTAATCAAATTGTATGCTTTATAGCAATATAATAAGATATTACTTCTTTGGAAAAGTGCTGGCATAATATAAATAGTTTATAGTATCTAGTTGTTTTCAGACTCTCATGAATATATTAACATTCAAGAAAGAGCTTATGAAACTACATAAAATGTATTTTCCCTTCATATGAACCACCTATTATCTTAAATGTCTTTTAAGATGAAGAATCATCTAAATATGATATTGTGCTTATTCTTATGTCTAATTCCAAAGCAAACATTACGTATAACAAGCATTCTGGTGGTAAATTCTTAGTTGCAAATGCATTCTTTCAGCATTATGCAAGTTGTTTATCATCTTCAATTCAATGAACGTGCCGGGTTGCACTATTTCATGGAAAGAGAATAATAGATTATAAGCTTAACTATTACCATTTCATATTTTATGGTCTCCCCAGCATACTCGGAGGCTCATTTTTCAGCATGACCTCCAGTGAGCACACATAAGTAAACAGAATCTTAAATTTGCTTAGAAAATAAGAGCAAAAATGTTTTGAATTAAATCTTATTCAGCCAGAGTGGTTAGAAATGGAAATGTGACAAGCTCTCAAGTGAACAGGAAGAAACACCATGGAATTACCGTCACCCCCTAACCCGTCTCAGTGAGCTCACAGAGTATAACTACGTCTGAATATGCTGTAGTTGCTTACAGGTGACAATAACTCAGCATTGATCAGAGACTGGGAAGAAGAAAAAAAAAATCACACTCTCAAATTTAATTCAACTTACAAAAGGAATAGTGTTTCACTCAAAATTCTAGAAAGGGGACTGGTACGTTTTCTTTGATTTTAGTAGAAGTTTCTAAACAGTCTGAATATCAAATATGTATTCTGTATGCCCACAGTGTCATACACTCAAGTGAAAAGTTGCAAGTAAAAATCTGATTAGCTATGCAACTGTTATATAGACAAAGCAGAAAAATACTAGATTGGAGTTTATCACTACCTTATAGATATTTTTGTACAGTGTATGTAATGTTTTGAGAATAAAAAGATGGTTGTTTTTATTAGAAAACAAACTTATGGTTATCAGTAGGGAAAGGGGGTGGAAGGATAAATTGGGAGTTTGGGATTTGCAGATACTAACTGCTATGTATAAAATAGATAAACAGCAAGGTCCTACTGTATAGCACAGGAAACTATATTCAATATATTGTAATAACCTATAATAAAAAAGAATAGGAAATGGAATACACACACACACACACACACACACACACATATATTTATAACTGAATCACTATGCTATACACCAGAAATTAACACAGCACTGTAAACTGACTATACTTCAATTAAAAAAAAATAATGAAAAGCAATAATGGAGATCAACTTCCACTTCCAGCTATGGAAAAATAACTGATATTAAATCAGCCCCCCTGCTTTTAAAAAATAAAAGTATAAAATAGGACCAAAAATGAAATAACTTTTTAACATTAGATATCAGATAGCATGTATATGTGATATCTGAGAGAAGGTAAAACATAGAGATGAACCCCATGATTGCCTTGGCTTTCTGCCAGGCATCACTTTCCAGACTATAGAAAGGACGAGGAAAGGGTAGTTAAAATTAAGCCCAGAGTGGTCTTCCTAAGCTGAAGAGATGGAATCAACTAGAATTTGCAGTGTCAGAGAGAAGAGACCTGTTCAGGGAAGAGACTTCTGAAGTCTGCATGGGGATCCCCTTGAGTCTTTCACTGAATACAAAGATGCACATGTTTAGTGGGACACCCTGCGTGACTTGGAAGAGAACAATGAAAGAAGAATTATGGGGAAGGGGATAATTACCAGGGAGCTGGGAGCTGAACAACAGCCAGAGCTTACACTGGGAGGCTGGGAGGCTGGGAGACATTTATCTTCTAAACAGCTAACATAGAGAAAGCTCACTGAACACCCTGGACATTCAGTAGAGACCTCAAAAAAGATCTGCCTTTGGAGTGGCACTAATTTAGCATTAGAGTAAAGGTTGCTCTAAATCCATTCTAATGAATCTGAAAATAAGTCTTGAAAGTATCAAGCTTATCTTCAACTAAATTAACAACCTGCTGAACCAAATTCCTCCATTAAGGAATATAGTAAAAACCTGGCTATCAGCAAGATATCTTTCAGTCAAAAATAAGAAAAATGTGGTCCATAACCAGCATAAAAATCAACCAATAGAAACAGACCCAGAAATGATAGACATGATGGAATTAGCAGATGAGGACTTTAAAACAGTTATTACCAATATGTTCAAGGATTTAAAAGAAATTATAAGTGTAATGGAGCTACAAATAAGAAATCTCAATAGAAGAATGGAGACCGAAAAAAAAAAAAAAGAAAGAAAAGAAAAAAGAAATAGAACTGGTAATTATAAATCTTTTCACTAGGAGAGTTTCAGGTTCAGATGACCTACCTGGTTAATTTCATTAAATATTTAAGAAAAAAAATACCAGTCCTACACAAAGACTGTAATAAAGCAGAATATGGAATATATCTCAGGTAATTTCATAAGGGTGGTATATAAGTTAGCAAAGCCAGCAAAGAAAGCACCAAGTAGAGTAGAGGTCAATATCCCTTATGAGCAGAGATACAAAATCTTTAACAAAATTCCAGTAAATAGACTCTGGAAATATGGAGACATATATGTAATAAAAAGAATATATCATGAACTGGGAGTTATTCAAACATTGGTTACATAGAAAAAAACCCCACGGAAATAGAATAATAACAGGAACAGAATGAAAAAATCACAGGAACAGAATGAAAAACTAGAACATGTGAAAATTATCATTTACAAAAGTGTGAAGAATAAGATACTTAGAAATGACTCTGATGAAAGTTGTGTAAGATACCATACTGAAAACAATTAACATTGCTGAGGGAAATTAATGAATACCTTAATTAATCAGAAGATTTAATATGTAAATTGATAAGGGTACTAAATATTGGGTAGATGTCATTTTTCCCCAATTGATCTATAGATTCAACATAATCTAAATAATAGTTCCAGAGGAGCATTTGTTGGTAGAAATTTACAAACTGATTCTTTAATTTATATATAAATTGAAAGATTCAGTTCAAGTTGGAAAACTTACACTTCTTTATTTCAAGATGTATTATCATACTATGGTAACCAAGAATGTGGTAATGGCATAAAGATAAACGAATCATGTAATAGAATTAAGAGCCCATAAGTAGATCTACACTTCTAATATCAATTTATTTTAAAAAAAGAGGTCAAAGTAATCCAGTGAGGAAGGTTTTTCAACAAAAGGAGCTCGGACAATTGGCTATATATTTAGGGGCAAAGAGATAGGAGTAAACTTTGATCCTTACTTTATTCCACACACTAAAATGAATCCAAGATGCATCATAGTCCTAAATGTAAAAGTTTAAAAACTGTATTTCTATATAGATTTCTCTAAAAACTTGTGTAAGAGAATATCTTTGTGACCTTGAAATAGGCATATAAATTTCTTACCCAAGCCCCAGAAAGTAGTATTCATAAAGGTTTGCTAAAATATATGTCATGAAAACGTAAAACTTCTGCTCATCAGAAGAAAACCTAAGAAAATGGATAGGCAAGCCACATTCTGAGAGAGAACATTTGTATCACATATAATCAAAATATTTATATACAAGCAACTTTTAAAACTCAGTTAATGTAAAAAATGGGCAGAAGCTTTGAACAGTTATTTTCAAAGACCAGTTTGGAATTTGCCAGTAAATAGATGAAAAATTTTCCAATAAGCATATGAAAAAAATTGCCTGTCATCATTAGTAATCAGGCAAACGCAAAATTAAAACCACCATATGAAACCACTATATACACATTAGAAAGGCTAAAATTAAAAGGCTCACCGTACTAAATGCTGATGGGAATCTAAAGCAACAAAAAATCTCATACATTGCTGGGTGTGTGTAAAATGATACAATCCCTTTGGTCTAAATTTTTTTTTTATAAAGTTACTGTATTAGAATTGTACTGCTAGTGTAACAAATTACCATGAGTTTAGTGGCTCAGAACAAGCCAGATTTATTATCTTAGTTATGTAGGTCAAATATCCAATGTGGGTCCCCCCAGGCTCAAATCAGCTTGTCAGCATGGTTGTGTCTTTTGTTGGCAGCTGGATTGTGGCCCCTTTCCTCTATCTTCAAAGCAGTGATGATACTTTTCTCTGCCCCTACTTCTGTCGTCATGTTTCTCTCTCTGACTGCAGCCAGGAATGGTTCTCTACTTTTAAGGACTCGTGTTGATTAGTTGGGCTCACCAGATAATTCAGGGTAATCTCCCCATCTCCCTTTGCACATGTGCATCTTTATATTCAATAAGGTTCAAGGGAACTGCTCTTCAGTTTCATGAGCTCCTTGCCCGAACAGCTCTCTTCTCACACCCTGCCTTTAATCACATGTGCAAAGTCCCTTTCACCATGTAAGGTAACGTATTCACAGGCTCCCAGGGATTAGGGCACGGGCATCTTTGAAGAGCCATTTTTCTGGTTATCTTCAAGTTCACTTCTAAGAATTTACTCAATTTAAAAAAATGTATAAAATTATGTGTATAAGAGGATATATAAAAAATATTGCTAGAAGTCTTATTCAGACTAGCCAAATACTAGAAACAATCTAAATGTAACTCCAACAAGTTACTGTATTTCTGTACGATAGAATGCACCCAGCGCTAAAAAGGAACAGGCTACTAATGTATACAATATTGGTGAACCTCAAAACATGCCGACTACAAAAAGCAGGAAGCAACATAACACATATTGTGTCATTCCATTTATATGACGTTCAAGAATAGGATAGAACTCGTAACAGTGACTTTATATGTAATGAGATTGGATAAAGGAGTGAAATAATAAATTAAATAATGTGAATAAAATAATATAAAAAACCAAGTGAATGCCATTTGATGGTGACATTTACTGTTTGTAATTGTAAAGGCATGATGTCAAACACATTGGTAGTGTAGGTAGTGACATTAGGTGTCCTGGGGTAAGAGAGTTTGGAAAGTCTTAAAATGTTTTTTTTTTTTGTTTTTTTTTTTAACTGGGTCTGCTGATATTTGTGGGAGTGATGGATAGGTCAGCACTCTGTAATTGTTTTTTAATATTAATTTTACTGGTCATGAAGAAAAACTTTTCAGTAAAAGCCTATAGTAATAAAACACTTCCACCACATAAACTTTAGTTTCTGAAATTAGCGGACTCTTTTATGGAGCCGAGATTGATTTTCTCTAAAAGCAGTTTGTGATTGTGTGTTTGTATGTATGTGTGTGACTCAAGTTTGAGAAAAAAAAATTATTTAGATCTATCTATAAATTAATAAAGCCAATATACTTAAAATGGAATTGCTTATAACATTTTACATTTATTTTAAAAATCACTGATTACACTTTTAATAATTATTCCTTAGTTAGTGCTCATGTTTCCCCCAGAATATAAGCTCCTTGGGATCAGAATCATTTCTTATTTACTCACTGCTTAATCCCCTTTACATAAAATAGTGCCTGGTACATAATCAGAATACCAAACTGATGAATGCAAGACTGCACAATAATAAAAAATAGCAAGTTATTTCCACCTCAGGTTAAGCAAAACAAACTTTCCCCTGTTTAAGATGGAAGCACTTTTTTATTGTCTTTCTTTGCTTTTCCAGGCATCTCAGAAAATTCTCAAGCCCTTTATTTTCTAGCCGGCCCTTCTTAATAGGTTCATTGTTTTGCTGAATATGCCAGGTCAAGTCAAAATTAATTTCCCACTTGAATTTTAATGAGTCTAAGTGGTTCTCTGATGTGAGGTAGGGTTAATCTAGCGCCTTGGCAAGTTTTAGTATTTTAGCCACTGAAAATCTATTCAAAGGGTATGTCTTTAGAATAGAGACACTGGATTTCAGAGATATGAGATTTAATAATTCATCTGAAGGTAGAAAATGATTTGGTCAAGAACTCAGGTCTCTTGTTATTCATTACTTTTTCTGTTGCTGGAAGACTCTGTTGCAATGGTAATTCTCTTCAAACCTCATATATTATGACTAAAGATTTAACTTATTTATTTACTTTTGCTTCAATAAAAGGAAGATTTGCGTTTTCATGAATCAATATTTGGTCTCTCTTTTATAAAGAATAATCTCTTTTCAGCTTATAAAGGCCTTCTGTTTTAATTACATATGGAGTAGGATATTTGAGATACTCAAATAACCAACTGAATAAAAATATTTATATTGGATAATGCGTAACCTCTCAGCTGAAATATTTTGTTTGTTGGCTGGATGGTTAGTTATTACTGCAAACTTTGATTAGTCTTTTTATTTTAGGGGGAAATGAATACTATTTCTATTTCTAAAATAAATACTTTTATTTGCACTTTTGTGTTACATGTGCACACAGAATCCATTGTGGCACACGAACTTGTATGTTTATATATAGGTATTGAAGAATTTTGCAATTTAAGTCTAAAGAGTACCTGGAAAAGCTCAGTTAAAATGAATCTACTTAAAACTAACATTTCATAATAGAGAGTGAAAACAAGAGTGATTGGAACTTCATGTGAAAAGAAATTAAGAACTGTGCAAATACGTCTATGTTAAAAAAACTAGAGTATAAATGACTTGTACAAAATAAGTAGTAAAGTGCTTATGTTTAATATGACACTTTTATCAAATTAAATGATACAATTATATAACTTTATTTACTTTTAACTTTTGCAGTAAGATCACCATGAAACTCATGACTACAAAAGTATTTAAGGACTTCATCAATTTTCCTAGCAGCTTCTGTTAATCTTTTGATACTTAGATGATTTTCTCTTAGAACATACACCGACCTTTCCTCTTCAAGGACAACTTAATTTGGGGGTCGTTATTTGTATATCTGTCCACTCCGAAGCTGCAGAGTTTCCTTTTTCTTTTAATAATACCTAATGCTCATTGAATTCGCATGCCGTGTCAGGCCATGTTCCAGATGCCTCACTTGCACTGTCTCATTTCATCCTCACGACATCACTGTGTCATAGGAACTATTGTCTCATTTTACAGATTAGAAACTAGGACACAGAGAACATGGCACCTGCCTAAAGCTTCATACATGGTGGAGCAAAAATTTGAACCCAAGCAGTCTCCAGAATTCACACACTTCAACCAAAATTAACTACTTCCAGATTAAACCTTTCTTATAAACATTAAAATTGTACGTTAGCTAACTTGATTGTGGTAGTGGTTTCATTGGTGTATACATCTATCAAAATTCATCAAATGTGCATCTGATTTAAAAGATTGTATGTGGGTCACGTACAACACCTTTGTGGGATCACTTAGGATCCTTTCCTCTTGCTTTTTATCTTGTAGTGGCATTTTTTACTGACTCCTATGAGAAGGGATGTTTGAGTGCATCTTCTCTATTTTCTCTCTCCTTGCCCTACCCTTCCCATTATATAAGGTCACAGTAAAGATTCCTGAGCAAGAGCCTAAGATTAGATTTTGTTTGCTGATGATTTTCAATTTCAGCAGAACTTTCTCCCCTACCCAGAGGAAATTCTTTGTAAGACAAATTTGAAGTCTTCAGTTTAAAACAACTTGAATAAAAGTTGACCCTTTAAAGTTTTAGCCCTATGTTTTCTTGGTCCCTAAGAATCTTAACACTGAGTTTTTTCTTAGTATCATTCCTCACTCAGTTACTGAAGCTCTCGATCTTCAGGGTTTTTCTACAAGTCTGCAGAGTCTGCTTCTCCTGAGCTACTGAGAACCATTCTGTGTAAAATGGGAGATACAGGTTTTAACCAATGGTGTTCGTATTTCTTCAACTTAAATTCTGGACATTCTCATAGTTATGCTGAAAGTCAGGAAATAAATAAGTTTGCTAGCTTTTAATTTTCCCCCTCTAATCATCAGTTATCCCTTCACCATGTATTGTGATCTGTAGAAAACATCAAGATTAAAAGGAACAGCAATCCTGGAGAGTGTGGCCGCTGTGCATTTTCTGTCATGGGCCAGGTGCATTTATGTTTTGATCTTTGCTGGTTTATAAAACTGCTCTAATCCTGCCTGTGATTCCCTTTCTCTATTTCTTTTCCAAAGGCAAGGACGTTTTATCTTGCTTTCTTTAAATTCCAACTGCTGACTTGCAGTTGTCGAGAATAAATCTGATTTTAAGAAAACATATTAAGAAATACTAAGTAATAAACTTTTTCAAATTGTAAGATTGTCACTACATAGAGTGTCTTTAATTCTTTTTTTAAATCTGGACTCAGTACGACTCTTAAAGTCGTAACTTTTTTGTTCTTACTGTGCAAATAACATTTCTTAGTGAATTCTCAACATTTTTGGCCATATGGCTCTTGGCTGCAAGTAAACAGTCACTAGTAAAACTCTTCATTAATTGCACAGTTTGGAAGTTGTACATAGTGTTAACAACCCAGTACAGCAGTGTATCCTACGCCTCTCATCATCGGCCCAGAGAACGGTGATCTTTCTCATATATATATATATATCTTTACTGCATCTAATGATTTAGTGCTTCATTACATTGTCTTCTCCTTTGTTTATTTTTTTCTAATGCCCCGTTTTCTAGCGATGTCAAAAATTATATTTTAGGGTAAGAATTACATCACCCTCCTGGTCTAATCTTCCCATTCTTTCCTTTGCCTGTGATCACAGTACATAAGACTTGCCCTCGAAATGCAACTGTATTTATTGTTTAAGAATTCATATCTAAATCAATATTATTTTAAAAAATAACTTCCTACATAAAACAGAATGGGTATACTTCATGCATTGGTGAAAGTCACCTTCAGCGAAATATAAAAATACTATAAAAAATGCTTTGAATGTAGTCGTTCAAATTCTTCCCTGATCTCCCACTTTTGTGACCTTAAAGTACTTCTTTCCCCTGTGACGATAATGTTTACTTTTATTTTGAGCCCCTTCGGTAGATAACAATAATAAATGATGAAAAAATGATATTTATTAAATAAGGCTGTCAACTGAACTTGGGGGGGTTAGTCAGATAAACTTAAGGCTTTTATGAGAGCATAAACTTTTAGAAGTATGAATAAGGCATTCGGAACTTTACCATGTATGTAGTGCATATATTTTATTCCGCAGTGCAGAGAACCTGGGCTCCAGGACTGGGGGCATGGAATAGACCCTTCAGGACACAGTCATTCCTATATGCCTCTGCATTTTTAGGAAGAAATGTGTTTACTACTGGGCCTTTGATCCTCCTCTGAATTGAGATTTATCACGCGCAGGCAACATTCAAACCCATGAATGTCTGACTACCATCTTTAGTTGATGATATTTTTCCAAAACTCCCCGTGGGGTATTTCTCTTTCGAATACTCTGCATCATTCTTACTAAGTTGTGTCACACAGCAAGATTTCCTTGTGCATTTCCTCAGAAAACCCACTGAGATTCTCAATAGAGTGAACCACTGATTAACTGAAAATCTCAGTTAATCAGCATTGTTTTCTTTTTCTTCTTGAGCTCCAGCTGAAGGATAAAGAATTTAATAGCAATAACAGTAGTGACAACCGAAGAATTTATTGTAAGTGAATAACATTTTTTTTCCTACAACGTGACTAGGATCGGTCAAGATTAATTCTGATCTCTGATGAACCAAGTTTTAACTCCGAGGCCACCCATGAATCATGGGAATATAAATTCGGTTTTCTGCAGCGTACTTTCCGAGGTATATAGGGACTAACACAGCTAAGAAGTATTTCAACCCTCTAGTAGGAGGAAAGAAACAATATCTCATGACATAGTACATAGGTAAAATTATTGTTGAAGATTGTCCTAATATTTCATGCTTTTACTTAGCCAAATATTGTGATCATTATATACATTATCTTCAGTACCTTTTGAGGAATCTGACTAGCTCTCACTGTTTCCCTGGCTCTGAGAACTCCTGTATTTACCACCAAGAGTGGGCCCTCCACGCCTGAAGCCCATGGCATAACTGAATGAATCAGGAGTTGTCCAAGCTGGATGGCTGGCTTCTCTCTCTGGCTGGTGGGTAGCATGTCTCAGAAGCTGCGTGGATGCTGTGTGTGGCGAGAACCAGACTAAGACCATCTTTAGATTAAAGCCCACCAGTCAAGAAGAGCCTGTATGACCCGAGTGAGTGAGGAACCAAGAGACCAGCAACCTAGGTGTCTCACGGCTTTTCACCTCCTGATTCTTGGCTTTCCTGGCTCTACATTCTGCTCTTGAATTGTGTCACGTGAACCTTGATCCTAGAACACGCTCAGCCAGGACGGGTAAACTTCATCTCTTTGCAGCCAGGAAAATCTTAGTAGCAGTTAAGTCTCTGTTACTTACTGTTTTAGGAGTAATTTTTTTTTTACGAGAATATACTGTTATTTACAACTATCATTATGATGTGCCTCATATGTGTGCATGTGTGTGTGTGTGGATCCTTCTGTATGTGGAAACTTATTCATTCGAACTGTGACAGGCTGTTGGTGGCATGTGAAAAGTTTTATGTGCAGTTATTATGAAAAGATTCACATAACTTCTGTTTCTTGCTGTTTACTTGGAATGCTTTCATTTGTTACAGCTCTGAGTAAAAAAATGTGGCACTGTACAGTGGGCCTTAGTGGGCCATTGGTGCCTACCGCTGATGTGCACGCTCGTGCAGACCTCTGAACTGAGCCCCCAATTTGGATGCTGCCTTCCGTAAGCAGTCATCACCTTTGCATAATCCCTCCAGTCTGAGCTCTATCCAGGTAAACCTAGTGAGACGGGGCGAATTTAAAAGGCCACCATAAACTGAGCCATGAATTACCAACAGATCCAGTGGTTCAGGAATAATTTCCTCTCCGGCTTGAAATGTAAGTATGGCTCACTGAGAAGCCGTATTACCTCCTGATTCCAAGGAAGGCCTGTCAAAGCAGAGCTCACTGAGTGTAAAGGTTTTAAAGTGCATTTGTTATAGCTTGCTAGTCTGACTATTAAAGTGAAACACTACACACCGTTAAACCTTCAAACTAGCACTGCAAAAATACTCATCAAAAATACAGCCTCTGGGAGATTTGTTTACTCTAGAAATATGCTGTCTTTGCAATTACTTTTTCCTTAATGAGAGGGCAATGCAGGATTTGTTTCTTTCACTGGAGGGCAAGAAGCCAAATACATGGAATTGCCCTTAAAGTGACATGGCCCGAGCCATTTCCTCGGCAGGGTTCAGAAACCTTCCTGAAAACACTTTAAGTTGTGAAATGAAGTTCCACATTTGAAAACCATTTGTTTTGCCTCAAAATTGTGTATTCTACAAGTTACTGATACATAATATGACAGCTGAAAATGAGAGCCTGAAAGTAAGCCCCTCCACACAAGAGGTTCTGGTTTCCTAAAAGCATGAAGCAATCTACTCCTTTGCATTTGGGATGATCTAAAATTATCAGGCACTGGGGAATGATCATGGGTTGAATCAGTACGGTTTTAAAGCACTCTAAAAGTTTCCTTTAGAACTTTAGAAGTAGAACAGTCACCAATTACTGGAAGAGTCCGTCTCTTTTTGAAAACCCCTACGTGAGTTCCGTCCTTTGGCTGGAGTCTTGAGCGTGGTGTTTACTTGGAGGATGTGTGACCTGCCTTATCGAACAAGGCAGGGTAGAGTTAAGGTGGAGAAAAATAAATAAATAAGTAAACCTTCGGAGGCATTTTCTTGCTTTTCCCATTTAATTTTTCATTTGGGTTATAAATGGCATCTCAGACAGAAGGCAGTCTCCCGGGTTGGGCTGGATCCTCTGCTGGCTTCATCACGAGCATGACGCGTGGAGAAGTCAGCCCTGGGAGAATTAGTGATTGCGTCAAGAAGAAGGGAAGGGCGATCAATTATTCACCACATGCTGCTGAACACGAGAAGCATGACCACGGCTTTTCTCCCACCTTCTCTCCTCTAGACACACAAACAAAGCTCTTGCCACAGCCTACGTGCCATTCAGAGAAATATCCCTTTCAAGCAATTCTCATTTCCTCCACATCCATTGACGTTTAACTTTTTAACTGGACAACTGTAATTAAGGAAGTTAAGTTAACGAATATCCTATCGGTTTGCTTCCTTGTGTTTCTTCCTCTCCATTTAATAAAAAAGAAAAAAAAAAAACACACTCAGGCAAGTGACCTTGAGAAAAAATGTATTGCATAATATTCGCCTAGGAAAAGCCTGTCACATAAGTTTGAGTTATTAAAGTTTCTAGGTAATCTCTTGAAGGTAATGTGAAGGGTTTGGTAAATTTCTTCCAATTCTCTGTGTTTAAAAGAGGCACTGTACATCATGAAAAATCACTAGAAATTATCCTGACATTAAAGAACATTCCAGTCATTTTGTCTATGGGAAGATGTTTCTGAGTAAAGTGATGTGGGCAAGGAGGCAACTATTCAGTCGTAATCACTGCTTCATGGCCCATCTCTGCTCATTTATGAAGTGTGTGATCTTGTGCAGGTCACTCAGTTGATCATATTCAAGCTTTCCCCATCTGTGTAACACCTTACCTTCTAACAGTACATACTTCACAGGGTAACGAACACATACTTCACATTTATTCTAACACAGAAGAAGTGATATGGTTTGAAGAAGGTGGTTTGTAAAAATGTTTAAGTGATGTTACTTCGTATCTCCCTCTGTATGGCTGTTGCAAAATTGTTCTGCATTCTGCTGGTTATTAAAACTTATAATGGATCCCATCAGAGGCCAAAAATCAAGGTATTACTTTCTCTCAGATTTTCATGTTCTCTTTATTTCTTCTGCTTCTGAAAGAAGCAATTATGGCTTCTTTCAAAATTTCTTTGTTCTATTGAGCTCTATATTTGTTACATAGATTTATCATTACTGAGACTCAGTTTGCCAGGAACTGTGCTATGCTATTCTTGGCTTATAGGATCTTTTTGTATGCTTACAATCATCCTGGGGGGCGGGGGGGGAGTATCAGAATTTCCATTTTACAGATGAATAAACTGAGACTCAGAGGGGTGAAGTATCCTCAACCCCAGGCCTGTGGAAGTCCACATCAATGCTCTCAAATCTTTAATGTACAGGTAAATCACCTGGGGATCTTGTTAAGATGCAAAATCTGATGCAGCAGTTCTGAGATGAAGCCCGAGGATCTGTGGTTCAAGTGAGCTCCCAGGTGTTACGAGTGCCGCTGGACCTTGGACCGTACAGAGCATAGCAAGACTCTGAAACACCATTGCACGCAACTTTAAATTTAGACAATGAACACTCAGGAAATATCAATTAAATAAAAAACAAAACACTAGTCTAAGGATGGAGAAAGAAAAATTCTAGTGAAAAAATGACCCCTGCTGATTTGTTCAGGTGGAATTTTCTGGAATTGGGGGATAAATTTTTGTTGGGTCCATGTCATAGTAAGAGAAGTTATTTGGCTCTTTGACAAATGGCCTTTGTCATATCATGTGTTTACCTTCATCGGGTCAATTCCATTGACCTTCCTGAGCCCCAGGCCATATTTGACCTTCTAGAGATTCTTGACCATCCAGTAGATGAGGAGATACTGTTTTTTCCAATTGGTTACATTTCAGATCCCTTCCTTATGCGTATCTCAGTCTGTCTGACAGAGTACCAGCATTAAAAGTCATCTTGGGCTTGGATAAGATACAAGTAGAGTTAAAATAATAGCAGCCTAACATTAACAAAGAAGAAAGAGGTCATGGGAGAAAAGAGGAGAAAGAGAGAGGAGAAAGGAGGCAAAACACAGCAGAGAAGAAGAAGGAAGATAAACACGAAGACCACAGGATTTAGCGTTGTTGACGCATCCAGGAGATGAGAGTTGTTAACAGGGCGAGAGAACAAAACCCAGGAGCTAGTCTGTCACCTGCTTTCATCCTGAGAACAGTATGTGTCCTCCTCCACTGTGTGACTCAATCCATGGACACTTTCTCTTTGGCAGGTGGCTGCCCCGTGATTTCATTTCCGAATAGCTTGCTCTTTGTTCCTCTCCTTGGAAAAAAATAGTGAAGGAGTCAGATAGCAGCGGACAGTAAAGAGGATCTAATATGTGCCAGGCACTGTGGTGCCCCAGAGAATGCGGACCCTGACCTCATGGAGCTGAGAGACTAGTGGGGGAGCCAGGGGGCACAGGCAGATGCAGCCGTTTCCACCTAGGCTCTGTCCTAACACACCCTACACTTCTGGCTTCTAGCCTGTGATTCCCAAATCTTCCTTTTCTGGTTTTTATTTATAAGCGCTTGGTATAGGACCACTAATTGTTCTTTGTAAGTGTGTGTTACAACTAATAGAAAAAAATTAAATGGCTTTTCATCACTGTGTTGAAACAAATGTATACAGGCATGCATGTGCCTTTGTGTCTCTTTCATCATTGCATGATTTTGGATTGTGTATTTTGTATGAGTGTGGTTAACGTAGATTCTGATTGTCCATCTAATTATCACTGAGCTTATTAGTAGACGCATCCAAACCAGATAAGGCCAGCAGAGTTGTGTGTGACAACAGAAGCCATGTAAGTGAAGCAAATTCCTATATTCTAAATGGTGGAAGTTACCTAAGCCAGAGGTGATATAAATACATGCTCTTATAAATATATGTTCATGATTTATTCAGTCAACCCTTGAGTATGGTTCTAGCATAACAAAGCAAAAATCAGTGCAGACCTGTAACCTCTATTTATGGAGCTTACAGACCAGTAGGAGAGACAGAATAATAATGTGAACAGGTTTGCACAAACCAAGAACGTGTTACAAAATACTCTGGAGCATAAAACAAAGGAATCTGAACAAGGGCGGATTTCAGGGGATGAGGCTTCTCCTAGCAGGTGCTTGGAGCTGAGATCTAAAAGATAACCAGGAAGCTGAGGGTAGAAGCAACACCCTGCTGTGGAAGAGAGCATGCCATTTCCCAGGCACTCAACAGTCCGTGGGTCTGGAGGGCAGAACATGTAGCAGGGACATCAGGCAGAGGCTGCATGTAACCTGGGGTCACTTGGATACGTGGGTTGGCAAGGACCCTCTATCAAAGCCAAGCCAGCAATATTTGTCTGGCTGAGCTCTAAACACAGTCATTTAGGTATGCGGGGGAGGAGTGCGATACGAATACCAGGAAAGACAGTTCCCAAATTTCTTTCAGTCACTTTGTCCTGTGGTTCCATATTGCGTTGACCTTAGGTGCCCAGGTCAACGTGAGCTTTTATTGATTCTGAGTTTGCACAGAAGTCCTTTGCTGATTTCTGTGCCCTCTAATGCTGCAACAGAAACTGAGACGAAGGGAATAGAAAAACAACCTTCAGTTGGATTTGCATTATAATCTCTTATATAACAAAAACAATGGCGTTTTATGTGGAATTCTATGAGTTGTTCATAGGCACTGGGATCAAGCAATATATTTTTTATGAGGGCCATTTCAAATGGTTGTGCAAATTGTGCAGGGGGCGTATTGTGTGACAGACCAGTGGTCACCTTTTTCCTTGCCTCAGACTTGCCCACCCTTACTATCTTAACTGAATTTAGTTATTCTAGTCCCATGAGAGTCCTCAGTCCCACAGTCTTATATACATAGACTTCTGGTGACACCATTAGCCCAAGTACACCCCCATCTCCAGCACATCTCCTGTGATGTGCATTTACCGCTTAGCCTTCCGTTCTAAAACGTGTTGTGATGTAAGTCCCAAATACATTAAAATGAGCCAAGATTTTATTGAGCACCAACTAACTGCAGATACTGCCATATTCATTCATTAGTTCATCATCTATTCATTCATTTAATATCACCTGGGTGCCTATTATAAGGTTATAGAAGCCCCAGGGATACACTAGTGAGAAAACAAACGTGGGTCTAACATTTGTGGAACTTGTAGTCTGTAGCACAGCATTATTCCGAGCATCAATTAAGGCAATAGATGAGAAAGAACTCTGAAAAATGACAAATATTATACATGCATTAATCATTGTATTCACTACCCTCATGCTTAAGCAATTCAGATTTTCAGGGCAACTACGTTAACATCACTAAAACATGTAGAATAAATGTTACAGAAAAGGATAGAGTCGGGCGATGTATTTCATACTCTAGTCCACAAATGTAGCAAAATTCCAAAACAGGTATTTCAAGTTGCTGTGGAACAGAGAGATTTCTTGGAGAAGATAAAACTTGAGCTGGCAGACAGAGAAACCGATAGAGGACTTTTCATAAAGGATTACCAGTACCTCTCTGCTCTCTTGACCCTCGGAATGTTTCATGAATAAGAATGCCCATGGTAGCCCAGTGCATTATTTTGATATATTTAACATGGAGATTCCATTGTGTGACTGCCATTATAACTGAAAGGACTGGATCTAATTACTTCTCTAAAAGCGTGGGTTTGAAGCAGATTTAGAGATTTCACTGCTCCTTAAAACTAAACGGAAAAGAAACGGATTGTTTTACAGAAGAGAAAGAAAGGTGAATGATTTCTTCTACTGGAAGTGCAGTAGATAACCTGTTGTTTCCTCTGCCTCTGTTGAATTATAGTGTGGTCAGTTGGAATTGATATTCAGGTCAAAATCATTCTTTGAAACTGGTAATTCTTTGTGGATATAATCTGTTCCTTATATGTTACTTTAAGACATTTTCAAAGGAACGTCATAGGTTTCCAGAAAAATTTTTGGCCATTTCAACTCTCATGAAACAAGAACATAAACAAAATGATTAGTGAAATTGGTGACAAAATGTTTCACATTTGTTGAAATAAAAAGCAGTGGTATGTTCCATTAAAAAATGCATAAGAAACAAAAAACACCTCCAACTGGGATTCTGACTCACTATTTTCTTCTTATCTCCACGTGGGCTCTTTAATATGATACTAATTTTAGAGTAAATATGGATGTCCCTTGGAAACCAAAAGCCTTTGAAGAAAAATGTTAAAATATATGTTAAGGTTATGTATGATAGAGCAGTTTTGATTTAAAACCTTTTTTGTATAACCATAGTAGTTACGAACATCTAACTACCTATTAAGTTTATTTTGTTTCCATATTTAACCCCAATTACCCTGTGCAGGGGAATTCTTTAAAAAATTAATTCCCTCTCTCACTTTTTTTTTTCCTGCTTCTGCAAGCCTTTTTCTCCTCATGTAAATTACAGCAGGTGCACAAAATTGAAGACATCACAATTAAATGTAATCAAATATTTTAGGCACTAATGAACAGCTCCAGGAAAACAAGTCAAAAGAAAAAAAAAAGCCTTTAAGTGAGTGGATTTTCAAACACCCAAGGCACCATAGGACCAATTAAGAGAGTCAGATACCAGGACACATACTGACATTAATTATCTCTGAGTTCAGGGAAATAAAAAATAAAAGCAACAATTATCATAATAAATCTCCACACAGTGCTTGTAAGTTGTGCTAATCTACAACACACCTGGGTTTCAGATATTTAAGGCGAATACTCAATCAGTTGGTAACGACCTCACAGAGGGGCTCATGGGACATTTTTTCCTTCCTGTGATCTGCCAATCAGACAGAGGGGCTAAAATGATGTCCAACAGCTATGTCTGCTTTATTTCATATCACTCACATGAGTTGCAGAGAGAAACACTGCATAATTTATTCAATAAAGTAAGTCACAAAGCCAGTATTCTCTTTAGGGGATGTTTATTTTAAAAGAAGGAAAAGTCAAGAATAGATATTCAAGGTAAAAATTTGAATCGTTGGAGTCTCAGAGTCCCAGGACGTCTCTGTAAATTTATTCTCCCTGAAGCCATAACGAATCTTACTAAAGAGAACAAATATTTCAGTCTGGGAATATGGGTTTTCATTTTTAAAAAATGCACAGGAGGGGGCAGAGAAAGAAAGCTAAGTGCCGTAAGCCAAGAGGAAGAGAAGAAAAAAACACCTTGTTATTAAAATTGATCTAAATTCAATTGATAATTTGAAACAAGAACATAATATTTTAACCCCCCCCCCAAAAAGAGTATATATAAAAGTTAGAAAGTTGCTAGTTTTCTATAATCAGGGAAGAGACTAACATAAGTATCAATTATTGGAAAGAATTGTACAAAATTAGGTTGAAAGCCCTCACTGTGGTCCTGGTATAAATGTAAAATTACCAACTCATCTTTCTAAATGTTGGCATAATAATTTAATACATTAATATGTGTCATTGTACCCCTGGGAGATAAAAAAAAAAAAAAAGATGTGTTTTTCTCTTCTTGTCCTCTTCTTTCTGTACTCATGAAGATTACTTTCTTCCTGAGGAAAGACATATTTAATTCATGTACAATTTTAAAATTTTGTACATCAATTTCAGTATTTGGGACCATGAAGCTTATCCTGAAAATGTAATATTTTGCCTCCTTAATCAGTTAAGGACTGTGATGATATGTGTGGTAATTTCTTCAGTGTCACAAAATATGCATTAGATGGTATGTGATGTTTGTATGTATATCTTTTTGTGTATACGGTTTTTGAATATGTTTATAACATAATACAAAACAAAGAGCCACATATGTAAGTGTACTTAGGATTTTAAAAATCATTCTGTTTCTTAGCCCTATAGTTGCAGTAGAGCTTCTAATCTGAAATTGGAGAAAGCAAAGTGTGCAATTCTTTAAGTACTACTTATTAATTCACTATGGAAATTCATTTTTAAATTATGCACTTCGTAAGATTTTGATTTCTTGAAAATTATATGCCTTCAGATTAAACAGCAAATGTTTAGTGGCAAAATATGAATTATTTTCATTGTACATCTGCACCTAGCTATATAAACTGTGGCATGGTCAAATGTTTGGTCAAACGTTTAGTCCACCTTTCCTTTTTTTAAAATGAATACTTTAATAATAAATAATTTGAATAAATAATTTAAAATTATAGCCTTGAGTTCTGAAAATGTTTTCTAGTGTTCTATTAAATCTAGAAAACATAAAAAAGACAGATTTTATTAGATCAAAATTTAAAATGTATTTATATGAAAATGCATGATAGAAAAGATATAACAAAAAATTAGAGAAAAAATCATAACACATATAGCAAAGAGTTAATAACTTTAGTTACTAAATAAATAACTTAAACAAACCATTTAAAGAATATTTTTAGATGCCCAATTATAAAACTTCTAATTAATTTGAATTTCTTAAAAAAGAGAATAAGTTAGAATATAAAATGGTGCTAGAATTTATAGTAGTTTAGGAAATGCACACTTAACAATGACATTCTGCAAATGTCAACTTTATAAAAATTAAATCAATTGATAATACATAATGCATTAGTTACTATCATAATAATAAATGACTAAATATAAATTATCTTTATTAAAGGTTTCTATTTATAATATTTTTATTAGAGAAAATTAGAATCATTTCATAGGTCCATCATTTAGAAATTGAGTAAATAAGTTGTGGTGCATCTATAAACACATTATATTAACCATTAAAAATTAGAATTTTAAACTTAACATGAAAAAATTCTATAGCATCTTTTTGAGTGAAATTAGCAGGCATTTAAATATTTCATAGTATTATCTTATAAATTATACAATATGTTTTAATCAAGGAGCATGTATGTATATATATATATATATTTATATATATGCATACAAATACATTTATTATGTAAAATAAGCTGTTATGGTAAGAGTAGCTGAGACTAGGAGCTAGGTTGAAAGGCTCTATTCCCTGTATATATGTCTGTATTTTTCAAATGATTTTAAAAATCAGAAAACTATCCACATAAATTATTGACATTTCTATATTTGCACATACTGGTTTTTTTTTTTTTTTATCATATTCGTATCACTAGAGATTTGTCTTTCTCTTTTTCTTGTTTTTAATTTTTTCTATTATGACTAATATTATGATTAATAGTTACATGCACAAGTATTTTTTAAATTTGATATTATTCTTTTAGTAAACTGGAATGACTGGGCCAAAGAAAAGAAATAGTTGGGTTTTTTTAGTATCAGTGGAAAAATTACTTTTCCAAAATACACTAATAGTGTATACTTCCATCACAGTATTGGAAAAAGAGTAACAAAGCTCTTACTTGTTATTACTCTTTGAATTTCAGGGAGAGAAAGATCAACATTTATGTATTTTTAATGCATTTTATACACCAAAGAACACAGAATAAGTAATCAGAATACTTTTATTCAGCTCTGCAACTGATATACAACCTATGTCTTTCATAAAAGTTTGGACTGGAATAAAAAAATACCACCAGTCACTTCCAAATTAAAATTCTATGGTTGAAAATAAAATGCATTCATTTTTTTTCTCCCCTCATTGTTTCAAATCAACAATAGACATGTTTTGTTGACCATGTATATGTATATTATAATTGAGCAAACATTGAGATGACAATCAGCAATTTTCACGTAAATCCAGATTTATGATTTCTGAGAACTCCGAAGGTCTGGCATCACTGGCCCCACATTTCAGGTGGTGAGCATGAGCTGGGCCTGAGTAACAGGAGGGGCGGGGTGATGCTCTCCAGTCAGCTGCGGTCTCTACCACTCCCTGTTTATTTCCCTCGACACTGTCTAAAGGAGTTAATTGCCATTTCAGTTGCATTGAACTCTTGCTTTCCTTTGGTAGGAAAATACCTCTTACACTGTTTGGCCTCACTCATTCGCATGCAAATGATTTGCAAGTATTTGTTTACATCCCACTTCTGCTCTGCTTAACGTGCTTCAGTTTCAAGAACCAAGTGAACAAAGGATATCAGACTTTGCTTTGCCCTGACATGCTATAATCAAAAATCTAAGTTTTCTGACTGGACTTGTTGTTTACCCTTTAACTTCAGTGTTCTCCTTTGTAAACTCGTAGTCCTGGAACTTCCCGACATAAGGCTTTGCCGTTTTGGACCTGTGGTTTTTTTCTTAGGAATATGTTTTTTCTTTGTTAGCCAATATAATAGCTTTCATTTCTGTAATGCTAGAATGTTTTCAAGTCTCCTTTTATATTTTATATGCCCCATGATTGGTACCATTTCATTATCCAGTTTAAGAAATTCATCTAAATTGCAATTCTTCTAATAAGGTGTTTCTCTTTATTTAAGGATATTTAGAGACTTATTTGTAATTGAACAAAGCTGAAAGTCTGAATAAAATGAAAAAGCATATGGTAAGCCTTTAAAAAACGATCATTCAATACATTTAATAAAATGCCACTGCAGTTTTCTTAATAAATGTAAAAAGAATATTGGGACATTTCACATCATTAAAGTCACACGTGTCTATTAAGCCTTTGCATTTAATTGAGGTTTAAAACCATGGAACAATTGTAAATTTTAAGAGCCTGGAAAGGACTTCTTTTTTTTTTTTTTTTTACAATTAACCATGCATTTTCTTTTAACAAAAAAATCATTAAATACTTTTTTTTAATGACTTTCTGCTTGCTTTTTTTTTGTTTTAATTTTACTCTCCAGTGGGCCACATCCCACAATCAGTACTAGGAGGGGAAGAGGAATGAGGATTAAAAAGAAAGGATTAGAGGGAGGTATGTGGAGAAAAAGAGGATGAGTGATGTGTTTCCCTTGAATATTTTATTTTCTTAATTGAAAAAAAAATGCTTAGAACCCAGAGACACCAGCCACTAAATCTTTTTTTTTTTCGTATGTACAAAATAGGTCAATGAATTTGTTTATTTATTTCAAAAATTACCCTGTTATGTGGAGGGACAAACAAAAATGTCTATTTCTGCCTCCATCTTTCATTTCTTTATACAAGTGCTAGTACCAAGGGAAATATATGAAACATTATACCCAGTGGTATCTTGTTCGAAACCATGAAAAAAAAAAGAGGAAGAGGGTTCAGTTTTTTCAAGTAAGATAGGATGAATTAAGTTTGTAAAGTTCTTAAGACATACAAAGTCATCAGTAAATAATTTGCTTATAAGAAATAAGGTATAGCTATCCTGATTTGTTTTCTTCCCTTTCCTTCTTTTCTCTCAACTCCATGTACTCAGAAAAAAGATGTTCTTTTTTAGTCCTGAAAAAGCGAAGCCTGTATCCCAGGAGACTGAGAGGTTTTCCCAAGAGACTTATTCAGACAGTCTGGTGTCAGGCTTATTATTGCAAAAATTAGTCTAATAATTTTAAAACCAGAAGAAAAACTCCTGAATTTATATCTTATATCTTCCTCTTCTTGTCTCTTTATGTAGCTTGTGTATAAATTCTTATATCTGGAATTTTCAGTGATTATTTTTTAATTTCTGGATTTTGTATTTAAATGTCTTGAAAAAATACTTGAAGTACATACCTTGATGGATATAGGTAGATACATATCTTGACTTTTCATGAAGAGCTCTTTACCTCCTTAACTTTTAAATTCATTTTTGCTACCTAGTTAAACAAATTTAATAATGTACTCAAGCTACTCAAATTCATGTCACTCTTAACACTTAAAAAAAATGATCCCTAAGTTATTAGGCTCAGTTCTTAGCTAAAAATAAGTTATCCTCTTCATACAATGAGAATTTTAAAAGGAATGATTGGATCCATTCCTCTACTTATTTTAAAAGTGACTTTCTTTTTCCTTTTTTTAAACAACTTTTCACAAAGTGCATATCGTGAGGTGACTTGTATTAGAATTTTTCTTAATATTTTGATTAAAACCTACATGTTGCATTTATACACAACTGGAATATTTAAAAGATAGATTTACTGTGTAAGGAAAACAGCTGCTGAAATGTAGGGTTTAGAGATTACTCACTCATTTTCTTTTTATTATGTTATTTGATCTTTTTAGGAAACTCCCTTCTGAAACGTCACTCTTTCTAATGTTAATTTAAAGAAACGTATCACTTATTGGCCTTCAAACTGGCAAGAAATTGAGGACATGGTTTGTGGTATACAGATTATTCAGTTCCAAGGATCTGAGCTAGAAGGAGTTTGCGCAAGTTGCTCTATTCACTTAACAAATATTTGCCATTCTCCTTGTGCTACAAGCAGGAACCAGACAGGCAAAGCCTGCCCTCCTGCACCTTGTTTCAGATCTGGGGCTGGGGCTGGGGTGGGGGGATCTCACAGAATAAAGACACAAAAATGATTGTTGCTTATTGTGATAACCATTACGAAGGAAATATGTATGGTGCAAAAATGGAGGCAGAGAATTTATTTAACATGCATGAGGAGGTCTCTCTGAGAAAATCATGCCCAAGCTAAGCTGAGACATGAAAGGGAGAGAAGATCCAGAAGGAGAAAGTCTTCCCCATAGATAGTGGACACGTCCTCATTTGGAAAAAAGTTAGGACGTGTTAAGGACTGATAAAAGGTTGGTGTGGCTGAAGCCAGACTGCACACAGTGTGCATACCTTGAGGAGAGACGGGAGAGAGAGAGGGTTGAGGGCCAGATACTGCAGGTCCTTTTAGACCACGGTAAGCAGTTTTAATTTTGAATATTGATGAATACATTTGTATGTTATACAGAAGAGAAAAATATTACATGTAAGATGGCAGGAGTGAAAGGTAATTTAAAATAAATTTAAAAAAATAAAATAAATAAACTCTAGCTTATATAGTGGGAAAAAAAATCACTTACTAAAACCCTACTGTTTTATCTAGTTATTGCCAGAGATTTTTCTGTTTAGAAATAATCTGTAGAGTTGCTAATACAATCTGGATTTCTTTCAAAGCTTTTAAGATTGGCCACGTACGATCAGAGGACACCCAAAAACAAATTCACCTTCAGTAAAAGAGCATAAGAAATATACTAATCAAGTCATTTAGCATGAATAGAAATAGAATGGGTTTCACCAACATATTTCATTGTAGAAATTAATTTTACGTTTTGGGTACTTCCAAATGTTGAAAAAGGAACTATCTGGATAATGTATAAACAGATGGAGCATAATCTAACAGTGATGTTGTAATATCTTCATAAAAGAAAAAGCATACAATTCTGCTGTAAATCATTTAAAGGGGATTTATGGCACATAAATCGTGAAGACACTCAGAATGACAAATTTCACACAGCCACCAAGAGTTTCCTCTTTTTCTGATAGAACCGCCTTTTGAATTCAGACTCCTGTATCAAAAAGCCTCTATTTTATTGCTTACATTTGTTCCTTCACTAAAATAATGAGGAAAATTTATTGTCACACTTTGTCACCATGTACTTTTTATATCCTTACAGGGAGCTACTTCTGATATTTTTGTACTTTTTACGGAGTCTTTATCATTTCATCCATCCCTGGAGTTTAATTCTTTGTGTTCATCCAGATGTTTAAAAAAAATAAATATTTAAAATAAATACAGTTATTGCTGCCATTTTCTCCAAATATGTCACAGTAATTTTAGATTGAAAGCATGTGTGTGTACATGGGCTGAGTTAGGTTTATTATCTATAACAGGCACTTGGAAGTAAAAGCCTGCAAGTACTATATAGCAGTGAGAAAATCCAGGTAGAGGGGTTGAATTTTCTTTGTTGTGGGTCTTCAAAAGTAGAAGTAAATTATATTACAAATAAGATAGTTGAGAGATAATTTAGTTGGAAGATTTTTTTTAACATTTTTTATTGATTTATAATCATTTTACAATGTTGTGTCAAATTCCAGTGTTCAGCACAATTTTTCAGTTATTCATGGACATATACACACTCATTGTCACATTTTTTTCTCTGTGAGTTATCATAACATTTTGTGTATATTTCCCTGTGCTATACAGTGTAGTCTATTCTACAATTTTGAAATCCCAGTCTATCCCTTCCCACCCTCCACCCCCCTGGTAACCACAAGTCTGTATTCTCTGTCTGTGAGTCTATTTCTGTCCTTTATTTACGTTTTGTTTTTGTTTGTTTGTTTGTTTTTGTTTTTGTTTTTTAGATTCCACATATGAGCGATCTCATATGGTATTTTTCTTTCTCTTTCTGGCTTACTTCACTTAGAATGACATTCTCCAGGAGCATCCATGTTGCTGCAAATGGCATTATGTTGTCGGTTTTTATGGCTGAGTAGTATTCCATTGTGTAAATATACCACACCTTCTTTATCCAGTCACCTGTTGATGGACATTTAGGCTGTTTCCATGTTTTGGCTATTGTAAATAGTGCTGCTATGAACATTGGGGTGCAGGTGTCATCCTGAAGTAGATTTCCTTCTGGATACAAGCCCAGGAGTGGGATTCCTGGGTCATAGGGTAAGTCTATTCCTAGTCTTTTGAGGAATCTCCACACTGTTTTCCATAGTGGCTGCACCAAACTGCATTCCCACCAGCAGTGTAGGAGGGTTCCCCTTTCTCCACAGCCTCTCCAGCATTTAAATGACAGCTGGATTTGAAAGATCTTATCAGTTGAGGAAGAAAAGTGAAACATCTCAACACTACATGCATATTTGCTGATGTTGCTTTAAAACATATTCACTCACTTCACAGTCCTATTTAGGTCATCTCTCCATTTCTTATCAATCTATCTATCTATCTATCTACACCCTCTTGTAGGGACTAGGTCAAAAACATAAAGACAAAAGTTTTTATAAAAATCATACTGCCCGATTTTTTCCCTTCCAATCCAAATAGCAGTAAAAGTTTGCAAAATGCTTAACTTAAACCAGATTTCTAAATCGGAATGCGAGTACCCATTCATCAAATAAAGTATGCCATTCAGAATTATCCCGTTTTGAGTTATAACTTTTTAAAGAAAAAAATAGTAATTTGTTGCATGTGTTTTGAAAGCATTATAAAATGCAGTTCTATGTTTTAATGCTAAAAGTTTCTTACTTTGTATAAACAAAGGAATGCCTAGAAAAGGGGAATTGAAAGAAAAATTATCGGCCATTTTTATCCTTCCCTATATTGTTGGAGGAAAACTTTCTGGTTGATAATGAGGCTTAAGAAATCTCCTTGGATCATCATAATCATTACTGTAGAAATTAGGCAAGCAAATGAATTTGAATGATGTTTTCATTTCTATTTCTGGTGAAGTTTTCTTTATTTTTTGGACCTCAACTGTGTATATTTATGAATCTCAGGACTAAGGATGCAGTAATGCCATTATTTCATTCTCAAGAAAACATTAGCCTATTTTCCTTCTGATCAATTAAAATGTATCAGTATTCTGTAAGAAAACGTAGAAGTACTGCTTGTGATAGTTATCAATTACTAGGTACCAACTTACTTGAAAATTTACAGCTTAAAATAAAAAACATCTTAATAATAAGACAAGTAGACTTGATTTTTTAAATTGGACAAAATATTTGAATAGTCATATGTCCAAAGAAGATATGCAAATTGGCTAGTAAACACAGAAAGGTGCTCAAAGTGATTAGTCATTAGGGAAATGCAAATCAAATGACAATGAAATACCACGTCAGACTGACTAGGACAGCAAATTTCAAAAGGTAGATAAGTTTTGGCGAGGATGTGGAAAAATTGGAACCATCACATGCGCTGGCGGGAATGTAAAATGGGGCAGCAACTTTGGAAAACAGCTTTCAATCTAAAATTACTGTGACGTATTTGGAGAAGATGGCAGCAATAACTTTATTTTAAATAAAAAGTAAAAGTATATTTAATTTTTTTAATCATCTGGATGAACATAAAGAATTAAACTCCAGGGATTGATGAAATGATAAAGATTCCCTAAACACTCAAAAATTTAAAACAGAGTTACCATATGATCCACAATTCCATTCCTAGGCACATACCCAAGAGAGGAAAAGGCATACACCCACTAAAACATACATCCACCAAAAAAACTTAAAGTGAATGATCAAAGCGACATTATTTATATATATATATTAGCCCCAAAGTGGAAAAAACGCAAATCTCTCTCTGCAGATGAATGGATATCCATACAGTGGAATATGATTTGGTAATTTGCAAATACTAACTACTATATATAAAGTAGATGCAAAACAAATTTCTTCTGTATAGCCCAGGGAACTATACGTAATATCTTGTAGTAACCTATAATGAAAAAGAATATGAAAACAAATATATGTTTGTATATGTAAGACTGAAGCGTTCTCCTGTACACCAGAAATTGACACAACATTGTAAACTGACTGTACTTCAATAAATAAAAAAAAAAAGGGTAAAATAAAGAGAAATGGAAAAACACAGGCTATAACATGGATGACCCTCAAAAACACTATTTTAAGCGGAGTAAGCCAGTCATAAAAGACCACGTATTGTATTATTCCATTTGTATGAAATGGCCATAATAGGCGAACGCATAGAGACAGATGTAGGTCAGTGGTTGCCTAGGGCTGAGGCGTGGGATGGGGAGGTATGCCGTGGGGAGTAACCGGTATTGGGTAAATGTTTATTTTTAGGATAATGGAAATGTTCTAAAGTTAGATTAAGGTAACAGTTGTGCAACTTTGTAAATATATTTAGAAACACTGAATTGAATTCAAATTGGCAGACTTTAGGATATATAATTTACATCTCAAAAAAGATACTCTGATAAAAACAACAAGCATTTTTATTATCCTACCATTTTTTATGGGTATGGAGTTTAAGAACAGCTCAGCGGGTTGGTTCTGGCAGTGTCTTCTGTGATGTTGCAATCATAGCGTCATCTGGAACTGCAGTCACTTAAAGGCTGGCCTGTCAGGGCTGGAAGATTTGCTTCCACTTGAACTCACCCCTGTGGCTGTTAGCAGGTAGCTTCAGTTCCTGTGTCTCTGCATGGGGCAGCTTGAATCTCCTCGTAACATGGGAGATGGCTCTCCCCAAAGCAAGTGAACCAAAAGGAAGGCAGGAACCACAAGATCTTTTATGACCTAGTCTCAGATGTCACTCCTTGTCACTTCTACAGCATCCTAATTGCTACACAGACCAGCCCTGTTTACTGTGGAGGATGCTACACAAGCCTGGATGTTTACAGTTAGCTTCTCTCATCATATTTTCTAACCTCAAATTAAAATGCATGTTTTACAATAAAACAGTATTTGAAATAGGGAGAGCTCCGCAGAATTTGAGATGTATATTTCCTACCATATTACTCATGACTTGACTTTTAAAGCCCTACTTCTCAACTTAATTTACTCTGTAGAAAGAGTCCATTAGAATATTATCATATTTGCTCTCCTGGACATAAAAGGATCTTATGCTATTAGCCCCACATTTCCTAATGAATTTTACAGAGATTTAAAAAAAATTTTTTGGATGGCAACTGAGATGTTCAGGGAATTATTAATTACTGAGTATTTGTTTAATTGGACAAGATAACAAGGTTACTTAAAATAGTTGTTTCTAAATTGCAACGCTCTAGGAAAAGCGATTATTTAGCAGGATTGTATTTACATATTTTCCCCTGTGGTTTGCAAGCTGAAAAGGTGCTGACATTTGTATTTTCTACTGTTTACTTTTTTAAATGGCACTTGAATTTAGTTTAGAATAACTGCATACACAAAATGAAAGTTAACCATGGCGTAGACAATGTATTTTCTTTAGTCTTCTTTTTTAATAATTTTTTTTATTGACGTATAGTCAATTTACAATGTTATGTTAATTTCTGGTATACAGCAGAGTGATTCACTTATACGTATATCATTTTTCATATTCTTTTGCATTGTAGGCCATTACAGTGTGTTGAATATAGTCCCCTGTGCTATACAACAGGACCTTGTTCTTTATCTATTTTATGTATAGTAGTTATTTAGTATCTGCAAATCCCAAGCTTGCTCTTATACTAGGAGAACAAAACGAGGATATGTTACACACACATACAGATCAGAATTACAGATTATCTCTCTTCTGTTTTCACATACTATTTTTTATAAATCTTTCAGAACCCACCATGTCCTCTCCTCTATTACCTGTTAAGTTTCATTTTTTTTCCACCACTATACTCCCATAGTGTCTGGGTATCACTCTGTCATTTCAGAATTTACTCAGTGATCTGGCTTAATATCTAGACTGAAACTTCTTATGGGCTTTGGCCTTTATCGCTGCACCTCCCAACTTATTGTAAAACCTTGCCAGTTATAGGCATTCAGCAAATGTGGGTTGTTTACTTAGAGCTGGAAAGGATATACAACATCATCTTTTCCAGCCTCCTGCACTAACACAGAAATGCCTTCTATAGCTGTCCTGACAGAGGGCATCCAGCTTCTGTTTGAACAAATACATTGATAGGAGGATGCTTGGAATCTTATTAAATAGGTCATAAGTTGTTGGTTTTCTATTTTTGTAATGATGTTGAAGCAAACATGTCTCTCTCTGACTTGCAATTATCAATCTTATTTTTATTTTTATTAGCAATTAAATATATCTTTAAGACTTCTAAGTAGTATCGTTTCTGTTATGTTCTATTATGTTCATACAGTTCTATTATGACCCCAAATGATATTATTCCTTTGTCTCCTGCTCATACCCTTCCTAAACCTACCCCCAGGTCTTCTCCTAAGATGGAAGGAACTAGATCTCATTTAGTTCAGCTCCTAATTACTGTTTAATTTATTTGCATATAGCATATTAATTTGTAATATCATTAACATATGGAAGGGACAGCCATAACTGCAAAGTAAGAAGTGGTATCTATGCAATTCAATATTATTAAGACCATCTTTAAAAAAAAAAGTTTTATTTAACTATAGTCAATTTACAATGTCATTTTAGTTTGAGGTATACAGCTTCAGATTCTTTTCCATTATAGTTTATTATGACACTGAATAGAGTTCCCTGTGCTATACAGTGGGTCCCTGTTGTTTTATCTGTTTTATGTATGGTAGTGCTCTTCTGTCAGTCCAACACTCCTAATTTATCCCTCCCCCTCCCCTTTACCCTTGGGAACCACAAGTTTGTTTCCTATGTCTTTGAGACTGTTTCTTTTTATAAATAACTATATTTGTCATTTCTTTTGCTTCCACATATAAGTGATTTCATACACTATTTGACTTTCTCTGTCTGACTTACTTCACTTAGTGTGATAATCTCTAGTCCATCCATGTTGCTGCAAATGGTAATGTTTCATTCTTTTTTATGAATGAGTACTATTCCATTGTGTGTGTGTGTGTGTGTGTGTGTGTGTGTGTGTGTATCACATCTTCTTTATCCAGGCATCTGTTGATGGACATTTAGGTTGTTTCTATGCCTTGGCTATTGTAAAAAGTGTTGAGCATCTTTTCATGTGCTTGTTGGCCAGCTGTGTAAGACTATCTTCTTTATTTAATAAAACCCCAAATGTGTTTCTTGTTCAGCGTATCCTTGTGGTTACAGAAATACAGAGAGTCTGCATTCCTGTTTTTCTCAATATCTCCTTTGAACTCATTAACAATGTATTTTATTGCTACCAATTAAACCTGAAACTTTTCTCTTCTTCAATATATTAGATGGCTCTGAAAAATATGGAAGTATTATAAATAAGGCAGAATAAAAATAAATTATATTTCATCGGTTTAATAGTAATTGTCAGCATTTATGAGCGCTTAATGTGAGCCACTTTGCCACATATGTCACATATCACGTTTTTACTCAGTAGGTTCACACAAGAACCAACATAAGAAGCATCAGTATTATCCCCTTATGCAGATGACAAAACTGAGGCTGGCAGAGTTGAGGCCAAGCTACAAACCCAAACAGTGTAACTCTAGAACTCTTGTTTTCTTTCCAATATGATATTAGAATCATTAGCAACTTTGGCTCTATCACCTGTTTTTCTAATTTTGTTTCTAGTGCAAATACAGTGAACATAAAAATATGATAAATACGATTTCTACACAGTTTTCTTCTATTTATCAATAAAAGAGTTCCAAAGATAGTGGCTCAAAATGGAACTTTATTGATACCTAGCTAATCTTCTGTAGTGTAATAGTTAACCCTTTTCCCACCATACAACACTGGTTAGCCGTGATTTATATTTTGCTGGTAAGAGAAAATGTATCGTCCCATATAACAAGAAGTGCATGCCTGAGCATGATGGGCCATGGCTCCTCCCTCTGCTTTTAGCGTTTCTTGCGGTTCTGTTCTTCTCTGCTAATGTTTCTAACCTCAAGCTGGAAAGGAAATGGCTGTAGCTGTTCTAAAAGTTACAAGACAATGTTCAGAAATACATTTCTGTGTCTTTCCTGGCAGGGCAGAATGCTCTTTCTAAGTCTCCCGGTCACATCTTTGTCCAGGGAAATGGAAACAACAATCATTCGTTTAGACAAAAGCATCTGAATAGAATTAGATGTTAGGGAGTCAAACAAAATGAATATAAGAATTGGTAAGGGCCATATATTTTGTCAAGTCTTCCTTCATCATCAATTCTCAAACACATTATTTTAGGTTCCAGTGAGGAAGAAAAATATTTTGCAATTAAACTATGCCACACCATTGGTTGCAAGATATGCTCTTATTTCATAGATGCTGAATGTGTGGGAAAAATACATGTTAGAATCAATAAAATACAGTATAACCTTAATTTTTTTTCTTACAAATGAGAAAACTAAGGTACAGACATACCAGTTTTGACAATATTGTAAAATTAGAATTTTTGCCCAGATTTGCTTTGCAACGCTATATTCAAAGTTCTTTCCTCAAAGTTCAAGTGACCATTTCCTTGGTCTTTTCTTTTCTTTTTTTCCCCCCCTCTTCTCTGTTGATCTACTTCTGAGCCGAAACATGTCTTTGGTCTTGATTAGATGGTTCTATCAGCCATCCGTTTGAAAACAGCCATTAGGAGCTTCTCGTAAAGGAATGTGTACCGTCTGAAACCAGGTCATTGTTCAGGCCTTCAGTGAAATTCCAGGTGGGGCTATAAACAAACTTGCTCCCTAGAAAGGAAGCCCCAAGTATGAGATTATAACAAAAGAAGGGAGTAAATCCACGTGATTTAGCAAAATTGAACAATTTCATTTTAGGGTGAAAGCCTTTAAATACTAATAAAGGATACAAGAAATAGAGCTTAGAAATATACAGTACATTCGTATGGACATTGGTAGAGTGGCATTCTAACGTAGCAGTTGAGGAAATGGGTTCTGGTGTCAGCCTATCTGGGTAAAGGGATAACAGGAACTAAATCGCAAAGGGTTTTAGTTTCTTTATCTGTAAAATAGGACTAATAGCTGGATATACTTCACAGAACTGTGTGTAAGATTAAATAACATAATATGTATAAAGAGCATTGTGCAGTATCGCAGACACAGCAAGGCCTTGGTGGTGAAAGATGATGACAAAGATGATGATGATAAAAATAGTGCTGGTAGACCTTCCTTTGATAGTTTAGGACACTGTGCCCTTTCTTTATTGCCCTCTGATAGTGTTTCTGATTCCCTATCATGAACAAGGAAAGTGATGTTTTGACATGAAATTAATTTTTGTACATATCCAGACTCCTCAAGCACTAAACAGCTGAAAACCTCAAAGTCCAGAAAATAAAAAATGAACACCCTGATTTAAAATTCTATATATACGACTTCTGATCTATTTGACTTCAAGCAATTACTTAACTTTAATGTATCTCACTTTTTCATCTTTATAATGAGATAAAACTGTTGGAGTTAATCTGAATTCTAATTTAGGTACCATATGTAAATTATCTAGCACAGTTTTTAACATATAGTAGGGACTTAGGAATGGCCACTCAATTTTTGTTTAGAACAACCACAGAAATCTTCAGATACTTCTAATTTATGTATATGAATCTATATTGCCCCAAGCACCAAGATCAAAATGAATAAAAAGCTAATTTCTATTTTAAAATGTCTGTCTCTAGGGTAACAACAATATTATGTTGTACTTTCTTCACAAAATCATATATCAATAATATTAAGTTAAGTGTGGAGGATGTGCTGGCACCTAAATACTGTTTATAACTTACTTCAGTAGATTTATCCTAATTGCTAACAATCTATTTTCAGATAAAGTTTTGAATCACTGATGATTTGCAACTTGGAATCCTCCTATACAGTACATAATTTCAAATACAATACAGGTTATTTTATTGTAATCATGTCATTTCAAGTTTTTGTTGCATATCCTGTGACCTTATCTTCAATGTCACAATTCTCTGTAGAATTAAATAATCTCCTTAAGAATTCAGTTTGATCCCAACAAGAAAACATTATAATAAAGATGTTTCTGTTGAAGAAAATAAATCAGCTGAGGTGAAATAAATGTCCCTTTTTCTGCATTTCAGGGAGTTAAAACTCATCTTTTATCATACAGTGAGAAGTAAAACAGAATCACGTAGAAGTGCCAGCATCAAACCAACCTCCCCCCTTAAACATCTAAGGTTGCAACTCCTCAATAACTACTTGGGGATTTAAAACATCAGACAATTTTACTTGTCTTCTCAGACATTTCCTACCTGCATCTTGATATAATGGGTTTTCTTCTGCATTTTTAAGTGGTGAGCAAAACACAGGCATTTAAGATGGGAATCTCTTAATTCTTATCCTGGTTCCTGGAAAACACACACTCACACACCCACACTGCACAGATTAAGAGAGTCACAGACCATCTGTGTAATTTATTACCAAATAAAAGTTCATAATCTGTTTATAAGCGGTTGTGAAATTGTGACCAGTGTTTTATCATTAGTGGCTTTAATGTTGGAAGGCTGGTATTGATAGACAGGACATGGAATGAATCTGCCAGAGAGAAAGCTTTGTTAATAGTGTATCCAAACATATTGAAAATTCACGAACTGTGCTCCCCACACTGTTTGTTTCAACTGGATCACTACAAAACGTGAGTGAAAGGTTATGCCTAAATAAGTAAGATATTATATCAATTTTCTCCTTCCCCCTATTGTTAATGCCTTCTGGTAAAGATCTATTCAAATAAATCATAAACATTACCTTTGAAGCTCTTTAAAACATGCTGCTTCTAATCAAATGCTATTGCATAGTTATTTGACACGAGGAAGCCCTTTGGTGGAAACTACCACCTGGGTATGGAATAAAGGTTATTGTTCCTAAACATTTGTGTAAATGTTTTTGTGTACATATTTTTTCCACGTCCTTCTTCGACCTCCTTTGGATCACTTTGAATCTTGCCTATTTCAGTCTTCCTTTCTCCATGATGCTTTTTAAATTTTTTGACAACTTCCTTCATCCTTCAGTACTTATCCTTCCATGCACCGATGGCCTATTACATGCCTACCATGTGATTGCCCAGGTTTCTTGGTGTTACAGGTAGCGTGCTTAAGGGCTCAAACTCAAATCATTGCCTTCTTCATCCAAGGACTTTCTGTGGCACAGTCCCTGCGGCCACAGTGACAATCTCTACGTTGTACAATGCCAACCTCATTCTCTTCTTTTGTTTTCTGTGTTCAAATAACCCTCCACCTAACCTCAGTCATTCCCCTCGAAATGCAGATGTTTCCGGCTTAGTCAAATCCATTTCACTACCTCCCACTCTACTCTCTAATTTTTCACACTTGTAACCAGTGCCAGAGCCCATATTTAAAAGGAGTGTACGATCTTAAGCTAATCTGCAGACGCTGTTCATCCTTAAGGTCTTGCCTTCTCATCAACAGAAACGGGCTTTCTCTGCACCTTACATCAGCTGGACCAGTCATTCTTAAGTGTGTCTCAGTATCTCCCAGTACGGTATAATCACAGCTCAATATTTAAACAGACTCTGGACATCTGGAATATTCCATTCATCTCTTGAGACTGTTTATTTGAAGAAACATTTTTAGCATTTTGGTGGGCTTTGAGAGTACTCCTGATGTGAACTTGATTGAATAAGACTTTTTTTTTTCCCTTGGTTCTACTTTTGATCCTTTAAAAAGTTAAAATCACATATTAGATTTTAAAATAAATGTTCCTTTTAAGATACCTTTGAAATGTCCTCCACTGGATCTAGTATTTGGATGTGAACTAGAAAATATTCTTTATAAAAACTCCATAAACTTTGAAAAATACAGTGTCTAAATGTTCTTCCTCGGGACTTATTCATGGAATTACTCTTAATTACTAAAGTACAACATATAAAAGCTAACATTAGCATTTCTAATTTAATTTTCTCAAGCAGTCTGACTACCACTCAAGTTTTGCCAATGTTGCCAAAGGTGAAACTACATTTTCTGACAGTAGATGATGAGAATTCCCACAGTGTTCTCATGTTCATGAAGAGCATTTTGTCATTTAGGCATCTGCAACACTGTGTTCGGTTGAGCCATTTTCTACCATTATAGCTTTTTAAATGATGATTCTGTTAGTTAAGTTTCATCACTATCAATTTAGTTGGTTACATAGGTACCCCAGGGTACAGTGTGAGGCATATTTATATTGGAGTAGTAAATAATAATAATATAACAGCAACTAAGCAATAACAACTATAAACTAGAATTTCCTGAGGACTCACATGTAACCAGGTAAGCCATTAAGCACTTGATATAGATTACAGAATGTAATTTTACAAAAACACACCTGAAATAGTTGCTATTATTATTATTCCCAATTTAGGGATAGGAAACACTGAGGCTTAACCACTGAATTATTAGTCTGAGCACAAACTAGAAATCCTAGAGTCTGGGGAGTCTGATTCCAGAGTCAGTATTCTTACTCATTTTATTATAACAAAATTTTGAGAATTGCTGTTCAAAGCCACAGGTTATTACTAATCTCTATGGTAAACAAAGGTGTAACCACACCTCCCTGCTAATTACCTGCACAATTACACTTCATTGCAAAACACCCCTTCTCTACTGTAAAAGGCGCACTGCCTGACAGAGTGCTAGCCCACGTTTCTGATCATCGAATAGTGAACGAACTGAAAGGCAGGAATGCGAGGGACATACAGTTTTTGCCTATCCAACGGCAGAAGAGTTTAAGACTACAGCGTCTTCAGTGATAGAGCACAGCACTAAACAGACGTCACCTGTGTCTATTTATGACTTTGTTACCAACCTGGGTTCTTAGATCTTTAATCAATAGAAATTGATAAGGGGCCAGAGAAGAAATTCAGGCAAAGCTTTACTGGGACTCGTGCTGCAGCACAAGGGAGTGAAATCAAGTACATGTGCCCTTTCTCGCCCACCCCCGCCCTGAGGGTGGGTGAGCTGATCCCTTAAATGCCCTTAAAATGGGTGAGGGTAGGGGTGGATCCATGGTTGGGCTGGAAGGGTGGCTTAGATGGTCGGCTCACCCCCCTTGTGGTGCGGTATGCAGGGATCAGGAGGTAGCCTGCTTTTACTGCTGACACCTTAGAAGTGGCAGTTGGGTTTTTGGTCTTTCTGTATGTTGTTGTTCATAATTTGCCCCAATTGTTCATGCATGGAGTTATTTTTAGTCTCTTACGGTTGCTTTGTATTCTGTTGCTCGGGTGTGTGGGGATGGATGTTTGTCCAGGTGTAAACACTGTGGTAAAGGGTCCCTGGTCCCAACCTGTCTTAACTTGGCCCATTTTTTCCTAAGGACTGCTCTCTCCCTAATCCTCAGTATTACAAATGCAACAGTGTACAAAGCCAGTCCCTTTCTCCTTGTCATCTACATCTGTCCTCAGCCTGTTTGTTTTCCTAAAAATGGGTAGGTAGCCTGAGCTCAGGGATGAAGTTTTAAAATTTTTTGCTTGAGATTTTCCACAGAGAAAAGGATCTAAATGTATCTGTCAATGCACTGATAGAAAGATGGGTTCCGGAAGCTGTGATGCTACTAATAATGATATTAAGACTAGTCATAAAATCATGGAGTGAGTGACTGCATACTTAGAAAAAATACATACCAGTGAAGCACACAGCCGACCATCCCCTGATAAGCCTCATTTTTATCGAAAGAAAAATTCTTCCTAGTATTTTTACTTTTCAGTTGTTTTCCAGCTGACGTTTGAAGGTAGAAAGGTGTCAGTCTTGCCCAGTATTTCTCAGTCACGGCTGCAGCTTAGAGTCATCTGCGGAAGCATTAACACATGCCATTGCCTGCTCCCAGTTTGGGACAATTAAAGCAGATTCTCTGGGGCTGGGATGCCCACCGTGGTAAGTTTCAGAAGCTCCCCAAGTAATTCTAATATGCAGCTACGCTTGAGAAACTGTGCTAACTATGTGTGAACAGATAGGTTGAGCAACAGAGGGAGAGTTTCTGTTTGATAATTATGTGGAATTGAAAGTAACACTTTCCACTTTATTTTTTTTCACTCCGTTCTTTTGACTAAGGCAAATTAATTGATATTCTTAACATAGCAAATGTTTTTAACATTACCTTCAAGGCTACTTTATTTCATTTGACTTTTTGTTCTTTACTTGTATGACCTCTGCTCACAGAAGCTAAATTAGAAAACAGTCATACAATAGAAGTTTAAACAGTGTTTGGAAAACTGCAAAGCATTTTTCCTTACAGAACCCTTCATTACAACCTTCCTGAGAGCCCTAGATTTGGTGAGGGGAGAGATTAGATTAATCAGTCTATAGGATCATTTATTTTTCATCCTTTCTCTGGAGGCTGTCAGCAAGGGCACCTACATGGGAGACTTATTTTTGTAATGTGAACAATTGTTCTTTAGGAATGAAATTCCGTTCCACTGACAAAAGATGTGAGAAAGCTCAGGGTGCCGCCTTGAACTGCCTGACACTTTGCACAAAAGGTAAATCTGCTAAAAATATTTTTTTAAATACCTGAAATTCTGTCCCAACATTTTCTAAAGTGCCGAAGAATGAGAAATCAACTTCTGGAAAAAGGCAGAAAGAACAGAAAGGCTAACAGGCTTCACAAGAAAGCAATTTTCTGAAAAGGAAAAAAAAAAAGAAAAGTCGTTTTCTAAAATTGAAGAACATTATTCCTTCAAAGGAAATGTCTCCAAGTGTCCTTAAAAAATATCGTCCCTGTTAAAATCAAATTGTGTCATTTTTATCGAAGTAACCATGGATTTGTCAATTTTGTAATTGGCTTGGTTGGGTCATCCAATTTGACCCCTGTGGGGATTTCACCACCAGGCATTCTTATCAATTTTTTAATAAATTCCAGAGATTGAGAATGGTAAATAATAAATGATATAGAGCTTGCAAAGTCAATATTTAATTTAACATAGACTCAGGGAAACTAACACTATACATACACATAATTCTATGGTTTGAGTTTAAAGAAATAAGCGTCTTTATTGTAAGAAATGAAAAGAATGAAAAAGAGATCAAGGTATTAAAAGTCTTGAGACTATGACAAATCACATACCTCATAAAGCTAAAACACGAGTGCAATTAATTGGCACACTCTTCTAAGTAGGGAGGCACCTGGATGCCAAAAGTATGTCCCCTGATTTCTTGTCAGAATTGGAACATGCCAAAGAACAATATTAAAGCTTTTCCAAAATGCATGTTCAAGTAGCAAAGCAGTTTTAAAAATTAAGGAAAAACACACTCACAAAGAAGAAACAACAGTAATTATTAACTTTGGAGGCAGTTTGGAGGAAAACATTCTGATAAGGTTAAGTAACTACATTTTTAAAATGCTAACATAACTCATTTTTGACATAATATTTGGTTTTACTTATGTTTAAAATTCTAACATATTCACAATATAATGCTTCATTGAATATTTAAACTAGGATTTTTCTTGCAAAATATGGCTTCTACTATCTGGTTTTACTCAAGAAACAGAATTGGCCTAGATTTAAATATTATGTATTTGAATATTATGATTAATAACCTCAACTGATCAGCAAACTGTGCCCCAAACTTTAAAGACATCTAAGCAAGCAAGCACGAAATCTCTCCCAAACCATAGGGAGTCAAATGAAATGAAGAAATGAAGACACTGGGTCCACAAGTAATTTCATTATTAGCAACTAGGGAGAAGGGAGCCTATCTCCCTGTTCCTCACTTATCACAGTACTTTGTGCTTTTTTGAGGAGTGTAATTCTGTGTTTTCCTGATGTCATATGCCAAGACAGTTTTTTTGTGTGTTTGTTTTTTAGATGTTGAACGGTTTTTAGAAATTTAGAATGCGACAGTGGCAGCAGTAGACATGAGAAGAGTTCATATAAAGTAGGACGGGTCCAATAGAATTGTGTGATTAATGGCTTTGGAAAATCCTTTCAAATGCAAAACGTTTGAATAACTACTTATTGGTTCAAATCCTGTGTAGATCAAGAGGGAGTACATAAATAGATATCAAACTGGGTGGGGCCTCCTTATGGGACTGGGGCCAGTGGCTTAGAACTGCTATTGTGCAAAATCTCCTCCGTTCTCGTATCTCATTCTCCCAAGCCCCTAACCTCTAATATTTTTTTCTCTCTCCTGAGTAAAATAGGCACTCTTTACTCTGACATTTGACCTCTGCAACCCAATGCAATAAGTCTAACGTTAAGAATTTTAAATACCACGGTAGACTAATAATAAAGAAGGCTTTATGTAAAAGTTTACTGCCCCTTCATCATAAAAATGTAGGTAGCTGCCTATGGCTCATGCATATAGCTGGTCCTACTCAGGGTTCATGGCAAAAAAAAAACTAAAGAGTCATTATCACCCCAAATTTGGATGAGTGAAATATAGTGAGAGAAAAAGTATAACTAGATTTAAGTGTGACTAGATGGCTGTAGCCACCAAGCAGTTAGGAAGTAAAATCTGTTGGTGACAGATATACATTCCAGCAAGCCTCTTCTGCATTGGTCACCTGCAAAAAGAGGTACAATTTAGAGTCAAAGGCACCAAGCCAAAGTAAGAAATGTCAAACAAATGGGCACTGAATTTCAGTCACCATTCGGAAACAAAGGAAGGGGTTATTGGCAGTTAAACTAGATCAACTTGATCCTCAGTTTTAAATCCTGCAGTGGTTTTCCGTTGTACTTCACGCTCCAAGCCCTGGCCATTGGAACCTCTGTGTCTCCGACATTACCTTGCTTCTCCCCTTCCTTCTGTATGCTCTATGCCCAGGCATCCTTTCTGTCCAAGAATAGGACAAGGATTCCAGTCACAAGAGTTCTTAGAATTCTTGTTTCTTATGCCTGGACTGCCTTCTCCTCTCAAACCCCATGTCCCAGAAGAGTTTTTCCAAGTCAGAACTCCTCCTCCACCACTTACCCACTCAACACTTACTCCTTTATAGCACTTATCTCTGTCAAACAATGTGTTCCTTATTCATGCAAGGAGTTTCTGTGATTTTTCTCTAGAATGTCAGCTCAGCAAAGATTTGCGCTACTCTGTTTTATCCATCCTGTATCACATGACTTGGAAGAGCATAGATGCCTAGTTGATACTTAACTGGCATTGTAAACTTTAAGGTCATATATTAATTAATTAATATTTATTAATCACTTATGCAGCATTCCTATACCCTAGTTGCGTTTCTAACCCCTTTACAACTACTAACTAACCTAACAGCCTTGTGACATAGGTATTAGAATTACTCCCATTTTACTGGATGGAGAAACTGAGGTATAGGAAGGTTAAGTTACTTGCCGAAGGTGAAAAAGCTGGTAAGAGACAGCAGTGTTCCGGGTCTATGCCGTTAGCGCAACAGTTTATTGACCTTATTGTATGCTATTGAGGCCAACTTACGGATGAGGAAGCTCTGCATGATTTGAGGCAGAACCACAGTTTGGTCCATCGGTGGGAAGAGTGGCTGGTTTTCAGGAAGTTCTAGGATGTTAAGAGCTTTACTTTGTGGCTTCATTTAGAACAGCCTTCCCTTCTATTTCAGCTTCAGCTTCTGGACAAATGCCTATATGTCTGATTATGACTTGCTTTCTGACCAAATTTCTGAGTAATAGTGTTTTCTTCAGAGAAGGAAAAAAAAATGTTAAGTTAGCATTTCTTAAATCCTATCGATTGAACACTAGTTTTCCACGATATTTGAATAGGTGTTCCCGTAAAAAAAATTAAAGCTTGTGTGATGAAAAAAAAAATGTGTAACTGAAGAGAAGTAAAAGGAAAAGGTTAAAAATAAAAAGAATATTTTGTAACACAAAAAAGAAGAAAAAGTGTAATATGTGTAAATTGGCCCTGAATTGTGAAGCCATATGATGTTTACAAAATGTTCTTTTCATATATTTCCAGGGTCTTTCATATTTATTAGATTGCTGTAGGCTAAATTGAATTTTGAGTACTAAATGCAGCCACAAGTGACTAATTCTCTAAATTTTTGAAGAATTGAGGACAACATTTAAATAATTCTTTAAAAGCATTTTCATTCACATGTTGTTAAGCCACTTTTTCCTACTTTACCCAAATAGCTGGTGACAACGTGCACAGGTTTCTTAATCCAAGTTTCTGCCTGTCCATTAAAAAAAACACGGATGTCTCTAATGGCATTTTCCTCGTGGCCCTGCTTGGCCAGGGCTCCTAAAGAAATTCAACTGACTAAGATCTGAACTCTGTCAACCCTACAGGCTGCAGCGCCGACAGCTCACATAAGAGAGATTTATGTGGTCTATCACTGCATTTTAGCTTTTCAACACAGTTATTAATCAGCCTGTTGTGATCCTAATATTTCTGAATGACACAATTTTGTGTAAGCCAGGAAACCTTCACCGAATTAGGAGTAGGGCTGGGGGCGAGGGGACGGGTGGAAGAGATGTTAAACATGGCCAGAAAGCGAGGAGGGGTGTGTGTGTGTGTGCGTGTGTGAGTGAGTGTGTGTGATGTGGTGGTGTTCTTCCTTGTCTTCCCCCTCTCCTCCTCCTCCTCCTTCCCCACCTTTCCTCTTCTTTGTCTTCCCTACTCCTGTTGCCAAAAGTCTTGTCTGATCGGCCTGCTTTTTTTAATGCAAATTGGTGTGTGGATATTGATTTTAATGCCATCTTTCACTTATGGTTTAAATGCTCTCTTCCTAAGGGGGTGAGGACCAGGTTTATTTGCTTTCAGAATGTGAACCAGAATAGAAACTGGAATTGCCTGTTTACAAAATTTTAAACTTGGAGGGTGGGAAACGGATTGTGAGCACATGTCAGGTGTGTCATCACTGTGGTTTGTGTTTTAAGGAGAGATGTAGTTTTAAGCAAATATTTAGAATGCTTTTGCCCAATTAAAATTCCTCCATTGTTTTTTATATTTGTTTGCCTCAGGGTAGACTCTAAATTATTTTCACTTTTGTTTTCCTTTCCGTGTCCTCCTGTAGTGAGCCCAACAGTAATTTTCTTTGACAGCCTTGATGTTTTCTTCTAATTCCCATTAGTGTGTGTTTGTTATTTTTTTCCTCCCTTCCTATCACTGTCTTCTTTCTCTTTTAAATTTTATGGCATCTGTATCTGTTGAGATAATTGGGACACAATCATAATCTTTGTCACAATCGTTATTTGATAGGTGTTTCTGCATGTACATTTAGATGTTAGAAGTGCTTAGGATCTAGACACAATGAACCAGCCACATCTATTGTAGAATCTGTCCTCATCTTTTTTGATTTAGTGGTGGGAAAAAAAATATATGGTTTGGCTTAATTAAATGGAACAGAGTGTCTCTGTATGAAATAAACCCTTCCATTTAAAAGATACACATTGTCAGAAATAGCTAGCACGTGCAGAGAGAGGAAACCATGTGGGATTCTCTAACAGTGAACACATTCATGGTTGATTCCCAATAGGACTAGGAATTGGTTTAATACAGTAAAAATGTCATTCCCGTGTATTCTTTCAGAATACTTTGATCAATACCCTCTCTGACCAGATACTTTTTGTCATACTCAACACATTGTAAATCGATCAGTCAATTAGTAACAAGTGGACAAGGGACTTAATCATGGTCAATTTAAGTTTTTTCATCTGTAAAACAGTTACAGGGACTTCTTATAGATTTGGAATGAGGATTAAACTGAATTATACATATAAAGCCCTTAGCATAGTGTCTAGAAAATAGTAAATATTAAATATATATTTATTAGGAGTAGTAATTTATATTCATATCAAATGTCAGCTAGGAAATACGAAAGAGACAAAAATATATGGCATGAGCCTGCCCTCAAGATGTTTTCAGTCTAGTTGGAAAACAAAATATAATATAAACACACACAGCTCTAGTCAGCATGTCATGAATTGAGAAATTGCCAGTAGGAAGTGCAAATACTGTAGCAGATTAGAAGGAAATACGTATCATGGATAATATTATTATGCAAGGTAGTTGTCGCTGTAATAAATACTTCCAGTAGTTCTAATTTATATACTGAATTTAAAAGAGTAAACTACCTCGTGCTCAAATGTAAATCTCTCATTATATCATCATGACATGCCCGTCTTGATTTCTCACATTTCTTCATTACCCAAATCTCGGTCATCATTCCAGATTAACTGACCCCTCTCTATAGTCATTAGGTTGATCTGTATTAAATGTAAAGTAGCTTACTCGTAGATTTGAAATAAATCCCAAGCTGTTCTCTGAGGCATAGAAGACCAATAAGACGTGACCCCTGCCTGTTTCTCCAGCATCGTCTTACGCTCCACTCTCCTTTGCTCACCTGAGTGAAGTAGTTTTTGATCAATTCTCAGAATAGGTGAAAGATTTCTTTCCCTAAGACATTTGTATTTTCTGTTCCTTTGCTTGGAATTCTTCATTCTTCCACTTTTCCTACCATTCAACTCTTCTCTAAAATTTCACAAGCTTCCTCCAGCCCTCTCTCAACCTACCTCCCATCCATGCACTTAGTCTCTGTATCTTAGCCCCTTTCCTTCACAGAACTTACCACATTTTTATTTTATTTGCACTTTGGAGAATCCTTTGTTAGCCATTTCTCTCTCCCCTCCAGGGGAAAATATTTTCCGGAAGATGTGGAGCATGTCTGTCTTACTCACCATTATTACATCACAGAACCGCAATAAACATTTATTTTGAAAATGGACAAAGTTTCCTCCCATTTCTTTCTATATTATATGTGTGAACCGAGTTTGTTCCTAACCCCAGTCGCATCTTGAACTTGTCTTCCCTTATCTCTTTGCTGATGCTGCTCCCTCCTGTGACACAGATTCTAATCCTCGTCTTCTCTGAAAATTCCATCCATTCTTTTACTTCCTCCATAAAACTTATTTTTAAGCAAACATGAGCTAGCTCTCTGCCTTATTTCTTCTATGATGGACTGTTTTTTTTTCTCTCCCTTATGGTACTTAAAACGTTTTCTTAGAATACAATTCTTTTAGCACTTGCTCCGTCACCTATGAGTTTTGCTATCATTCTTTGTGTCAGTTGAGGTTCTTTGGTTACAAGCAATAGAAACCATGTATGGATAACTTGCATCTTTTTTTTTTTTTCTAATACATAAGGCAGCTTGTGGAATGGATGGAAAAATAGAACCACCAGGCTCCAAGAAAGACAGAAATAAGGTCAATTTTAAGATCAAGAAATTTAGAACAAATGAAAAGAATCATCAGGTGCCCACTGGCATAGAATGAATGAATAACTCTTCTATTAGTTATTTGTACTCAAGATTTATATTCCTGAGAGAGGTTTTGGTTGACCTAATTTAGGATACTTTATGCCCACACTATGCTAATATTATAATCAGCACCTCAAATAAGAGTCCCACCAAAATTATAGTCAATGAAGGGAATGTGATCCCTAACAAGTAATTGAGGTCATATATTTACAGAAGAGAGAAGATGGATCTGGGTAGCCACACATTTTGGCTATAAAAAGCTTCACTGAGAGGAAGAAAACTCATTTTCTCCGGCCAATTAAAAAATGTAGTAGAATATACCATATGTATCATCATACAAACAAGCTTTTCTGATGACTGAAATCATAAAAAATAGATTAATTTTTTAAAAAAAACAGGTGTTATTGTTTTACTGCATCATTTCTTCAAGGATTTTTGGACTGGGAAGCAGAGATTTTTTTTTCCCCCTCAGATCCTGTAACACATTACTGTAACTTAATCAATGATCAGTAATATCATTCAAAATTTAGCATGGTATGACCATGACTTAAAGGTATGAAAGGAGACAGGGTAATTTCTTTGTATTATCAGGTACTAGGGATTTATAAGAACTGATGTGTAACAAGATATTCATTGGCCAGAACTGAAGTCTTCAGATCTGGTCAGCAGAACCCTTACTTAGTGTGTTCAGTATTACTGTTTCTAGACCACCGATCAGGTCCTGAGATGCACGTAACTCAATGTAATCCACGTTGCTGGCACAGTAGCTTAAACCTAGTGTACACAGTTGATTTATGGGAACAAAACCTACCTACACGCTCAGCAACTCTACCTGCAGCAAGTAAAACACATGATTGGCTTTTACCCACCACCTGCGACATTCCCTCTCTAACAATTCTTTTTGGCTCTTGTTTAAGGTGAAAGATAATTGGATGGAGCTTTGAATTTATCGGGGAGGGGAAGCAGACCCATGTGGTGTCTAGTGTTCTCCTGCTAGGAGAGGACTGAAATTTGAAGAGTTAACACATGATTATGCATTTCAAACCTGGAACTCTCCTCCCTCTGTCTCTCCCAGGAAAACTAGTTGAAAAACCCAGTTTCCCTAGAGGATTATGCAAATGCACGTTGAAACCAACAAGTAGGTTGATATGCTTGAATGACGTTGTTTCACAACTTTAGATCAAATAGATTTAATGTGTCATATATGCCCTTTTTTTGAACCCTTTTGCAAAATTTCCTGTTGCATATGTTCATTAGATAAAAATAACTCATTTTGCATAAGTATTACCAATTCCTAAACATATTTAGGTTTGCCAGTATAGTTCCAGAAGAGAGAAGGGTCACAAAAAAAAAAAAGAAAGAAAGAAAAGAAAAGCATATATGTGTATACATATGTATATGCATATTTATATGGATACCTATATATATATTACTTCGTGGACACAAACTGGTCCATTTGCAAACAGCTATCTTATCCGCATCCCATCTTGGCCAAGTCCAAAGAAAAACTTACTTCTTTGTTCAGTCTGCAAAAAATTAAAATAAAATAAAATAAAATAAAATAAAATAAAATAAAATAAAATAAAGGCTGGTTTCTTAAAAAAAATTACATACGTTACATATATTCATTTGATTTAGATCCCAAAACACATTAAAGTGAGACACTTAGATTAACTTTAGGAAAACTTCTATTAATGAGTTTAAAGTAAGTTGGTAAAAATAATTTAGTGAGATTTTCTCAAGGCCTTCTGTGAACCTGATGCTCCCTGAGGCATTGCTTTTATTGCTTGGAATCTAATTGTGATTTATAAGTTCAGGTCTCTCGCCTTAAACAGGGCAGAGAAGTCAAACTGAGATTTGCCTCCTCGTCATCCTAGTCTTAGCTCTTTCTTATACCTTTAAGCTCTTACACTTCTCTCTTCTTGTATATAATTTTCTTTTCCTGTGTCTCCAGTGTTCTAACTTGGTTAAGCACTAGGCTATCTTCAGCTCTCTTGTTGGAAGGTTTTTGGCCCCCCCCTCCCCGCCTTGGAAAGACTTCCTTGACCCTCTTCTCTCCTCCCACACTTAGGAAATAGGTAGCCTCCCCCATAATCAGGGGCATCGCCTACTGCCGTCACATTCATCCCATCGCACTGTAATTCCATATTTTCTTACCTTTGACCCAGCTGCACTGGAAACTCGAAAGACATAATCTAAGTCTTGTTCATCACTGTAGCTGTGCAGAGTGGGAACTCCACGAATAGGTATTGAATAATGACCTTGCTTACGTTTCTCTCTCCATCTCCTCTCATGCCAGCCACTTGCCATTTCAAACAAAATACAGCAGCATCCTTGTAAAAGCAACTCTTGAAACCAAACTGGCCTTGTCTATACAGTGAGAGTCTTTTCCCCTTTTTCACACACTGCTTGGATGCATCCTAGCCTCTCCACCCTGACCAGATACTCAGCAAGTTGACGGCTGTAACAAGATGTTCCTGTTTTATATTCCTGAGTGCACAACATCTGAAGCAAGTACAAGGTGACTTTGCTGTAACTCAGCAGTCTTTTCAAAAATGTCTTTTTTTTCCCCCTTTTAGGTCTTTAGAACACTGTCATTAAGGGCTGAGAGGTGAAGATACATTAGATAAGAAAATAGCAGACAGGGGACCCTGAAGCACTTTAAGAAACCTCAATCTGCAGGAAATCCTCGTCTTGGCTCCAATCATCAGAAAACCTGTTCTTTACCACAGGTAGGTCCTTCAACCTACATTTAAGATTTTCTACAAATGCCCTTCATAGGAAAAAGTTTCCTTTCTCCCTTATCTCTAAAATGTAAAAATACATAAAATTAACTTTCAAAATTGGAAAGATCTGACTAAGGTCTGTCTAAATTGATTGATTTTATTCCATAGGAAATACAGTAGTTTCTGTATTGCTGCTTCTTGGGAAATTCTACGGGTGACTTATTACTTATTCTAAAGAAGTTTGCTTTAAATGATATAGTCTGTCAACAGCCATTTTGATGCTTCTGCGTCTAGACACTGAATGTCTCTGAGCACAAAGATTGGGTTTTACCGGAATAGCAGGCCTTTCAGTTTGTGGAAATCAAAGCCGAGTAAAATGGATATAATTTTCACTTACTATTGTTCCATCATGTTCATGAGGAAGATAACCTCAGCATGTTAGAAGCTGTTAAAGAAAAAAACATATTCGGTGACAGATGTTAAAGATGGTAAGGCAGGGGTGAGGGTGTATATAGCTCAGTGGTAGAGTGCATGCCTAGTGTGCACAAGGTCCTGGGTTCAATCCCCAGTACCTCCATCAAGGAAATCAATCAAGCAATCAATCAATCAAATTACCTCCCTCCATTAAAAAAAAAAAAGAAAATTAAAGATGGTAAGGCAGACTTTATTAAGGACCATGAACATAGTTTCAGGGACCACTGCAATGGGATTTCACAGAGTCGGAGCCAGTTTGGACTCAATTTCTAATACAGGATAGGCAAGTGAAAATTGATAGCCAAGGAGCAGGGCGAGTGTCAGTGTATAGAAAACTACCAAGAGGAAATATCAGGGGTTAGGGGGATAAAATGACCTAGCAGAGTTTTTTGCTAAAGACAGGCCAGAGAGATGAGACACCGTCTAAGGGATGCTAGAGGTTAATTAGGTTAAACTGACTTACCAGAATTCTTGCTAAATAGAGGTGCACCTAGATGAAAGCTAAGGAGACTAACTAAAGTTTGGTCAAGGGAGGAATCTTTTTCAAAGGTGAGGCTTTTTGTCTTGTTACAGTTGGCAGACTTACGTAGCAAAGCCACATCAGGTTAATGGCATTTATTCTAAAAGTCTGTTTCTTATATTCCCCTATATATAATTTGGCTACTTTTTTCCCTTCTCTTCTGGGTTGTTTATCAGTAAATTTGCTAATCTCCGGAAGGAGTTATAGATACATTGCCTGAAAAGAAAGGAAATTTGGATTCAACTGAAGGAGGTATAGAACCGGCAAGATACGAAACCATCAATGGTCAATTTGCTATATTAAAAGTTACGGGAGGAGAAACACCAACCAAAGTCATTAGTTCAAGCTGTTGTTAAAAAGTTGCAAAATAGGAGCAACCCCTAAGTGAATCTTCTGAGGCAAGCAGGCAGCACAAGGATTACATAGGATAGATTACAGAAGATCAACGTTCAGCTTTGTTTTGAAAATATTTCACTGTTCAATTTCTTGGAAGGTATGGGGAAACTCTGGTTGGGTTTAATCACAGAATGTCTCGCGTTACCAAGCCATGGTACTTGAAACTGTAGAACTGTTTACCAACATTATGATATTACTTGAATATTCAGTTGATTGGCATAATTTATAAGGTTTTACAGGAGATACTTTTCTGAATCGATATATGCATTCTGTTTTCACTATAATATTCACACCCTAACTTTGGAGAGGGGCTAAAGCACCCTATATATTACTCTGCACCACTTGAAACCACTGAGGAATAAATCTATGGTTGTATCTCTTTTCCACCACTTTCAAGCTTTCTCACTCGTAAGTGTCTAGAAATGTAAGTGCCTACATATGCAACAAGTATGTTTGCCATAGATTTAGAATATGTCAGTGTGAGCTGTCATCTTTCACTTCATTATTTCTTTTCCCTACTAATTTTGCTGTTCCCTCAATCTCCCGGACTGTCTACCATTTATGTCATTATTTTTTGAACCCACATCTCCTTTTCTATTCTGATTACATGATTAGTCATTTATGCTGTGGTTTCTATTCTCAGATCAAATATTTTACCCATTTCTTGTAGAATCACAGTGCAACCTCCCCCTTACTCGATCTTTCATAGGCTCTTTTCTTAAGGAACACATTTTATTCCTGGGAGGTCTCCATCTCTATACCCCTAAACTGAAATTCAGCCTCTACCCAGGTAAAATAACTGGATTTCTTAAATAACACTTCTGTTTTTTTTTATATTGGTTTATAAACCTTTGGATGAGTCTCATTACCTTAATTCTGAACTTGAGGGGGAACAGTATTTCTGCTGAAACGTCATACAATCAGTGCATAGTTTTCTACTTAGAAAGTGCACAGTTGAATGGATCAGGAATGAAATGATTGAGTTTTTAGAGGATGTAGATCTCTAAAAGTTTATACATACTCACCTTAATTAATTAGAATTTGTAACAAAATAACAGTGCCTCGGAGATCACAGAACTTTGGAAGAGAAATGGAAAGGCAGAACTGGAGGTTGGAAGTGATTTGGGGTAATTTCCTAGTTGGAAAACAACCCTCCAAATGAAACTTTTCTGTCTGAAGACAAAATACACAGCTGGCATGTGATATAGTTTGTTGGAGGGGGCACAGGGAGAAGAAGAGTTTCCAGACTATATTGCATTGATAAAAATGAGTAACAATACTCTTTTGTTTTGTTGTTTTGTTTTAATTCAAACTGTAAGCTTTTTAATGGATCTCTTTCCTAAAGGGAAAAAAGCTGCCAACCTATACCTTATCCTTAGTGGCCTGGGGCATCACAGTTCATTTCAGCCAATTAAAATAACAATTACTGCAAGACATGCTAATGGGAACACCCTTCTTCTGGTGAGTCCCCACCACTGTCAATTGATTAAAACCCCTCAACTTCAGATTTTCATATTGCATTGACTACTTCTACTTCAAAAGAACTTGCACAGTAATTTGGAAGAGCACATTCTATTTATTCCCTTTGTTTTCAAATTTTGTTCTTACTGATTTGTAGACTTTTTTTCTATAGTATTAAAGCTTCTGCTTTACCTTTCCCTAATAGTATGTAGGTACCATATTATTATTATTACATAAAAGCCAATACCATGCTTGCTGACAGGGGGTCTATGAGGTCCATTTTATTGAGATTGTGGAGATGCTTCCATAATGGATTTCCAGTGTAAGCTGCTTTATTGCTGACAGCAAAATGATCATTCCAAGCAGCCTAACTTGACACATGAAAAATCTCAATGATAATGCTGATTAACATATCTTTTGCATATAAATTACTATGGCTTTTTTTTTAAGAAGAGAAAATTATACATTTGGTGGGTTGTTTGCATAGCCAAATAAACATATATCAGGATGTACAATCTAGTAATTAGATGCATTTATCTACTTGTGACACCACTGGAAGATACTCTGAATGAAGACTCTAGGGGCAAAATCCTCCGACTTCGATTGTCATTTCAAAACATAGGACCTTGCACAGCAAAATGAGTACTTCTCCCTAAACAGAGAAAGCGTTTCTCTAAGTGTTCGGTCACTTAAGCTACAGTAATGAATTTGAAATAAAGCTTTATTTTTTAGAAGGACATCCTTTATAATTTATAGATATGCTTGTCTTATGTTTCATCTTAGTAGACTCGGTGTTTATTTGAGGGGGAAAAGGAGCTACAGGACTAGAGCATTTCTATTTTCCTGAGGATTTAGATATTTAGAAACTATTTAGCATTTAAAAGTACCTGTTTTGACCCATGTCTGAAGAAGGGAATGCTGAGAAATGCATGACATTTCAGTGTGACATGTACCCCACAGTTAAACATAAAAATTTAGGTACTGAGGTTTTTAGTGCATACTTCACTAAGGATTAAGAATTTTTTTGGGGGGGGTGGGCTGTTTTTAATGGAAATTTATAAATGATCATAATATCTGCTGTTTCTTCAAAAATGTCGAAATATTACTATAACTATTTACCAACAATGGATGCAGGTGCATTTTATTATATCTGTCAGTTTGATAGAAGTATGCCAAATTAAAGCCTGAACTGAACAGCAAGCCTCCTGTGAGACAACGTCACCCTCGTTAATCTGGCCCCAACAGAGTCAAGCGTTGTAGGTAACCTATGGGAATTTTGTTCTTTCTGACACCCCGATTTTCTGATCCTCATACATTTAACAACTTTCTCTTTTGATACCTCCTAGTATTGTATTATTAAATATAATAATATAATTGATTCCACTCCATTCGAGTCAGGCATATGTTTTAGTTGACTCCATTTTTCTGAAGTGACAGGAAAGAAAAATTTATTCTTTACTTCTTAAGAGGAGGATAGATCTGAAGAAGGGCACCTTTTCTTCCTGTGAGGACCAGAGTAGATGGGCTGTCCGTCTGAAGGCTCGGTCATTAGACATAAGAATGGTATCTCAAGATGTAGGCTGAGGGGATAGCTGCTTTAGGATAAAGGACAGAGAAAAAGTTTGAAAAAGGAAAGAACAATCAAAAGAAACTTTGTCAGGTATAATCCGCTTTTCCATCCCTGTCTTCATAAAATGATTGGTTAGGAAAATCTCATCAAAAATTACTCCACAGTGCTATTGAAGAATATGTGATACTGTGATGTAATTAAAAAACACATACATATTTTTTTATCCCCGGTTCTGGAACTTGGCTCCTAAAACCTCTGTAGTTTCTTGTAGTGATAGGAGTAAGAAGAGCATCTTTTGTTATTGGAAATTAGCCCCTTTCAACTATAGCTGAGTTTAGAGGTGACTGTTGGAGGATGGAGGCTAGTTGCTAGAGGGAACCATAAGAAGGTTGGGACTTTCAGCCCCATTTCCCAACCTTGGGGAGGAGAGAAGGGCTGAGGACTAAGTTAATCACCAGTGGCCAGTGATTTAAGCAACCATGACTTAGTAATAGGACCTCCATAAACACTGTAAAAGAAAGCATTTAGAGAACTTCCAAGTTGGTGAACACATCGAGGTGCTGAGAGGATGATGAATCCAGAGAGGGCATGGAAGCTCTGTGCTCCCGCCACATGTCTTGCCCTATTTACCTCTTCATCTGGCTGTTCATTTGCATTCTTTACTGTTATCCTTTAGAATAAACTGATGTCATTGTTTCCTTCACGTGAGCTGTTAAAGCGAATTATCAAACCAGAGGAGAAGGTGGTGGGAACTCCCAATTTACAGCTAGCTGAAGTATAGGATTCCCCAGCTTGCAATTGGTAACTGAAATGAGGGACATTCTTGTGGGACTTAGCCCTTAACCTGTGGGCTCTGAGCTAACTCCACATAGTCAATGTCAGAAGTGTTCAATGTGCAGGGAAAATCCACACGTTTGGCATCAGAAGCGTTACGAATAGAGGAAACAGGAGTTTTTCTTTTAGCGGAGAATTTGGGATTTCGTGTTATTAGTTTGGTTTATAAACGCGTGTGGATCTGATGGCAGGAGCTGATTTAGAGCAGGGTAATAATGTTATTTTATTAATCTGCATTCTGAGGATGACTTCTCTCTACCTACAACTGTAGTTCTTAATTTCGCTGAGGGATCAAAGTCTGAAATACCTGGATAACACTGTCACAATATTAGAGGACACCTTCAATAAGATTCCATTCTAGTAAGGTGGATAGGCCTGTGGATTTTCAAACTATTTTTCTAGTGATTCTGACATGCATTTGTTGGCAGAGAGACACACATAGTTACCGTGGTGTTAGAAGGATGAAATATACTAATGGCAATTGTATTTATTTCAGTGGAACATTCAGTCTTTGTTCAGACATTCAGGAAGCAATAGATTTTTAAAATATTTTTAATACAATATAGTATCTTATAACATCTTTGGCTGTTTTAAGAAGTACATGTAATATTTTTATATATTATTCTCAAGTCACTATCATTGATTAAAACTAAGTACAGAGCCTTAAATGTAATTCAGTGGACATGGCTACAGGGGTGGGGAATGGACGTAGGGCACAAAAGGTGTCTTGCCTAAGGATTACTGTGTATTTCAATGGCTAGGTACAGTGTTTGTCGTACGGTCTGAAAATTGCCAGCTACAAAGTTATGTGGGTAACTTGTTTAAATAACAGACTCTTAGTCCTTGTAGAATTAGTCTTACAGAATTAGAATCTGCAAGTGTGGAGTATGGGAATTTGAAATTTTACAAGATCTGAGTTAAAATTATGTGCTATAACCTTTGATAGCTAACCTGCACCTTTAGAATGTCTTGACAGTTTTAGACTGGCATTCAGAAAGCAGACAATTCAAAATACTATCTTTTGTTATTTCTGAACAGGAAGTGTTGGCATTCAGTACTAGTTTATTGAACAAGAGTAAACCTCTTACTTTGACTTGCCTTCATTTGAAACTCCTCTACCTTGTCACAATGCTCTACATTAGAATAGAATAACGGTAGCAACAGTAATAAAAAAGAAAGCAAAACAAAAAGATAACCACTGCAGTGTATACATCCATTCATTCAGCAGCTGTCTATTGAGTGACTAAAATGCACATAATGGATTCTTAACATTACCGTTCCATTATTGTAGGTGAAATGATTGGTATTCTACAGCAGTTTCTTAATAGTAAAGCTTGAAGGTAATTCATTCAATAAACACATGCAGAACCCCTAATTTTCTGGATAGTTCAGGCTAAAATGCTGTGTTCATTGATTCTTCTACAAAATCGCCTTAGTAATCTTCTCTAAGATAAGAGACTCAAGACACTATTTGGATACTTTGGGCTAATGGAATAAAAATATAATTTTAAAATTATTTGGTAATTTAAGTCCTATTTATTTATAAAAATATGTTAACAGCAGTTTGTTGGGTACTTCACTTTCTATTAAATAATAATTCAATCAGGATTTAGCAGAAGATGTTTTAAAGCTCTCAATATCCTATTAATTGCAATTTTGTAGACTTAGTTTCTTGCTTTACAAATTTTTAATTTTATATTTATATTTTATATTATTAGAATGATAATAGTTGCAAAATATCAAAAGGCAAATGATTCTATGACAACTATCTATAAAAATGATCACTTAGGATATATTATAAATTCATGATGATACTTTAAAAACATTAACTCATATCATAAATAATGATGCAAATACAGTATAATAATTTTTAATTTATTAAAATGAGACTGATTTTATATTACAGTATAATAAGTAAAACCTTCTAGATACTTATTACAAGTGTAGTGAGTTAACCAATTACAAGCTATGTAAATTGCAGCCAAGTGTTTTCCCACTAATACTTGTAATAATTTTATCTCAAAGTATTTGAATATTTTATTTGTAGCTAAATGTGTCAGTGTATATGACTAACTTGAAATGTGTTATCAAATAGAATGAAATTTTCAAAAATAAAATAACTTCGAAAGCAAGTGTATACCTAAGAACCTTGTTGGAAAGAAATCATTAAGAAGTGATAAGCCATGGCTGTATAAACTCAAACCTGTAAGACCCAGGTGTAACTGTCACACAGAATCCCTATATATAATGTTTTATCTAGTTTTTCTTTTGTCCTTTCACTTTTATTTTTTATTTGTATTCTCTTATTTTATTCTTAAAATGTTAATTAAAAAATAAATGATTATATACATTTCATTTAATCGTAGGAAATATATTGAGCTAATATTTAAATGAAACACTCAATATATTTCCTGCATAGATAATCTAAACCTGGCTAACCAGAGCCTGTGGACTTAAATCGCTGATTTGGCAGAAATGCTGTAAGTATGGTTGGAGACTCCTAAGGTCATAGGAAGAAAGTCTAGAATCTCTGGCTGCCATCTTGACATCAAGGAGATACCATAATTAATAGACCAGTAAAGCAAAGCAGAACAGAGCAAGACTGAGCTCTGAATCCATCACTTAAATAACCAGATCCACCTGTTCAGAAGTTAGAGCCATCTCCGGACTACTCAGTTTTGTAAAACAATCATTTCATGCATACAAATATGCTTATCGCTATTGGATTGGAGAATGTTCTCAGGAATTTTTAAATTTTGGTCATTACTTATACATTAATTATTCAGCATCAAGAATGTATATTGCTTAAGCTAGTTTGAATACTTTCTGGTGGTGTTTTTGCAGCCAAAAAACTTGACCAATTTACCAAATATCTGAACTCTGCCTATTACTTTTCACATCTGATGCATAATCAAGTTGAAATGGACATAGTAATTCCAGAAAATGACGTGGGCTTTCATGTATCCAGCGTGCATGCATTTCTGTGGTTCCGTCTAATATGCTGTGCTGTCAATGAGACCTTCTGCAGTGATAGAAATGTTCCTCTATACCTGGTGTACATAATCACTGACTACTGCGTGGCTGGTCTGAACTGAGAACTACCATAGGCGGACATACATATGTCTTTTGAAGACATAGTATGAAAAAGATAAGTGTCATATCTCACTAACATGTTTATATTGATTACTGGTTGAAATGATAGTATTTTGGATTTGCAGGGCTGAAGAAAACTGATAATTAAAATTGACTTCAAATATGTCTCTTTTTTTTTTAATATGACTACTAGAAATTTTTTAATTGCATTTGTGGCTTGCCTGGTATTTCTATTGGACAGATTTGATCTAGAAACATCTTCTGATGAGTAGTTTCTGGGCTTTTCTCTCTTCCTGTTCCCATCGCCTAAGTCCAAATTATCAAAATATCCTAGGTCTTTGTGAGCTACACTGGTAGGTTTATAGCACGACTTCTGTTATCTTTTGGAGTATGTTTGATCGCTATTTCTAGATTCTCCTCAAGAACAGAGATGATCGTGTTGGTCAATGTAACCCCAGCCTCAGTCAGAGTGACCCACATGGTCATTTTTTTCTTTGGTTGGTTTTTAGTTGACTTGACAGTGAAGGGTTTTGGCTTTTGATAACTGGAGGTAGGAGTCCTACAATCAGAGGCTTACAGAGGCCATTTAAGGGCAGTACATGGGTGAGAAGCGGGATGGACTCGACTGAGAGGGCGCTACAGAGTCTAACCTGGAACACAGAACGCCACTGAGAGAAGTCTAGGTGCTCAGCCACCTTTTGCCGTGCAGGTGTTCCAGTCTAAGGATGCCAGACTTTCAAGTTTTTCTGAGAAAAACTCAAAATCCAAATGACTACTTCTTAATACTCCTTAAATATTAGCATAATAATTCAAGCCTTCTAAAAACATTTGCCAGCAAAAGTACCTCTGTGGTCTCCATCTGGAACACAGCCCCCCCCCCACAAAATGGGGCCTGAGGTTTGACTTTTCAGAAGTTCCTTTCTTTGTTTTAGGATTTTGTTCCCTGTTACAGATGTAAGGGAAAGTTGCACATTAGCCCCACAAATTAGTAACAGACTGAAAAGGAAACCACAGGAATTCAGAGTTTCTGACGATCCTTCGTGTTATTGAATCTGCCACTCTCTGTAATTAGGAGACAGCATTAATCATTAATTAGGAAGGAAGCCCTAAGTGAACAGTGTGAGCCATCTCCATGGGAACACCACTGGCTCAGTCTCAACAAGAGTGGAAGACAGGGGAGCACGAAACAGATTCAGCGCACATCTCTGCAGGTCTGATGTAGGTAGCTAATATTCTATCCGTGTAAAAACCAAATAAAACACATTCTCTCCCTTCCGTGTATGGCCGTATTTCCTCTTTCATCCTCTTCTTTTAAATCTTTGGTGATATGTTTCCGTTTGAATGAGGTAGTCCGACCTATAGCACTCATAGGAGTGAAGTCTCTTCTCTCCTTGCAGCATCAAACACGGAAACAAAAGAGCGGTTGTACTGAGTTCATTGAGATTCACTGAAAAGTGCTGCTCGCCTGCCGAGCAGGTGAAAGTTTCCTGCCGGTTTCTCATTTAGGGAAAACCTCTTGGCTCATGCCTTAAGAAGTGCACAAGCCTCTAAAGAGTGCTAGTGAGAACTACATACAGTTTTTGCCTGTAAAGATAGTTAAGTTATACAATGGAATAAGGATCAGAGAATTAATGAGGAAAGAAAGAGAGAGATGGGATGGACTTAGCAGTCTGGGCCTTTTTCTAACAAGCTGTCCTCATGTTTTTTTTTTTTTTCCCCCATCTGCTGGGGAATTTGAAATACCACCTTGCTGGGGAAGCTTATAAAGCAGAGAATGTTGCCACTTGTCTCATCCTTATAAGCCAGCAACATTTTACCTTTCATTGGAGAAGAAATATTTGCACCTGTTCCTATAAAATCATTTATTTGCTTCTGATCTTTTCATCAAATCTTGAGAAAGCTCCCTGTAAGACGGAAGCAAGCAGGGACTGCCTGGATGTGCTCAGGGAAAAGATAGCTGATTTTGGTGGAATTTCTTAACTTAAAAGTTTGGAAAACACAAGCTAATTCTGTTTACCTGCATAGATTAATTTTCTTATTTTCATGTGACAAATAATGTGACCATACAAATACTTTCATTATTATTATAAAGTAGCTAAATATACTCTGTGCCAGACACAGGTGTAAGGGCTTCCCATAAAGGTCGCATCTGCTCTTCATAGCTTGAGAAACATGTAGGTTATTGTTCCTATTTTTAACAGGCTTAAAATGATTAAATAATACAGCAGTTGGTCTCACTATCACCCAGCTAGTAATCGGTGGTCTAGGATTTGAATTAAGTCTGCTCTGGCTCCATCATTAACTCCTGTGAATAACAACAACGAAACAGTACTAGTAATCATTTGCAGTGCATTCACTATAATCCGGGAACTGTTTTAAGCACTTTTCGTATATTAACTATTTAATCACAGCCAGCCTTTGAGGTAGGTATTGTCATTATTCCTATTTTACAGAGTGGGAAACTGAATCACAGAAATAATGTAACTTGCCCAGTTGCCTCCCATGATTTATTAATATGAGCTATAACACACAAAGTAAAGCAAGTCTTTGTGAAACTAAAATCATTAAATTTATAAGCTAAATAGTAGCTCCTAGATGGTATTTCCAACAAATATTTGCTTGGGAAAATGATATTCTTCTTTTCACCCCAGCAACACAATTAATTTATGTATTATCAATATATCTTGCTTTGCAAACTCAGACCCTGGTAATAATTACTTAGTGTTCCTTTGTCGTGATGTAAGAGATTCTCTTTACCAAGGTCCAACATAAGTTACCTTTATTATTGTTAAGTTCTAAAGATTCTGTTTTACCAAATCACTTCTTTTTGTCCTTCTGTTGTTCCTGTTTTCTGTTCTGGCCTTAAATCCCATCTGCTACTACAGCTGTATGTACCGAGTTTTTCTCACAAACAATAATGATAAATTATATATATACACACGTACATGTGTATGATTGGATAATTACTAAGAAACTTCAGAAACTTTTTTGTTTTTCAAATTAAAAATGATTAAAAAGCAAACTCACATCCTTAGAAGCTTGCAGGGTAAGGAATAAATGATCCAAAGAATGATAGCAAACATGCAAAATATAGATCTCGTGGTATCTGGTCTAACAGTCTGAAGTACACAGATTCCTTTTTTTGAAAGTAAACAAGTCAGCTGAAGGACTGAACCAGAGTGACTAATGCAGTAGAGCGATAGAATTGTGTCCTTCCTTCCCCCCACTTAAATATAATGATAGGTTCTTCTGGAACCTGCTTAAGTAAGTGACACTCGTGGAGATGGATTGCTGCGCTGTGACATATGGTGCACTAGTATTGCGCTTGTATTGTAGAGATTATTACTAGCAGCAAGATTTTATAGTTATTGCCCTGTCAAAGCTGGTGTTTTAATCACTATCATCAACACCGCCTTCAGGTTTTACCTTATTTTCTATCCAGCAAGCCAGACCAGTGTGTCATCCAGAAAGAAACTCATTTGTTTGGGCCCATTATTTCATTAAGATATATATTTCAGAGGGACTAGTGAAAGATGGCGTGACAAGGAGGGGAAAGATGCTCATCATGGGGAGTAGAATTTAAGGACTGCGATTACTGACTTGAAGAGGCATCATACCAGTTAGTTTGTGAAGAACCCCTTAAGCCTGCCTTGCAGATGAGGGGGGACTGAGGGTGCAGGTGTTCCCTCTTGTTCCTGAGAGCAATTAGAGATCCAAATTATTTCCACTGTTCCCTAATAAGGCAACAAGTGTCGCCTGATGAAGTTAATTCCAGGCGCTATTAATGTAAATGTTTCTTCAGTTCACTGGCATTTGGTATATTTCACAGCCTCCGAGGGGAGAGGCAAAGAATGCAAACCATCCATAACTTTAAAAATCACAAGTGAAGTGAGAAAGTGAAAGTGAATTAAGGATCGTTTGTCACTTGACCTTTAGTTATTTCACTTTAGTTAAAAAATAAAGTAAAACCAAATAACCCTTTATATGAATCAGATCCTACCCTCCCGTCACCCCCAGGGTCCTCAGAGCTAACCAACCTAATGTCAGCTGTCAGTTTCACAAGGTAGAATAGATCCGAATATTTTCATTTTGTTTTATTTTGAGGGAAACTAGACTATTTCCTCAAATCCTTTTCTGCCTCCTGTTTGAAATATAAATCTGGTTGAGAAGCGCTGATGGCGAAAGTTAGAGCTGTGGGGCTCTTTTCCCCTTTGTTTGTTACAATTGACCTCTTTCCCAGCACATTAGACTCAGCCCCGGACATAAATTGCAAGGTGTTGTGAATAACGTGTGCGTCACTTCAGGCTTTGCTGGTAGAGCTGGTCTTTCCCAGTGTCTCAGCGCATAGCACTTCCTAAAAAGCCAAGAGAGACAAATTTCTCATTTGTGGAGCACAGCAGGTCAGCCCCTTCCATATGCTCAAGATTTGTGGCTCGTATCACAGGCAGCCCATTCTCATCTTTCAAGTCCTAATAGTTCAAGAGCCTCAAATCCCTTTGAACCCACATTAAATGGGTTCTGCAAAACATGCCACTGTATGTGTGGGCTTAATGTTCTCCCAAAGTACAGTACGTCCTCAGCCCTCCTAGACTACCCTTTGACCATCTATCTAAATAGTTCAGTGCCAATCTTTGGTCTGTTTATCATCCAAACACGGTGTGTGTGGATGGCTATGTATACATGGATATTTATGTATAATTCAGCATGCATATTTGTATCATTTTATTCTCTTGGCAAGCACATTTCAAGACCTGGATTTCTCAGCCAAAATGAGTTTCACGATATAAGTATAATGCTGCGTCTCTTTCTTGGCAAGTACAGGGGACACATTGAGATGATTTCTCCCCACTGAGCTCAATCTGCAAGTGTTATAGGACATTCCCAACTGCAATGTGATTTAAAGGAAGAAATCCCTAATCAGTCTGTTCATGCCTGATGCAGGGGGTTTATCAGGAGACATGAGGTCCATTTAGTCTCCGTCCCATTGGTACCAGTATTTTAGGAGAGTAGCCCAAATATTCTAGCTGACCTTGTTGCTCTATGTCCTTTCATATAAAGAATAAGTGTTTTAGATAAACATCTTATCTTAAGCTCTTCTCAGTTTGGTGGTAACTGAAATTGACTCTTGCTTAGAGTCACTGTTTTTTTAATCACTGTTAAATGTGTTTATTAAAAACATCTTCTGTTCCAGTAGCCTAGGGACACAAGTGAACTAACCTGTTCTGGGCATTGTTGTTTCTGTAGAGCCAGCCTCCCATCTTCACCTACGAGCTCATTCTCCTTCCATCCTCTCACCCTTTGGGGAAACTTCCCTTTTATTATTATCTGTGTTTCTGGTGCCATCACAGTAGGGAAGATAATCCTTCATCATTATTGCTTTTGAAAATGTTCCTGGCATCTCTTATAGGCTTACTCTTCCATGTAGAATTTAGAATACATTCTGTAAATTATATTTCCCCATATTCCACCAAAAAACTGAGATTTTGACAGATGTTGATATCTATTGTTTAAATAATTGAGGAAGAATTGAAATATCCCCATCTTGATTATTTCTGCATTTACCTTGGCAAGGCTCTCCATTAATCCAAGCACTTTTTTTCCCCTCCAAATTTATAGTTTCCTATTATTCAGTTTGTCTCTGTGACTTTTTAAATTCTGTTGCTTTCGTGAACTAGATCTTTTCCTTACACATCTTATAACTGGATATTGATGGAGTCTAAAAGAGTATTGACATGCATATCTTCTCACCTTCTAACTTACTAAATTATTTCATTCATTCTAGAAGGTTTGGGTTCATTCTTTTCTGTTTGTTTGTGTAGGTATAAACCTATCTGTGTATGGATAATAATGAAACAAAAAATGACAAATCTGATTCTCATTTTTTAGCATTACGTTTCTCGTATTTTCTGAGTCATTATCATCTGCCGAGTTGTCTCTCAGACTTCCCTAGTAAGAACACACCCTGTGCATCCTGTAAGGCCCAGGTCGAACACTCCCTCTAGAATAAAGGACACTCCACTAACCTCAACAATAAGCAGTGTCCTCCTTCTAGAAGTCGCCATACTGTATTATCTCTCTTAGCGTTTATAATACTTTTCTTCCCTGTATTGTGTTTTTTTTCTTTGCTTTATTTATTTATTTATTTATTTTTAAAATACATCTTTATTGATGTATAGTCAGTTTACAATGTTACATCAATTTCTGGTGTACAGCACAACACTTCAGTCATTTGGGAACATACATACATTCGTTTTCATATTCTTTTTCACCAGAAGTTACTACAAGATATTAAATATGGTTCCCTGTGCTGTACAGTATGCACTTGTTGTTTATCTCCCTGTATTGTGCTTTTATATTTAACTTCTTTTATGTGTTGGAATACAGAGAGCATGTCTTTGCTTTTAGTCCATTCCCTAAAAATTTGCCTAATAAATACACACTTCACTTGGTATGTAGAGTTTTCTCCTTGACAAAATGAGGATAATAATAGTACTTACCTATAAAGTTGTGTTAGTGATATTGTTATTATTTTGACAGAAAGAAATTAATAGAATAGGATAATTATTACTAAATGCGTATAACATGGGTATTTTTCTTTATAAAAATATGTCACTATTTCTCCCACATTTTTAAATAATAGTTCCCGCCAGTTTGTCTTCTGAGGAGGAGCTGTTTGGCACTGCGGAGTCTTTCCAGAACCATTTTTGTGCATTAGGGTTGCATTGGCACTGTACATTTTTCCAGCTTCCAGCCTTTTTGTAAGGACAGGCTGTCTGTTTTATTAAACAATTAAAATTGTACTCTTGAGTTTGCTGAATTGTTTGAGTGGGGGCCACACAGGGAGTGATTTGTCTGCTTCAGGTTTGTCTACTCGGCCTTCTGTGCACTTCGCATGGTTAGATCTCATTCCTCTAACTGGCCCGGTACAAAAGTGTTCTCTTGGCTTTCACTGAAGTCTTTTCAACGTAGACTGAAGCAACAGAATTACTTGGTTTTCCGCTATAGTCTATTATCCCTTAGTGCACCTTTTACTTCAGGACCACTGATTGGCCCCACTCCTTCTCTAGATGATTTATATAAAGAACTTCATGTTGCTAACTTTGAAGTCACTGCAGAATTGCTCTTAGTTAAACTCCTGGGTCATTTTCATTTCTAATTTGCAGTCACTACACAGTATGTGTTTCTCTAGTTGCCTCACTTTGACCACTCTTCCCTCTTAAACTGATACCTTTATCACTTGACAAGGTCATTTGGAAGCTTTTTGCAACTTTCAAGTCCTTTGTGACCATATCATCTGGTCCCCCTGCCTAGGGTTTCAAAAAGTTTTTCAGATATTCTTTAGGTCTCCCATTTTTTTCTCTACTTTTCGCTTTCTAAAAATTGTATTCTTCTTCCAACTAATGCTCTTGTTATGTCTAGTCATGGTCTGTTTTCCACCTTCATTCTCCTAGACTCACCAATGACTTAACTACATACTAGTCAGATGTTGGGGGAAAGGGGTCTCTTTTCAATGTTTTGTTTTCTATTGTCTTTGTCAGGGTTATGAATATGGTTATTCAGTTATGTCCTGTGCTGGGCCACCCTGATGAAGGGGCAAAACATCTGAAACCCAGTCTGTTTTCTGCTTGCCTTCCTCTGGATAACCTGGACTGTGTCCACTCAGAGGCAGGGTCCCTTTTGCTAATTTACAAAATCCCATTGTGCTAAACTGTGATCTTGCTCTTCATTTGCAGACTTTTTTTTTTTTTTAACTAAAAGATCAAGGATAAAGAAAGGAAGAAAGGCTTGATGAAAGTAAGAAAGGAAAGTTGGAAGGAGGGAGGGATGGAGGAAAAATTACAAAAATGAGAAAAGGAAACAGGATAAACAAATGAATTACTCTTTTGAATATTACCTTTTACAGAGGGATTATTTGGGGGGTGATAGATAAGTATAATTGTTCTATTTTCTTTGTGAGGTGAATTATGATAGAAATGATAATTAAATAGCTGGGTCTTATTCCCACAAATAACATGGTTGGATTATGATGTGTGTCTTTGCAACTTTGTAACCACTCTTTTTGAGTACACATGTATTATTCTTTCTTTCTTTTTTTCTTTTTTTTTGTTTTGTTTTCTGCTTTGTCACTTCTCTTTAGGGATCTGATTGTGAAGCAATGCAATTCATTTAATTTGAAAATACTATTTAAAATACATTTTATTAAATATTTTGATTTTAAGGAAAATTGATTTTTCTAATTAAGTACCCTATAATGTTTGAAATATCTGATGAGGCATTTGTAAAGATACATTTGATATTTGTATAGAAGCCTGCATCATTTAAATAGCTTAATGTAGATATATTGACGGTAATAAAACCGTGAGAGTTGATTTCATCATTTGTTCATTAGTAACCATTTCATATACATCAAAACACTGTTAAATCATTGAAGAGCTTTTTCATTAAAGGCACTGATGATAAAGTAAAAATATTTTTAAAACCTTTAACGTATATCAGTGGATGTACTTCGTTCAATTTATTTTTATCTATGAATTTTATTGACATATAACATATACAGAAGGGTTTACTCATCATAAATTCAATGAATTTTTGTAATGTGAACACATCATGGCATCTGCCAACCAGATGAAGAGCTAGACCATTACCAGCACATCAGAGGCCTGGTGTCGGTCCCTAGCCTATCTAACTGAAGGGAACCATTACACCTTCATCTGATGTTGCTGTCCATAGATTCGTTCTATTTATAAACGTTGTTCTTTTGGCTTTTTCACTCAATATTTTGTAAGAATCATCTGTGTTGCATGAAAAAGGTGTGCTTTCATTCTCATATTTTGCAGTATCTGTATGACTCTGTAGTTCATCTACCCCTCCTACTGTTGAACTCTTAGGTATTTTTCAGGTTTCACCATCACAAATAATACAGCTAAGAAGACCCTTGTATGTGCCCTTTGGTCACATATGTACACATCTCTATTGTACAGTCCAAGAGTAGATAATGAGTCACAAGTCACTTCTAGATTTAGTTTTTTCTTTCTCTATTTTCCTTCTTTCCTTCCTTCCTTTTTTCTCTCTCTCTGTCTTTCTTTCACTATTCTTTTCTGGTTACTCTAGCTCTTGATTTATTAAAAAAATATTAAAAGGTACCAGTACTATTAGCATTTCCCACGTAATGCTAGAATGTTAGAACATATTAACTCTACCTCATTCTCAACTTTTTGCTATCATGCTTTATTCTTCTACATGTATTTTATTAATTTTTTATTGAAATATAGTTGATTTATAATGTTGCATTTTATAATTTACAATGTGTTTTACAATTTATAGTGTTGTGATTTACAATGTTGTACAGTAGGACTTTGTGGTTTATCTATGTTATATGTAGTAGTTAGTATCTGCAAATCCCAAGTTCCAAATTTATCCCATTTTTATTTTTGTTGGATATAGAATGCTATGTTAGCAGTTATTTTCTTTCGAAACTTTACATTTGCTGCATATTGAAGATTTCAGAGTTTTAGCTTTAGTTCTTTCCTTCTCTCTAGTACTGTCAACCCCCAATGTGTCAGCTGCATTTCAAAGCATTCAAAGAAATTTTTGAAAAAATATACTCAAGTTTTCCAGTTTTTTTTTTTTTTTCATTAGAAGTTTTGGTCTTTTACAAACTGTTTTATCATAGGCAAGAATAAAATTATTTTTCTTTAATGCTCTTAAAGCTTGAATCTAATAAATTAACCAACAAATTGAAAGATATGAATATCAAAAAAGTAATAACAGTAAGCCAAAGGTATCTTTTAAATGAATCAATAATGGCTGATACAGTTTTGCTAAACAGTTAGTAAAGCTCAAGGGAATTGAGAATTGTAATTTTTGTTTTACAAATAACTCTTGTCTGCTCCCACTCCCCACAGTCCCCAACGCAATCATTCTTATGGTCTCCATGGCTCAAACAGTTGGTGGGGTGAACACTTGAATGAATGAGGAAGGAAATGGCTCTGCCTACTGATTTGGGATAAATACTTGTCTAAATCATCCTGACAGACTTCAGGTCCTCTTATCTTTAAGCTCAAGTGTTAAAATAAAGGCGAAGTTCATTATCATATGTAAATAACAAATCTTCCTGACAAAGAAAAAATATGGGGACTGAATAAGAGCTTAAGATTTTAAGATACTGTAAAAATTAGTCCATCAAAATGTTCTGCTCTTAAATTTCAGCCACTCACATCCAGCAATTGCTTCAAAACTTAAATAAAGATGTGTAAAAGAAATTACTTATATTCCTGGCTTTTTATGCAGTCATTGAATATATTCAGAGCCTTTAGCCATCATTATTAAGGGTTGAGTGTTGAATACGATTTAAGGAAGGAAACAACAGAGAGACCACAATCACAATCACAGGACCCAATCAACATAAATTTAACTTAAATTTGCCTTTTTATAACATGCGGTCAGCCAGCTTGTAAGTTTCCACATTATAATTAAGAATAATAAAGATTTCCTGATCCTAAATTCTACTTTTCTCTGATCATCTCTAACTTAACTTGCAATTAAAAAGATCACACATTTAAAGGAGTTGTGTCTCTGTTGACTTGCTAATTAATTGTTTATTTGTTTTACAAATCCATTTTTTGCCCAAAACTGACCTAATTTTCACAGCCCTGATTAAACTGAGAATCAAATTAGAGGATTTGTTTTCTTCTTCAGTACTTACATTACATTGGTTCAGAGGTGAAAAAAATACAAGGAAAACCAGGATGCCTTTGGGTGAAATTCCCTTGCCAAGTTTAAGTATTTATGTAAAACAAAATCTGCTTAAAATGTATCACACTTGTCCATTGTTCTGACTGTAAAATGTGGAATGAAAAGGGCTTAATAGGTGCAAGTAAAATCATCATAGTTAATCTTTACTCAGTGCTTATTATTCTCTCTGGTGTGTTCTGTGTACCTTACCTCCATTAACCCTCACACCAACACTATGAAGTAAATGTTGTTATCTCTGTTTCACAGACCGGGTGAAAAACTGGCCTAGAGAGCTTAGAGAAGTTGCCTAAAGTCATGCAGCTTTTAAATGGGTAGATCAGAGTTCATCTTCACATAATTTGACTTCAGAGCTAGTGTGTATAAGCAGCCCATAATTCTACTTCCATTCTTTCTTTAACACTTAAATTATTTTTTTCAAACTCATTATTGAAGGAGTAATGAAATACATGTGCCCCCTAAAATACGTGATTTATACATATTATCAGTTTTAAACAAAATTTTCAGTTTCTCCTATTCACCTATGAAGTGCTTAATATAATAAGAAATCGTAATTAAACCCATATAAAACAACTTGCTAAATTATAAATCTCATTGATTGTTTTCAAATTATTACATACAGTGGATTAGAAACTACAGTATTAGTTGAGACAGTAAGATGATTAAGATAACAACCTTTGTGTCAATTGGTCTGTTTATTTTGTTTTCTGTAGAAAAATGAATCAAATTGACCATGCAAGAGGTGAATCAGCTCTACCATAGTGTCTAATTTACAGCCTCAGCAGCTGACTCTTGCCTGTGTAGAGGAGAGAAAGTTTTGCCTTATTCCCGTATAGGTGTTTTAGCTGGTCTAGTGATTAAGTAGACATAGAACAGATTAACAGGAGAAAAAAAAATTAATTTTGTACATACAGGTACTCAAAGGTATAAGGCTCTCAATCAGGCAGTTGAGGCTTATATGCCATCCTAAGCTAAGGGAAAGGAGACAAGGATCTGGGACTTCAAAGAGGAGAACAAGTCATAGGCAGATGGGAAGAGCAAATATTTGGTAAATAAATGTTTGCTATGCCATGCTATAAGCTTCTGATGTAAAATGTTGTGTCCGGTATTATTAGCTGTCTACCTGATACAGACCCTCTATCTTAATTCTTTTAGGCAGTTAAGGGAGAGATGAGGAAAAAAACAAATACAGAAACCAAATTCTTCCTGAGTCTGTTAGTTCCTGATTGCCTTCAGCTAAAATAATCCACATGCCAAAGTGACATATTTTGGGGTCACATATTCTGCTCCCCACTCACCTGTAACATAAAGAAGGCTCCGAGTGATAGTAAGGAAAATATATTTGGATTCTAAATAAACTATCTCTTTGTAGGTATGTGTAAATATAACTGCTTCTACAAGAATTTTTCTCCCTCTTCTCTTTAAACTTCGTATCCAAAGTTGTTGCGTGAACTGTTGATTTCCTGTAGATTACAGTAAGAATGCTTGATCACAAGTACTTGCTTATCTTCATAAAATCTGAGGTTGAAGCAGCAATAATGTTAATCATCTGTATTTGCATCTAGGTGAGACAGTATATAAGGCCAATTCTGAGAAGTAGGAATTATTTTTTTGATTGCCTCCTCCAAATTATTAAGCTTTTATTCTTTGGAACTACCACTGTAACACCTCATCCAATGAATATTTTCTAGTCTTTTAATCCATTAAAATCTAGCTATCTGGTGCCCACATTTTTTCAAATATTTTCTCTTTCCTAAATAACAGCTAAATAGGTATTCTGAATTGTTAATGAGATAAACATTCACCAATTACCATAGTTAATGCATTTAAATATGATGGAGTAAACTATCACCTCTAAAGCAGACACTATGTGCCAAATATTCTTATAAGTATTTTAAAATATAGTATGGCTAATGCTTGCTTGTGATAAAGCTATTATTATCATTCTTATTACAAACAAGGAAATTTGCCCACAGAAGGGTTAATTCACTTGCCAATGGCCACATGGCTCCCCAAGTCCCAAGTCATATGTAGGGGATTTACATCAGTGTTTTATTTTTAAAGTAGATGCTCTTTCTATGAATCACAGTCCCTGGAACTGGAAAAAATAATGTCAGTCATTTAGTCACCCAGAGGAAGTGGGTATAAGAAGCAGATTAGAAGTCCCAGGGCAACTGTCAATGTATTTGAGAAAATAGCCCGTTCAAGCTAGCTGACTGGTTTGAAACTTTGTTCCCTCTTTATGTCAAGCAGTGAACAGCTGAGATACTTGCTGTGGATTGTAAGAATTAGGAAACATCTCCTCCCTCCAGAAGACCGACTGGTATTATTAGTGGTTAGGGACTCGAAGGCCTTCATGGCCAGAAGTCAAGCTGCTAGCATGTTGTATTCGACAGCGATCCTGTGACTCATTCATAGTCATTGAAGGCAATTAATGGTAAATAGAAATAGCACCTTAGAATAGGTGGATATGGAATGCCAGACGCGAATAACTAAAAATCAACAAGCATTTGAGGAAAATCAATGGCATGAAAGACAAGAAACAAAACTGATAAATGGAAAAAATAACATAGAAAGCCATAATGTTAATAGAGCAGATGCAAGAATTTTTTAAAATATATTTTATATTTTCAGAGAGTGAAATTGGCCATTACATCTTTGGGTGTCTTGGGGAGTGTCTGTTTTAAAAGAAAGCAAATAAATACCTTGGAAATAGAAAAATAGTACCAAGGAGAAAATATTATTTAGACAGGCTCAGATAGAATAGGCAGATTTTTTAAGTCGAAAACTGGAAGAAAATTACTGAAAATACAGTAAAGCTGAAGGTTAAAATTATGAAAGAGAATTTAAAATTCTTGGATGAAAAAGAAACATAAAAAACATATTCATCAATTAAGACTTCTAAAGAGATAAATCTGTGAAAAAGGAAAGGAAATAATCAGAGGCAGTAGAAGAAAATATCAAGAGCTCATGAAGTTATAATTATTCGCAGAGGAAGTAACCACCAACTCTCAAGTGGGACACATGAAAAAGGAAGTACATCTACATGTTGTGCACAAAAGGTATTACACCAAGGCTGATGAGAAAATCTTAGGATTTTTAAAGGGAATTTAAAATAATTAACTACAAAATAAAGAGTCAGTATCCCAAGACAATCAAGAAGACCACTGAATACTAGATGACGATAAAACGATAATACAAAATTCTATACTCTGCTGTAGCAGCATTCCAGACAGAAGGAACCGTTTCACTAATAAAAGAACTGAGAATTCTAACCACCCACAGACGTATTGTAGAACACTTCAAGAGAAAATAGGTTAGCAAAGTAGATTTAAAAATTCAAAAAGCAGATACAGAATAAGAGAAATAACAGCAGAGAAACCAGGAAGTGATATGATTAAATAAATTTTAAAAAAAACCTTTTGATTGTAAAATAATCATCTGAAAAAAAATCTCAAAGAAGTAAAATGGTGGGAAGGGAAATTGTGGAGTCATGCTAGAATGCGATATCAGAATATAAAGCATAAAGCATGGAAATTGTACTGTCTGTTTTTAATGGCTACATTTAAGGGTAAAAAAATTGTAATCACACGAACAGGAATGGTGCACAAAAACTTCAGGAAGTTAATGCTCTCAGAGAGAGGAATAACGTTAGAAATGGAGAGGAATATTCTCTGTACTGATTCTTTTTCTCCTTTAATCTCAAGCGAAAAAAAAAAGATAATTTTGGATATAGCTGGGTAATGGGGGTTGCTGTATCATTCACTGTGATTTTCTAAATGTCTGAAATATTTCAAAACATAACATAAAATATCATGAAAGTCTAAACAAGTGAATAAGGGAAAAAATGGTGGTATTTCCTATAACAAACTAATTAATAATGTTCTGACCTTCTCTTTAAAAAACAAGCAAAGTGAGAACCATAAATCACGATATACACAAAAAATACTTCCCTGATGGGCTAAATAGTTAAATTTAGGGCCAAATATAAAAGCATTTGAAAGAAGTTGTGAATAATTATTACAATTTTTCTAGTAGTAGCCAGCCTGCCAATGCATGTGAATTTTAAAGCAAAAACTGATAGTTTTAACTATATAAAAGTTAAATGCTCTGTAGAGGTGAAATACTTAGAAAATACAAATATTAAATTGGCATATTTGGATAAAATATGTGTTTTCTTTGTATAATATGGCTAAAAATTAGTATCAGGAGTATTAAAAGAAATACTAAAATCAGTAACAAAAAGATAGTTTATAGAAAAAAGACAAAATAAAGGAAAAGGCTTTGCACAAAAGAATAATGTAATATGTATTTCAGTAAATGTATAACAAGATAACTGAATAATTTGAGAATGCAAATTAAAATAGGTTTACTTTGCCCATTACATTTGCAAGAATAACTAAAAGTGATTAATGATATCAATTAGGGGTAAGGTTTTGGAGAAACACAATATCCCATTTGCCAATGATAAGATAAATTTATAAAACATTCTTACGAGGATAATTTGACAGTAACTATCAAAATTTGCAATTTGCTTACCTAGTCTTACAGTTACTATTATAGAACTAGGTGTTTAGCCCAAAGAATTACTCACAGATGTGCACAAAAATTCACATATTTGAATGTATACATACATATATGAATAGCACTTATAATAAAAAAAATTAATTGAACATAACCTAAATTATATTCAATAAGTCTTGCCTTCATAATATGGCTTACAATACAGTAGATAAAAAGAATGAGGTGAAATCTATATGGATGTATTTGACAAGATTTCCACATCACATTAGTAAATGAGGAAAGAATATTTCAGAACAAGGCACAACAGTACCATTTTTGGCTAAATCATATAAAATAAAATAGTATACTTTTATGTACCATATATATCTAAGTAAATACTTAAACGAAGGTCTTGAAGAACGAGCAAACTATTCACAGTAATTCCCTTTGAAAAGGGAAGTACACCTCTGAATCTGCTCAATTTTATTAATCTAAAACTGCTCTGAAAAAATAATCTTAAAAAAAGAGAATTGCAGCTTGGGTTGAGGAAAGGTGGACACTGTGAATTTTTTTTACTTAATACACTTTTTGATCGTTTGAATATTTACCATGAAAATATATTAATATATTTTGTTTAATTAAATGCATTAGTATTTATTAGATCAAATATTTCAGTATCCGGTGGACACCTTCTACTTTTTCTTTGAGGCACTTATCTAACTGTAATACGTTAAATTACTTCAGAAAATCTCTATTTAATATCTACAATCCATTTGGTCCTTCCCTCTTGGTGGCTTGAAAAACTCCAGGCATCATAGTTGCATTCAAGGCAAGAACAAAGTAGGAAGGAATGGTGCAGGCTGTATCTGTCCCTTTTATTACAGAAGCAGAAGTTCTCAGAAACCCACCAAGCAACTTCTGCTTACATCTCACTCTATGTAACTATGTTGCCTTGGTAAAAGAAATTATGAAAATTAATATTTGATTTTCCAAACTTTAAACTTACATGGAACAGGAAAATATTTGGAAAGGGCTGTGAGGTCATCATCTGCCTTATCAGGTTTTACATTTTTTAACCTGATAATTTAAATTTTATATAAATTCTGCTGATTGCATTTAACTGGCAGCAAAAAAAAAAAAAAAATCTACACTGTAGATATCTGCCAGAGAATATAATTTCTAACTCACTGCTTCTAGATAAGTATGTATAATTATACAAAACTGTCGCCAAGAGAACCAATATTTAGGAAGACTTTCCTGGAGGCTATAGCCTGTCCATTCCAAACACTTTAAATTCTGTTCTGTAAGTAATCAGCCAGCTCAACATCATGCACTCTCCCACCTCGCTTCTTTTGCTTTAAATTGTCTTTGAATTACTTTTCTCAAATTGGTCTTGGCAGTGATACCATCATCCAGTCACGAAGAATATTGTAAGAAACCACCCTGTGCAACTAATTACTGTGTTTTCTTACAAATTATATATCTGTATGCAGTGTTGCAGAATATAAAACTCCGTCAGTTAAACAATTTCTATGTTTTGAAACCTTTTTCTTTTAAATTTAAGGATCAACACTAAATATATTCTTTTTTCTGTGAGAGTGTACAGTTTTCAATAATACGATTTTTAACGTTTGCTTTTTGTTCATTGAATTGATGTGCTGTAATTCATTTAACTAATTCTCTGCTGCTAACTAAGCATACAGCAGTTTCCGGTAGTGCTGCTATTAGAAAGTTTCAATGAACATCCTTGTCACTAAATCTTTTTGACCCTCATTGACTATCCCAGAAATGGATCAATGGGTAAGGGTCGGTTTAAGTCTTTTAATTTGCAATGAAGTGGTATTTTAAGGGAAGTGAGTGACATGAACTGGTAAAGAGGAGGCTGGGGAATATTTTATTTGAAAGAACTTCAGTGATCAAAGAAACAGCAGTAAGCCTAATATATGATTTGGCACAGCAAACATATTGATTTGGTAGGAGTGATGATAATGTTGGAGAGTTGAGGATGGAAATGCATTCAAAAAATATACTGACAAGTAAGGAGGTTGCCCTGACAGGGATGATGAATAAAACAGTGTGAATGAATTTGATGGGGTTTGCAGGTAGTATGACACCTATGGTGCCATTTTGCCTAAGAGGGCGAGGATAATGCAAAGCCAGGTTTGTAGGAAGCTTAACCTGACCACAGTGCATGGAGTGAAATGAAGTTGTATGAGATGGCAAGTGGAATAATAGGGATATGATGTGCTCATCAGTGGGCTTTGTATTAAATTGCAAATTAATATTGTGTGTGTTTTCCTTTTAAATTCTTAACCTTTTGCTTTAAGTCAGGAAGACATGTACAAAACAACATGTATATGAATGTAAAAAGTAATTATATATTTATCTGTTTAGAATAGTATTTTCTTTGACTCCTCCTCCATAATTCCTATGGGAATATAGTTTTTTCTTTCTATATAAAGAATCTTATCTACTGCTATGTGTACACATAGCCATGTATGTATACTCAGGTACACATGTCTATACAGTGTACACATACAATACACATCAAAGTGTTTTTTAAATTGTTTTTCAAAAGAAGATCAAATTATACATAAACATTTTTTTTTTGGTAGCACCCTATGCAAACCATTTGAGTCACCTAGAATATTTCTAATTCTTTTCTTAGACTGTACAAATTTTCACATAATGGACATTCTAAAATTTATTCATCCATCCTTCTTTCTGAGCATTGGCTTTGTTTCCAGGTTGTGTGTGTGTGTGTGTGTGTGTTTCCATTATGAATAATGGTATCTCACACATTCTTGTTCATGACTGCCCTAGACCAAATTTATAGCACTCCAAACTGGCTTATCGCTATCTGTACTCCCATCTCCACAAATGGCTTTTTGCTACAGAGAAAATCAAATGGCCACCATTACTTCATATCTTCATCTTTGGTTCTCTAACCTTCCCTCAAGGGTTAAGATGGGTTTCCATCACACCTGGCATGGAAGAAGTACTAACTTTCAGTGTGCTTTCACTAGCAGCTTAGTGGTATTTTTTGAATTGTAAATTTGAAATAAATACTATCTTTGATGAAACCTACCTTATTTTAATTTTTATTTTATCACTTTTGCTTGTGGTTTTATATCTAAGACATCTAGAATAGGTAAATGGAAAATTAGTAAGCATATAGAAAACTTGAAAACTATTAACCAACTTGAACTAATTGACAATTATAGAATGCTTCCATCAACATCTACATAATATACCTTCTTTTCAAGTACACTTTAAAAACATTTGCCAACTTAAACATATTCAGGACCATAAAATAAGTATTAATAAATTTAAAGTAACTCAAACATAAAATGGAGGTCCTCTGGTTAAAACGGAATTAAGTTAGAAAGTGACAACAGAAAGATATCCATAAACCCCCCAATATTTAGACACTAAATAATATACTTCCAAATAATCCGTGAGTCAAAGAAATTAAAAGTGAAATTAGGTAATGTTTTGAATTGACTGAAAATGAAAACATATCAAAATTTGTGGCGTGCTGATAGAGCAGTACTTCGAAGGAAATGTACAGCAGCTTATATTAGAAAATAGCAAAAGTTTCAAGGCAATGACCTCATCCCCCCTTTTAAAAAGCTAGAAACAAAAAAGCTAGAAAAAAAGATGAAACCCAAAATTAGTAAAAGAAAGGATATAATAAAGACCAGCATGGAGTTCAATGAATTCCCAAATCAGAAAAAATAATAGAAATTAGGGAAACTAAAAGATGTGTCACTGAGAGGATCAATAAAATTGCTAAACTTCCAAACTGATCATTTGACAAATTAATCAGGAAAAAAAATAGGTAAGGCATGAGTTCTCAATGTCAAGAATGAAAAAGTGACATCACTAAAAATGTGCAGATATTAAAATGACAAAAAGGGAATATGATGAACAATGTCATGTTAAATTCACAACTTAGATGAAATGGACACATTTCTTGAGAGACACGAATTAACAAAGCTCACACAAACAGAAATGGATAACTGGAAACTCCCTTTACAAAGACAATTCAGGGTCAAGATGGCTTCTCTGGGCAATTCTTCCAAACAATTAAGGAAGGGGTAGGGGAAGCAACATTTCTAAGTAAACTTTTCCATAAAATTTAATAGGAGAGAATATTTCCCAATTCATTCAATACGGCCAGCATTACCATGATACCAAAATTAGCTTAAAAACATTATAAGAATCCAAAATGACAGACAACTTTGCTTATGAACATACATGCAAAATTCTTAAAATTTTCGCAAATCTAATCTGACATTATATGAAAAGGATAACACGTGAAGACCAAGTGGTGTTTATCTAGGAATGCAAATGTCATTTAACATTTAAAAATCAGTCAGTCCATTTCCCTTTCCTTAAACAGCGCTGTGCATAGTGACCTTTCTTGCAAAGAGTACAGTGTGAAAACAGGGAACAAAAGAATAACTTTACAGTAGAGAAATCTGACAAACACTTCCTCAGCCAGGTGATCAAGGTAAACATAAACAGTTATAAATTATATTGATAGTTTGTGTTATGATATGACTCTATGAAAATGACCCTTTTACATTCCTGATCTGCCAAAAACCCATAATCCCGATCTAATCATGAGAAAAAAATGCAAACAAATTTCAATATAGGGAATACATATAAAATTCCCTTCAATACTCCTCAAAACTTTAAGTATATCAAAAACATGTCAAATTTGAGAAACTGTGACAGCCAAGAGGACTCTGAAGTGACAAGACTGCTCTAGACTGCATGTTTGTATCCCCCCACAATCCCTATGTTGAAACCAAATCTCCAGTGTGTTGGTATTTGAAGATGGGGCTTTGAGGAGGTGACTAGGTTATGAGGGCAGAGCTCTCATGAATGGTAATAGTGTCCCTATAAAAAAAGACTGTGGAGAGCTCACTTATCCCTTCTACCATGTGCGGTTATAGCAAGAAGACTGCCATCAATGAACCAAGAAGTAGGTTCTCCCCAGAAACTGATTCTGCCAGTGCCTTGTTCTTGGACTTCCTAGCCTCTAGAATTGTGAGAAACAAATTTCTGTTGTTTGTAAGACACCCAATTTATTGATAATTTTTATTATAGCAGACCAATGTTATAGACAATGACCAAATATAATGTGGTGTCCTAGATGTGAGCTTGGAGAATAAAAAAGACATAGGGTAAAAACTAAAGTAATCTGAATAAACTATGGATTTTAGTTAATAATAATATGTCAGTGCTGTTTATCAATTATAACAATCACACAATAGTAACATAAGATTAACAACAGTGGAAACTAGGCATGGAGTATACGTAAACTCTAATATCTTCTGAAGTTTTTTTGTAAATCTAAAACTGTTCTAGAAATAAAGTCAGTCAATGCTATCAATTCACTATAATGAAGTCTATTCAATTCACTATATGAATAGACTTAAAATGAAAAACCAGATGGTCATTTCATTAGATGCAGAAAAAGCACTTGACATAATCCATCATTCATTCTCAATAAAAACTCTCAGCTAACTGGGAATATAAGGAAATTTCCTCATGCTGATGAAGGGCATCTATAAAAAATTTACAGCTGACATCATATTTAACAATAAATGGCTGAATGCTTTTCACCTAGGTCATAAATAAGGCAAAGATACTCTTTCTCACTACTTTTTTCACATTGTACTAGAGATACACTAGCCAGTGTCATAAGGCAAGAAAAAAAAAGACATCTCAATTGGGAAAGAAGAAATAACGGCAGGAAGACTCAATAGTCTTGGCTTTTGGGGGTTCAAGGAGATCCTCAGTCTTTTTGGAGTTCAAGCAAACTCACATATACTCAATGGTGACCACTCGGCAAGAGGTTCGTAAGTCTCTAATTTGAAAACTTACCTGAATATACTGCCTTCTTGTCCTCATTTCTGTGACCTGATGTTCTCCAGTCTCTCTCAAGCACTTCTGGGAAGAAAGCCCTTTATCACATCTCTGACAAAAAACCCAGCAGAGCCCAAGGCATTTTGACACCCAGTTAACTTCATGTCCTAACAGCTGGTTGACACTGGAGTGTGTCAGAGTTAGTCGTGTACTTAACTGCAATGCTGTCATAAATTCTCAGGTATTTCCAGAGATTTGCTGTCAAGAAAAACAATGGTGGTGTTCATGATGGCCTAAATGGTTTAAAAACTCCTGATAGTACAGCCTAGACTGCAGACAGAGCAATGCTGCCCGTGTACTCGTAAGACTTTCCATGAGAGCACTTTAAAAAAAAATAATTCATCCTCTTAATGTATAATGGAACATGAACTCACAGGCTGTTGGCAATTAAAATTAAACCTTATTTATCTTTTAATATAGTACTGTATTCTTGTGTAATTGAGTAAGGATTGATGCCAGTTGTGTGATGGACAGTAAGCTTATCCAACATGACAGAGAGAGATTTCTAAGAAGACAGATTCCACTGTTTTTGTGTACAAGGGGGGTGAATAGACCGTATCAGCAACATTTAATTATTCTGTAGATAATGATTCATTTGAGGAACACAACTTTTCACAGAAACAGAAAAGAAGACAGGCCAATACAATTACTATTTTGTCTAAGTACACTGGTGGGAAACCATAATTAGTTTTTCATTAAATTTGCATGAAGTGATTTTTAAAATATAACAAGGAGGAGTTAAATGCATGTATTTAAAACCAGAAAGTTTGAATGTGAATTAACTTTATAATATAGGCTGATTTTTTTTTAAGGCAAAAGTACAAGTGGTGATTTCTCAGATTTAAATTAAAAGCTAATCAGAGTTTTAAAAAGAAAAGTCACTTAAAATGCAAGGTTTCATGAAATATGTTCCGAACACTCAGTTGGATATTCCATGATGGATGTTTTCTAGTCTTCCTTGTGGGCTAACTTTTAAAGTTGTACATATGACTTTAATTACAAGACCTCAGCTCCTGTGTTTAAAAATGTATCTCTAGACCAGTACATAATTATCTGTATTTTGTTTGCTACGCCAAGCTTATTAATGTGCTTCCACTGGTATTAATGGAGAATAAAAATGAGGTATTGTTGTGAAATGTATGAGCTGAGCCCAAAACATGTGCCCTTAAGTAGAAAGATTGCCACTGTTTAATTTTACAAAGCAGAAAACCTTCTCCAAAAACGTGGATTGAATAATTGAAATGGAAAGATGAATTACTCCACTCAAACATCTCAATTTTAGCTTGAAGTTAGCTTCTTGCTAGGTAAAAATTATTTTATTTCTTATCATTAATAATTTTCTAAGCTTTAACACCACAGACCAAAGGCCATTCGCTTTAGCCTCGCAGACATTTGTACGCTATCATTCATACTCATGTGGCAAAACCATGACTCTGGTTAATACCGCCTGCTGCCTGTATCACACCTGCACCTGCACAGGTGAACACAGGTGGAGACACACATGGCTTGTGCTCTCCCACCTTTGCAGCTGACTATTTTAAATCTTTTTTCTTCTCAGATCTCAATCCTTGCTTCCAATAGAGGGATTTAGAGGAGAATTTTGTAAGCTCCTCCCACCTTGTATCCTGAACCACCTTCATCAGCACCCATGCTGGAGCTTCTCCAAATACTATTCTGAATGAACGGTGATCCCAGCTAAGACCGGCATCCTTATTTGTGCAAAGGATCCCTTCCACTCTTGCATATGTGAGTACTGATCTCTACTTCAGCACTTCCTCCCTCTTTGCCCTACGTTATCATCTTTCCCTCTTAAGAAAAATCATGCAAACTTGGAAATAAGGTAAGAAGTTTATTTTGTGTTTTCTGAACATTATACTTGAGTATTTTCTAATAATCTTGCTTAAGAATCATCTAATCATTGGGAATGTATTTTTCCTTAAAAAAAGTTTTATTGAAACAGTTATCAAACATATTGTAAATTAAAAGAATTCTATAGTGAACAACTACACACTTACAACCAAAATTCTACAGTTAATATTTTACTCTACTTGTTTTACTACATATCAATTTGTCAGTTTACCCCACTATCAGTCCATTTATTGATCTTTAGTGCATTTTAAAATAAATTATAAAAGTGGTATAATTTTGTTTGACATACTATTTACTATCGATAATGACCCCAAAGCTGTAAAGTTTGATGTTAATTTGCAGATTTTTAAATTGCAAATTATTTTCATCTGGAAAGATAAAGATGATTTCTATCCTATAGGAGAAAGATGACACCAAAGATTATAGTTTAATTACTGCAAGCTCTCAATCTGTTTAGTGTATAACTTTGCAGTCTAACCCCACATTCTTTTTTCCAACCTCTCTTTTTACTGAATCTTCTTTACCATTTTTCTGGTTCTCTCATTATTAAGTTGACTAAAGAGCTGACAATCACTATATATTTGTATAAAACTAACATTTTAAAACTTTTTGAGGTTTATATTTTCATACCCATAACCAAATCTTCTTCATTATCAGATAAACACACTATTATTTCTCCCTAAAATAACCTTCTCTTGACCCCACTTGCCTTCTTAACTGTTACTTCATTTCTTTTCATTTTATAGCAAAACCCATCAAAAGAATTAATGCTTTCCATACTCCCTTGAACTCAACACCAACCAGGTTTTCTCCCTGAACTTTCCGTCAGACTATCTTATCAAGATCACCAAGCCTCTCCACAATATTTAATTCCGTTATCCCATTTCACATTGTACTTATTAGCAGCAGTATTTTACATCTTTTATCTTTCCATTCTCTTTGAAATGTTTCCAGTCCTTGACTTGCAGTAAGTATACCATTTTCTCCTGATTTTCCTCCTCTTTCACTGGAAGCTCTTCTTAATCTCCTTTGCTTGTTGTTTCTCTTCTCTCAGATCTCTTAACGATAATTGCTCCTGAGTAACCCTTGGATACATGGATCTTAATGGATTTTGCATGTGCTATATTTTAAAGCTGCATGTAATCAAATGCGATTCTCTTTAAAACATATCAATGGGCTACTATTTCAGAAATGTGCGATTGGTCCATCGCATTCTGCATGTATGAGTATTGATCTCTACATAAATCTTAGTCAAGTAGCAGTGAATTCAAATTCTATAAATCCATAAGATAAGTTTATCATACTGCAACTTCTACTGTAACTCGGTACTCGTCCACCATATTTAGAAACAAATTTGAACTTTTTTCTAACCATACCCTCACTGTATTTGCAAATAATAGAATTATTATGATTTGCTGGGATGCTATACAAATGACATAATGTTTCCTTCAAACCAGTTTTTCTCACTGCATTTTTAAAAACGTAGGAATATTCAACATAAAACTTCCCTTAATATAGTTTCTTTAAAAGGATACAATAACTTTAGTAACACATCTCAACGTTTGATAGGAGGACCTTTCATATACTCTTGGAAATTCCCTGGTAAAATGAAAAGGCAATTTAATTGTGATTTTTAATTCTGTGACTTTCTTGCTAGATAGAAACTCTGCATCACTAACACAAACAGTAGTTATATTTAGCATTTGAATCTCTACCTAAAGTCTCTAATCCTTTTAACTGAGCTCTAGCTAATATGTGTTGTTAATTATAGATGAAGGATTTCAAGTTAATAGAATAGTCCTACCCTGGTCACTTTTACCAGAATCCTAAATTCCCTCAGAAATGTCTGCATGGTTTGTGAGCAAACGGCTTCTTGCATGTCATAATTCTCTTAAAAACTTTAGAATAAATAATGAAAGTTTCTGTTTCATCACGCCCACGATAATACCTGGAGGCTTCATGTACACTTGTCCATGTAACCCTAAATTAATCAGGGATCAAATAATTCTCATATTTGAGTATACATTTACAAAGTAATCAGGCTTAGATGTTTTCTAGTTTTGTTGTCCTAATCCCATATGTTTATAAAATTCTTCTTGTGTAATTGACCTAAATAAGCTTAAAGAAACATGAGCTTAAACGAAAACCTCATTGCAAATAACCTAATGTTTTTTAAACCTCGGCCCTGTTCCATGTCTTCTAAATCACTCGCCTTTTAGTTCTGAATAACTGTAGACTGTTTCCATAAAATGAAATACTCAAGGAAAAAATATTTAGAAAAAAATTTAAAATATTTAAATGACATTCTGTGCTGGCTATCTACTAAGAAAGGTGATAAATATATTTTGAGCAAAGACATTACTGGAAAACATATAGTCTCTTGATATGCCTCTTAATTCACTCAAATACTTAGATTTCTGATTTCTGATGTATTTCTTCCAGAATAACCATTTCACATGTGTACTCAATAGATGTGCTGTGTGTCTGGTTTTAAGACTGAGTTCATCAAATGTGTTTGATTTGGAAACTGGAAAATGGGCTCATTTCCCACTTAATTATTTTTAGGCCAAGGAAAATCTTTCAGTTTATTGGTTAAGTACAGCCAACCACATAATTCGATCTTGAGGCTGAGGGCTTCTAGATGATGACTGTTCTCATCTTTACCCAAACAAGAAACCCATGGCAAACTCCTCTTTTAGATGCTTCCGTTAATAAGTGCTCAATAAATGTGAAAGAAGGAAGGAATAAGGGAAGGAAGGAAATCACTCTCAGTTGTTTCTGAAGACTTGTAGGATAATGAAAAGTTTCAGAGTAAGCTCTGAGAATTTCAACATCAGCTATTTTCTTTAAAAGTATCTCTCTGAAATTTTAAGGAAAGTTAGAAATTTCTAATTGTTATAGATAACTTCTTTAGTGTCCATAAGTTCGTTTTTCTGTGAAAATATGACTTCTTATTTAAAAAATCATTTTCAAATAACATGTCACTGTAGGCAATGCATTTTTGAAGGACTCCTGTTCTTAAAAAGTAAAATATCTTATCCTTCAGGGACTTGCTTTCCAACACACCTGAGACATGAAATAATTACTCCAATATGCTGCCTATTTGTCCTAATGCTCAATAATCATTGATTTTACTCATTTGTATGAACTCATTTGAGCAAATTTCATCATTTTTATGGAAATGCCACTGATAATTTAAAGGCATATCCCCTGGCAGGTCTAAGAGTTCCTTTTGGTCAGTGTTCTAATATTCTTTCTCCTACATCTGCTTCCTTGTGGAATATTGAAATAAATGAACCAACACAGTGCATGATGGAAAGTGAACATTATGAAATTTAAGGTGTAATTTGAACTTTTTCAGAACCTGTTCATCAGGGCACTAGGTCTCTCATTGATATGAATACCACTACCATTTAGCAGACTACTTCTGAAACTCCACTATTGTGGATTTGGTTTTAATGTGAGTGGAGTGCTATTCCTGGCACCAACTATAAGAAATCTTTCATTACAGTGTCCTCTGAAAATCTTTTAAGCACATTTTATATTTTACACACGTGTTTTGTCTTTCATTTTCAGCAATCATAATTTATGTAATCAAAAGCAAATGTCTTTTGAAAGATCTCAGTCCGTAATTCATGTTTTTTTAATCAGAAATGACTATAAAATAATAATAATTATTTTAAAAATTCACTGATTTAGCATGAACGTTCAAACTATGGAGGGCCATAAGATGAGGGGAAAAAAACCTCAATAATTTATCTTTTTTTTTTTTTTTTTTTTTGAGTCTTGACTTTAAGTAGATTTTGATTAGCATTGGCTTGGTATGAAAACTCTATACTGAATAATATTTTGAGAAGTAAGTTTTCCTCTGAATGCCAGTCATTGAATCATTTAACTCCATGGGCAGAGGATGGAGGCTCTGGGTGGAGGCTGATAGAAAATTTTGTAGTACAATGAGAACACCGTAATTAGCTCATGGGTGAGTGTTCAGAGTCAGTAGTGAATGGAGTAAAAAATGGAAAAAACCCTACAGGCTCTGATGCATAACCAAAAATCTGGATTCTCTATTCTCAGAAAGCTGTTTTAGCCTCTCCAGGATAATTTGCCCAACTGCAAAATAGATGAGAGTCCAACCACCAGTTATTTTTTAAGTTGTCATGTATGTTTGTGAGCAACAAAATGTTGTGCTACTTCTTGTGATGTAGTCATTGCATATGTGAATATCAATTGATTTGTTTTTTCAGTGCTAGGATTTTTTTTTTTCCCATAGGTTTTTTTTAAACTAATTATGGAACATGCAGCCTTCATTAGCAGAAGTTATTTTTTACATATTCATATTCCCTCCTCAAATGTGATCCACTACCTGGTCCCAATCTAAGAACTGTTTATTGCTGATCTACAGTGATACGATGCAGGAACCATCTGTTTGGACCTTTTATAACATGTTGACATTGTTGTGATATTCATGTGTGATCATTTTTTCTATTAATTTACTTACTTATGAAAACATCAGTCTGCAACTGACAGGACATTTTTCAAATAAGCTGGTGGTTTTTCATAGAGGTGTTAGAAGCATTGCTCTGTAGTGTTTGAACGTTGCTGTGCAGTATAGAGTCTGATCCTTATGTACAGGATATTCAGCCCACTGCATCTTTTTGCTCGTCTTCTCCTGTGTCTGCCACGCTAATACCAATAGCACTGGGACAAGAAAAAAGCAGAATAAAGTGAAAGTAAAGGGAAGAACCTTGTTCTCTCAATTTTAGTTAATAATTACATTATTACCAATTACATTCCGTACTTAAAAAAATCATAACTTTTAATTCGCCTAATTATAGTTCTCCCAGACTCCCCACAGGAAAAGAGATTCAATTTGTTAGATTACATTTTTTCCCCACAGTGGTCACTCAATGAATCAGTGTCATGTGATATTTTAAATTAAAATTCCTTAACTGCTAATTTAATTTTATTAAAATTGTTCCATGTTTGAGAATAATTGTTAAAATATAAAATATTCTTGCTTGTACTACAAATACCTACACTCTGATGTTTTCTGACTCCACTGGAAGGAGGACTGTAAGTTCAGTCTGATGATCTCCTTGACACAGAGGAAGGCCTTGGTGAATGCTTGTGTAAAACCCATACCACCTACTGGGGAGACAGAAAGAAAGGGTTCAATAACCATGTTAAAGTCAGGTGCAATGAAAGAAAATAAGAAAGAAAGACCTCTGGCAGCATCTCTGGGGAGGTGAAGAACATCGTGTAGGTCAAATTGTGTACAGCTCTCACCCTCCCTGTTTCCCCCAAATTCTAAACAAGTAAAATCACACCAAGTATACACAGTGTCACGTTGCATAGGATGCCAAGGGAAATGGGCCAAAGGGGAAATGGCAGTTTGGAAATTTTAGGGAGATGACTTAAAGTGATGGATTGTAATAGGTTACAGCTATTCATTCAACCTGCAGTAATCTTTAAGCCAGAGGATAAACGTTTGCTAAAACTATTTCCCAAAAGTTGCATGTGCTTCTCTACATGTTCGTGTTGTATTATAACTATAATTGTGTAAATTAGGCCACCTCAAATGCATTTTTGGAAAGTTATACGGAGAATAAACAAGATAAAATGTCCGTTGTTAAACTGAAACTCTGCCCAATACTGTTTCTGAAGATATATGTTTAATATTTTGTCATTATTTAATACCTATAAGTTTTGAAGACTTTTTTAATGAATGTCACCACTGAACTCCTTAGCCCACAATCTTACAGAGTTTCCTGGGACGTGTCACAGCTATCACCATATAAGTGAAAATGTCTGGATCAGTCTATCTGGGTAATAACACTAAAGAACTCTTTGACTTAGTAGGTTTGTGGTTACTTAGAAATGAAACAGTTCTTTAATGAACACCTAAAAGAATAGAGTCAGTTAATTCCACTATTCATTTTTGAGTATACTCAATGTGGTAACTTAACAAACACGTTTTCTAAGAACCAGTCTCCTTTGTGAATAACAATTATTAGAAGTTCTAATTTTCTACCTATAGATCACAAAAGCAATGTAATAATAAATAATTCTATTAACAGCACTGATAATATTAATGGCTATTGTATCTGAACATTTATTATAAGTCAGGAACATATATATATATAATGAGAATAAGACTAGTTCTTTGATCATAGGAATTATTATAAAGATTAAATGAGATTTTATAATCAAAAAATCCTTATTCCCAATTTATAGATGAGGAAACTCTGACACAGAGAGATTAAGTATCTTATTTCAAATCAGAGAGAGCAAAAGGGCAAAGCTGGGAGTTTACCATATTCTGGCCAGAGCTGGCCATATTTTTTTCTATATACAGCTGGAAAAGGGAGAATATAGTTTCAAAGTGATGCCATGAAAAAAAAAAAAAAAAGAAAGAAAGAAAAGAAAGAAATAACTAGAAGAAAGAAGGAAGGAAGGAAGTCATTAGGAACACACTTTCATTATTAAATATTGTCTTAAAATTTGTCAGAATTGAATATGATATTTAAGGAACAGTTTACCAGTAGAAAATTTAGTGTTGTTTAATCCCATCATCTTGACACCATCACCTTTGTTTGAATAGTCAAGATTGTTTACTTTAATAGATTTGTTTGAAATGTTTAAATTACTTCATTACATGTTCACTGCATATCAACATTTTAGATATGGTGACAAATGGGGATTAAGCATTGTGCTTTAAAACTCTTTTGTTAAACTTGCCATATTTTGTGAATATTATTTTAAAAGAGGAAATACACCATTAGCTAGGCTTGTAATTGAGAAAAATATCCACAGTATCTTTATATAGGTTGAGTTAATTAAAGCTAGATCAGAGATATCATAGTGAATTAATTACCCACACTGTTTGTGGATAAAATCAACCTACTATGGTAAACATAGTTTACAACTTTCAAGTGAGTACAAACATATTTCTACAACAAATACTTTAACAAGTGTAGTTTCTTATAACATTTAGATTCACCTATGAAGGAAAAAAACGCTTCAATATTTAAGCAAAATGTTCTCCCAAACACACTTTTTCCCCTGGTTTTATGTTATATGTATATGTATAACCTTGATCCCTAAGCTTCAGTTTTCTATCTCCTGGCATACTGTATATAATAAAGCACTTGGCTTGAAATATTTTGTATTTACATAGCTATAACTTTGCCTCTTTCTGCATCTAACAATACTAAAAAGAGTATGTATGCATGTATGAACATACATATATGCTGTTTGTGTAATCTAATAAAGTTGAAAGAATTATAAAATATTTCTATCCAACATGCTTTTTTAATGATTGCTTATTCTTTCATCATGTGGATGTATCTTAATTTGTTATGAGTCTCCTGTTATTGAACAGTTAGGCTATTTTCCAGTATTTTGCTTTCATAAACAAAACTGTGATGAACTTTCTTTTAAGTATATTTCTGTGCCAGTTTGATTTAAAAAAAGGGCATTTACTATTATACTGCATCGTCTTCACAGGTCCTAAAGGATATAATCTATATTAAATATATAACTGTGTCTATGCATATAAATATATATATGTGTTTGTATTTTCCCTTTTTCATGAAGTAGATCTTAAAGAGTTAGAAAAAGAGTTCTCAAAAAAAGAAATAAGATGCTCTGAGAAATATCACTTGTTATAAAGAAAATATTATTCTCCTACCTTTCAGTTAATTGATTTTTAAAAAAATATTGGCAGCACTTTGCCCAATGTGGTGAGGCTGCTGAAACATTTAATTCTTTTATACTGGTTGGGGTGAAAGTAATTTTGTGTTATGTGCAGGACTACAACGACCCATTCATCCTCAAGAAATGCAGTCACTGTTGCTCTTCTTGTGAGAGTCTATTTTATAAGCTATCTCCACAACATTAATGTACTGTTAAAATTTCTGGAGTAACTGTATTTCAAAATATTGAAGGAAATATTCTTTTCTACAGGGAGAACACTTTTTGCAGAGAGCGACTGACATGGCATTTTTATATTTTAGCATTATATCATGCGTTAGAAAAATATGGAAATCCCTGCATAATTTTAAATAGGGCATGTCAAACTTATCAGTTATGTGAGAACAAGAAACTAACCAAGCATGGGGGAAAATATTAGAAATGGAATCTCAAGTTGGGAGAAATTATAAAGGCTCCACAAATGTTGACAGTTCAAAGAGAAAAATAAAATGATTAATTATATAATCCAAAGAAACTTTTTAATACAAACATTTGTTAGTAAAAATGCAAATTTATTGTCAAGTATTGTTGATAATAATAGGTCTTAAGTAATATCGAGAGTGACAAAAGAAACATGTATTCTAGCATTTTATGTTTATAGAATTTTTAAACAAATGAGCTCACAGTTAGGGAACTGGAGTCTATTAGTACTAAGATGTCTGGATATAAACATCATAATAATTGTCTCTTTAAATTACATCAACACTGACAGATGACCTCAGTAGCAATTATAAAGAAAAAAGAAAAACTAATAATAGCTAGCTCTCATGTAGCATTTACTGTGTGCCAGAGTTCTTAGCAGAGTAATTAAGTAACTGAATTAATGAACTTGTTTCATTAACTCTGTGAGGTAGGTAGTATAACACAAAACGACCCTGTGAGGTAGGTACTATAATGGTATGGAATACTTTCTCATTTAGCAGTTAGTTAGTGAAACTGAGGAACAGAGAGTGTAAAACACCTGACCCCAAGGCCTCAGACATGGGAGGTGGAAGAGCTGGAATCTGAACCCAGGTGCGTGGTTCCGGATTGTATGGTCTTAAGTGTGTATTATATGTTCTCTTTCGAGAAGTCACCATAGTGAGCCACATGGAACTGTAGATACTAAATTCAGGCAATATTAGGTTCTCTTCTAATAAAGGGAACTATGGTCAAATAAGCTTATGAAGTGCAACATTCTCAACTCTTGTTTGGAAATTCCCATTTTGAATATTTAGCTTTTTCTTCCAAAAAACAAAACAAACCTCTTGATGAACTAAAGTACTTAATTCCATCCCAGAATACTCAGTCTTGTTGAATTAATTGACTAAAAAAAATCTAAACTAGCTATCTAATCAAGAGAGATAGAGAACATACCATTAAATTAATGGTAGAGTTTTGTTTGTTTGTTTGTTTGTTTGTTTGTTTGTTTTTAATCTCCTTAGGCTGGTGGCTGTTGTGTCCTGACTCAGTCAGCATGATCCACAATTAACCTTGACCTGAGGACCTATATTAATAAGAAACCATCTAGTTCAGGTTTTAGATCCTCTTGTTCAAGTACCTGTGAAGAAATACATGGATAAGAATAAAGGAGATTTTTGAAACAATAGAAATACAGTTGACCCTCGAACAACAAGGGACTTATGGGCACTGATCCTCCGCATAGTCAAAAATCCTCCCATAATTTAGGGTCAGCCCTCTGGATCTGCAGTTTCTCCATATGTGTGGATTCAACCAACCGTGGATGGTGTAGTACTGTAGTATTTACTACTGAAAGAAATCATTGTGTAAGTGAATCCACACAGTTCAAGCCCATGTTGTTCAAAGGTCAACTGTAATCATCATCTCTTCTTGAAATTGGGGGTGTTATAAAAGAAAATAGAAAATGACAAAACTTGCCAAACTTAAGGATATCTGACCCTTCAGCCAGTGCACTCATTTAAAATCATGAGATCAGTAGCATATTTACAGTTCGCTTCTGATTTTCTCATTCTCCCCTTAAATTTTCACATTTCTAGGGACACGAATTATGGTCAGATGTTTATTTCAAAGTGAAAGAGGAAAAAATGGAGATGAGATTTTAAGGTAGAAAAATAGAATATTGTTGCATTAATCTTCTAGTTCAGATATACTTAACCTGTGATCCGTGGATATTTCAGAAATGATGTAGTGTGGGTATGTGTGCAACCCATGCTGTTTTCCAGCAGGAAAGTTCGTGGTGGTCATGAGAGTGTTCTGGGTCCATCATCTCCAAAATGTTTGCTCTTCCATACATTGAAGAGGAAAGTATAGTCTAAATTAGGTGGATAACTTTTTGTGTTGTGTAATTTTAGCAGAGATATAATCTAACCTTGGAACAAAACAAGAACAAAGGCACATTTAAGAGAGAATAAATAAGAAAAATAGCAAATACTTTTTTGTTCAAAATATTTTAGGATAATGCTTTCGTAGACAGATCTTATGAATTGGATTTTTATATACCATGATAAAAAATATAAAATAAATATATTTGGCTTTCTCCATGGGAAGTATTTTTATTAATACGTAATATATGAAAGGCATATCGTGTATATTTTATTAGCAGTAATTTTAGACATGGCAGTTCATTATAAAGCTATTTTTAAAATAATTGGATTATTTTTAGTGTTTTCCTTGTATTGGATATATAGGACTGATCTGATGTCAGTCACTCATGACTGAAGGATGAGGAGAAGGCAAATGAAACTTGGCTAATTTAGAATTTAGTCTAAGCTGCATAAATTCTTTCTAAATTTTATATGCAAAACCATCTGGATAAGTGGACACAGAAGTTTGGTGATGTTATATAAACTCACGATTTATGTGAAGGTAGCATGATCCCATCCTGAGGATTTCTATAGATGTCAAGTTGCTAAAAGTTTCAAGAGGGTAAGGAAGAAAGGCTGCTTTCCTTAGAAGGGAGTACTTACAACTCTTACTTAGTCACGTTACTAGACATTTTAAAAGCTCATTTGTCTGTTCAGAGTACATGTATGTAATTCGTGAGTCATTTTCAATTGCCACAGTTGTGAAAGAACCAGCATCTTAAAAAGGATTTTGGATAAAATCCTGCCAGGTTAAGGCTTCCTAGGAACTGCTTTGGCTTTTTATAAGTAATAGAACTTCCTGAAATTCTGGCTAAATATTGTTATTTATGATGGTTAGTATTTTTCAGCAGTAATAGATCATGCAGTTTCGGAATGATCTGTTTTAGTTGACTTTCTATAAACTCAATTTTTAACTGAATCTTCTTTTGTCATATTCTCTCTTTTTGTTCCTCACCCCAATGTAAAAATAATTGAAATGCTAATATAAGGCTTTACAGCACTCTACAAAAAGTTAGCAAAATTACTAGGTCAGGAATTACATTAATAAAGAGAAAACTTTTGTTGCCTCGGTATCTTTTTTGAGTCTCTTTATATTTTCCCTTTCAAGAAAATATTAAATATCCACATTTAATTAAAGTAGAGGAATCTTGTAAGGGTGAGAAAAAAAAATGGAAAAACAAATAAGAACAGCAAACTGATGTGATAAGCAAAATACTTCTGAGTTCCAGAAAACAGGGCAAAATAAGGAAATAGGAGACAAATAATATTCAGGAAGAGATGTGCTGAATCCTGTCAAATATTTTTGGAACAGGTTAGTCAATGTTATGACCAGTAGTGACACTTACAGAACAGATTTCAGCCTTAAAATGTATCTTTATATTTGATGTTACTGTGACACCTTTTCTAAGGATTCTTGGTGCTGAAAGACTGAAAATCAGTAACATAGGTAGTGGCTGTGTTCCAAAATCAAATTTAAATTATCAAAAATAAAACTTCTCAATATCTATCAGGTCAGTGACACTGTTTATATTAGTAGTTCCTAAAATAGATTGTTGAGACACATTTCCTTCATCAAGATCTCTTTGATTTTTATTGAGAAATTAAAATAATCGTTAAAAAATTTAGTTGGAAATAACTTATGATGTTCAGTGATGCATGATTTTTGAATATTTAATACTGCATTATTTGATGGTTAATTTATTTGATTGTCATGACTGGCAAATGTTGCAAAACCAATTAGAAAAGTACTTAATTGTTGTCCATGCATCATTTTTTAATGGAAATTGAAGCAGGATATTTATGAGGTATGTCTAATAAGCAGGTGATGACTTAAAGCAAAGATTATAGACATTTGTAGTTACTTTCTGTCAATTTTTCAAAGAATCAGGTTGTCACCAAAGCAGAAACAAGTCTTTTACTTTATTTTTGCAGGACCATTATTTATTTAATGTCCCCTTTTGGACAAAAGGGGAATCAGAGTCTTACTACTGGACAATAAGAAATATATTTGTGTGAATTAATATAGATAGCCTGGTGGGGTGCAGGGCATGGACAAAGAAAATGAATCCAAAGAGGGAAATTTATGTGTGTGGTTTTCCAGGAAGAAACATGGGGAATATTTATTAATATGCTTGTGTTGTATCCTAGCATCTTTCCACCAGTCAGACAAAGGGCTATAAGTAAAAGATAATGTAGCTGTTTTAATTAGGGAGTGCAAAAGCAGGTGCCTAAGCTGAGACATTTGGGAGTCCAGCAGTCAAAGATGCATTTAGAGAAATGGCCAACCTCCCCACACCTCCCTGCCCCAACCCCTTTTCCATGGAACATCCCATGGTTCTGTCTCTAGAGAAATGAGAAGAAACCAGTGCCCTTTGTCAATTTAGGGAAAGCAGATGTATCCGTGGAAAGAATCGTATTAAAGAGAACAGAAATGTATTTCTAAATAACACAAGCAACTGTAATCATTGATTATAAAAACTTTTTCACTTTTTCTGCGTGAACATATGCTGGTGGTAGTGCATAGGTTGAAAAGTTTGTGTTCAAAGGAGTGAAGGCTGAATTTCCCACTGTCCTTATGTAGAAGAAATTGATTTCTCCTTGAATATAGATCAAACCTTCGTTTGGCTCATCGGCTCACGTTCTATAGTGGGCAAAGCGAATCAGTGAAAACACCTTCCTTTAAAATGTGATGAGGTTTTCAATAAATCAGCTACTTTATTAGACTCGCTGTGCCATTCACGAGGAAATAGCAGAGCTGTACGTCCCCACCAATATTTCATAGTTGTATTTTGAAAAAGTATCATCACCAGTGTTCTGCCAGCATTGTATGATTTACTGCTCTGCGCTGAATTCTCAGATATCCATCCGCATCTCAGCTATTCTATTCTTGGCACCGGGAAAGATTTTGCTTCGGGTTTTATTTATTCAGCGCCTGTTAATGTAATTTTTATATCACTGTCATGTCATTTTGCGGCTAATGTCATATATTTGATAAAAGACCTCAGGGAGAGGAGCTGTGTTCTTATTAATTAGAGAGGTCTGATAAATGGATTATCTTATTTAGTAAGCAAGTCTTTGACAAGCAGGTGAATGCAGATAGGCATATTAATGCTGGCTTCCTAATTTACTGCTGTGTTAACATGAATTTTAATCTCTTTTTTTGGTAAACTTCCGAACATCTCCTTGAAAACTGCCTTAATAATAGCAGCTGAAAGTTATTTAATGGCAACCATGAATTATTATATATGCTATTTTCTCATGAGTTGTCTAATTTTAATCCTTTCTTCAAACCTATGAGGGATGACCTGTTATTACAATCTCCATTTTACAGATGGGGAAACTGAGGCCAAACAAGGTTGTAGGAACACAGGATTTCATGGCTAATAAAGGCAGAGCTGCAGTGAGTCCTGGTAATTCTTTGACGATGCTCTGCCTTTGATAATATTTACCTCCTATAACTCTCATGCTGACCTTCTGATAAATATATAGGTATTTCTATAAAATACACATTTATCTAAAGTTTATATAGTAAGCTTTTTATCTGGATTTTGATCTTATATTACTATTTTCTCACTGAGAAACTATGGTTTCTGCTTCCATCCTCTGACCTTCAGTGCTAACTTGCTCACTATGCCCTTGATGGGGATTCTAAGTAATGTTGCACTTTAAAATGTAAATGAATATTATTAAGATTTATCTCATTTTTCTGTGGGGAAAAAGTAATTCCCATCTAGTGCCATCATTCAAATAATTTCCACTTTGAAAATGAATCTGCTCCCCCCCCCACCCCCCCCGGAATCCTCTTTATTTTCTCTTGGCCTGATCCCTGACTGGCTTCTTGTACGGAAGGTACATAGAATGATTAGTTTCTGACTCCATGTTACAGCTTTGCCATTTTGATATTTAGGTGCTGGAAACTTTCTTGAAACACACGTGTGCACACATGGGCGTGCACACACACACCCAAATATTGGGTTTTAAGCATTTGCTTTATGAAAAGCTATGGGAAATACCAGAAAAATATGATAATACCTGGATATATCTTTATTATTTTTATGTGGAAAACCTAATCAAGAGGAATTTCAATAAGAAAGATGGGTTTATTTTAAATGCATGGTAAGACAAAATTGGACTCACTTCCAATTCCAATGCAACTCAGCTGTGTTTTTCTTCTCTGTTGAGTGATTCTTGTTCATCTGGTCCTGTCCCATTCACTGCCAAATCTTGCCCAGCATTTGTAGGATGTTGGTATCAACCCGTATCCAACTCTGACCAGCTGGATTCCAACTGTTCCTGAAGGCTCAGCCACACTCAGCTCCCGAGTCTCTCCCCACCAGCTCAGGGAGTGCTTTATAAGCTTCCACAGTCCATAAAAATGGGTCAGGGTGGAAATGCATTAGGCTTTTGTAAGCTTCATACTTTAAATTCCTCAAACTTTATACATGTATCTCCGTTTGTAGGATTGCTCTTCCACTTTGGCTTCCCCTCTCCCACAGGAACTTAAGTTCCTCTCAAAGCCATGACTTCCGTACTGGGACACTCACACTGGTGTACTCTCTCAGTTACCTCCCAGGACCCTTCTCTTCTTCCGTAGCTCAACGTGGCTCTGCCTATCCCAAAAGGTTCGTCTCCTGGTATTGAGGGCTAGGCTCCTTTGACTTTGAGTTCTATCACTGTATGGAAACTCTTGCTTTCCCCTGTAGTAGATTACATCCTCTTGGAGGGTGACACTGCTCTGTATCTTCCTGAGGATGGACATCATATGTTAGAGTGTTACTGGTGGATCTCAGCCCTGAGGGTTCTTTGTTTCACTACTTTCCTTGTTATCAAGACTCCCTCCCTTTCCCCAGCGGCCTAGGCCACCAAGTTCCCAGCATGTCTATGAACTGAACCCATCTGAGGAGTAACAATTAATATATGGCTTTTCTTCTCAAGTACCCCCGTCTGTGTCAAGTGGGTTACTCGCTAATGCATCCTAGGTGTTGAATACTGCTTTCACTCCTGTTTTTGTCGTGTAAAGGCCAAAACAGGCTGGAAAAGGGCAGTGTGATACAGAAGCCGGGTGCTAACGTGGTAAGATCCTGGGGGCCAAGCCCCAGCATTGTGGCGCAGCACGCGGCACCCTGCTCGTGGAGGTCTGTAAGTGACACAGTGCGAATTTCAGCTCTGACCTGCTTAACAGGGTCCTACCCTTTGTACCTCCTGTCACTGCCTCACTTTTCCCAGACTGGTGCTCAGATTAGCTGGGTTGACTTTCATCCATCACTAAGCTCTCTGAGTTTGATAGTCTTTTTCATTAAATCAAGGAGGTGGACAAGATGCTATTGACATTTAGTTTCTGATATAAGATGTCATACTCATTACAATGACTAATACCCTTATAGTAGCTTCTGAAAGACTGGAAATGGAAAGAGTGGGAGTTGCTTCTGTCCAGTGTGTGGTTCCACCGAGGACTAGCTCAGGATTGCATCTGTCTCGTTGTGATTTGGCGCTTTGTACGTTGTTATCCTGCCTGTATGCTGAATAATGTTGCATTTGTTATCTCAAATAGTTTAAAATTTCCATCCAACATTATGAGAAATAGATTTCTCTCCCATCCCAGTTTTACTCAAGAAAGATTTTTAGAATGTATTACAGTGGAAAAAATATTTTTTATTATCATTACCATCAGTCACATTCTAGTTTCTCATTTTTTTGCTTTGCTTACTGCAAATAACATATTGGTAATCACTCTACCGAACAAAGTAAAGAACAAACTTTTAAAAACTTGGATGGATTATCTTTTATTCCTTCACGTTGTGCAGGCATGGACATATGTTGAATAGCAATATTCTGAGGTAAATACTTAGAATTCTGAATTTTTTTTTGTGAAAACAAAGTATCCCAATAATTTCTTGCTAATTCAGCTGACTAATTACTACAGATTTGGTTGCAACCCAAGTCAGTTTAGTACCTTGCCAAAAGTGAGATGCTTCAGGCAAGATTATCAGCATGAGAATAAATGAGTGAGCAAGCATTAATAAACCTGGAGACAACAGTGTTAAATGTTTAATGCATCATTTGAGTCTGCACCACTGCAGAAACTGGAATGAGCAGCTTTTTGGTTATGAATATTGGAAATAAAAAATTTTTACCATTGTTTTGCATTTCTTTTGGTGACAGACTTATCAAAATGAACATTTTTTTCCTGATGCCTAGTAGGCATTCTCTCTTTTAGAGCTTAGTGGTGTGTGTAAAAACTCTAGTCAGTCACCCTTTGTATTCACCTTCCTTCTCTTAAGAGGAACCATTCACCTGTTAAACATTTGCTGAATGCCGACTCCGTGTCAGTATTAGGGTTATTCTGTGCTCACACTTTCGGCTGTAATAAAAAGAGAATTATGTCATATACTCTAGACGGTCACCAAGTCCACCATTGGTTCTGGGACAGTTTTTAGCTTTCAAATTTTTATTAGTTTCTTGAACTATGAATGATGTCATAATGTCACTAATTTAATTTTCTTAACAGCACAAATCTGCTGAATAGCTCCCATGTGCACAATGGTCCATATTTCAGATATAAATGGCACAGCTCCTGCCCTCAGGGAGGGCATTCTAGTGAGTTCACATATGCATTGTCTGCTCCCCCATAGTTCCAGTGATGGAAAAGGAGAAGAGAGAAAGCAGGAGAAACAGGAGCAGGAGTGTGTGTGTGTGTGTGTGTGTGTGTGTGTGTGTGTGTGTGTGGAGGGGGGAGAATACTAATAAAATTACATTTTGTGTGTCTAATGTACACTAGGAATTCTTTAGATTTCAAGTGAAGCATAATGTGGTCTCTTTAAAATTACTTCTCATCTAGCCGGAGTTGAAACTAACATTTATTGTGTCCTTTGTATGTTTCAGAGACTTTACCTAATAATAATCAACATTTATTGAGAAGTAACCTAAGTGCTTCACATGGGTTACCTATATACAGATTATCGTATCTCATCCTTTACATGATTTTTTCAACCCTGTTTTACATGGGTTCTGTTACCTAGTCATCTACAAAGCCCTGTGGGATGGATAGACACCATGCCTGTTCCCATTTTGGAGATGAGGAAACCTAGGTGCAGAGAGCCTGACAAATTGTTCAAATTAACATAGCTGATGAGATGTGGAGCCAAGATTTAATTTTGGGCTAAGAAGGCAATCTTCCATGAGACCAATGGAATTTAAGATTCAGGAACATTCACTTTTGCAGGCTTCTTCCAAGGACTTATATTTAAGTTGTGTTTGTAATTTTGAATCCTTTTTCTTAGAAAGGATCCTAAAACATTTATAAGCTTCAGAGCCTGGGCACTTGTGCCTTCCACAACAATTTCAGTTTCCAGTTAACAAAAGTGCAAATCTATGTGCTTCTTGAAACTGTCTTCTTTTTCCCTCCTCTGATGGTGGAGGAGGTGGATTTCCTGGAAGCAAAGGCCAGCCTGTCCCTTTCTCCTCTGGAGCCTGCTCGCTCTCCACTTCAGAGGCTGTGACATTCAGTCATATTTATCCGAATTCTCTCTCCTTCATCTCTATTATCAATCTGTTTCTCTCTGCCATAGTAGTCCTGTCAGCATTTAAACATACTCTAGTTTCACCATTAAAAAGGGGAGATGAAACAAAGAAAAAATTATTCCAGGTCTCCCCGTTTCCATCCCAGCTGTTTCTATCCCACTCAGCTTGCTTTCCCAGCTGTAGCAAAAGACCTCTTCCCTTGGTCTGTCATCACTAACTCATTCTTTCATTTACTCAAAAAAATATTTCCTGGTAAGTGCTAGGTGTCAGGCTCTGTGCTAAATCACAGGATTAAAACAAAGAATAACACAAACTTGGTAGCTTACAATAGGAGCTTGTTATCTGTTATGTCCTGTTGTCTCAGATGCATTCAAGAGGTAATGACCGAGATCTTAGTTTTCTGCGTTTAGTCCTGTCTTTTATCAAATATGTCCAGGTTTTACAGACTTGGTATGCCCATATCCAGATAACCCACCCACCACTGCTTTTAAAAATTATTGCAAAATGTTAGAGAAACTTTTAGATTTCAGACCTAGCCTTTGTATCTAAATGTGTCAAGTTGCATTGTCACCCAAGGGCATCAGTCTGCTTTTCATTCAAGATATTCACTTTACCTAAATATTTACATATTTGAGTGACTGACGTGGAGAAAAGCTCTCATTGCCATGTGCCCAAACAAGGGGTCCGCTGGCCCACTGAATGAGATTTTCCTGAGCATTTCTATTACTATACATAAATTTTATTTACCCCCGTTTTATGGATAAACTAATGAACATTGGAGATAAACGAATAACTTGTCTAATCTCATCCAAGCAGTTATACACACACACACACACACACACACACACAAAATCAAATACAATTCTCTTTGATTGCACAGCCTAAGATTTTCACATACACATTATGAGTACAGCAAAATCAAGAGACATAGGATGGGTGAGATTGGCTGGGGACAAAAGGACCCCAAAGTGAGCATTATAGAGCTTGGCCTCAAGGGGGAAAGACAGGGGGAAAGCTGTGCAAGAAAATTTTAGATAGAAAATATATAATCATTTGTGCTTGAGTAGAATAGAAAACCCAGAAAAGAAGTGTCGATAGATTAACTTTGCGTCCTTTGAAACCTTCCCTCATGTGTCTTTGGTCCTTAGCCACACAAGACAGACTTTTTTCAAAGTTTCACCAGAGAACTCAGTTGATGAATGGCTGTTTGCACTATTGATCAATTGTTTTGGTATCATTTTCTATAAAATCGGATTCAGTGTTTGTTTGTAAAACACTCACAGGCTCTTGCTATTTTTGCTTTCAAATGATTGGGTTCTGTTGCTATTTTAGGAGAAGCATTTTAAAGGGAGGATTTGTCCCTAGTTTTCTTTAGCTGATTTTAAGTTTATTTGAAATTTTGCATGATTTAGTGTTCTGCAGGGAGTTTTGCTGTGTTTTTCCCTCCCTTAACTTTAACTTGATGATGAGAGTTTAATAGAATTTGTCTTAAAGTTATTGCTGACCTTGAACTAAGTGGGAACCAATATATCCCCTTGCAAGTGTGGGCTTCAATTTATGGCAAATATGTTTGTCTTTACAGTCATGCATAATTTCCAAATTTCAGAAATTACTTCTGTTTTATAGCCGCACCTTCCAAACCCATCACAAGGAGCGCTCTGTCAGCATTTCTATTACATTCTTTACTTTACCGAGGTTTATAACATGGTCGTAAAACTCACTCCAGGATTAGTTTTGGCAGATAAACTCTCTTCTAGGGAAGAAAGGTGTTATTTTTTCCAACAGTTTAAAAAGAATATACTGGCTTGTTTGTTCTCATACAATTGGAGTTCCTAGACTCCCTTCTTTTTGCTATAAAACCTTTCTTTCTTTGAAAGAAGATGTCCTCATTGGCATTTATATATTTATACACCTAGAAACACTCCTTTCTCCTCAGAAGGGAGAGCTACATAGTGACACAGAGCTTGGACACAAGAGTGCGACAGACAGAAGTTCATATCCCTCTTCTATGACTTAAGTAAGAGATTGTGAGCTACTTACTGGGTACGATAAGCACTTAATAAGTCATAGCTAGAAAGGTATATACTATCTCATTACTTTTAGTCCTGTTATCACTTAGGAACTTAATGAGTTCCTTAATCTGATGCGTATCTCTAAATAATGAATTAAACTTGTTCCTTCATTTACTCATTCAATACTTACTGAGTATCAGACTGGATGCTGGAGATACAAAGGCAGTATAATATGACCCCTGCCTTCAAGGGATATGTTGTTCAGTAAGCAAGAGTCAGGCTTGTAAGGAGACAAAATACAGATTATTTAATGCTTCCCTTGAAGTGTGGACAGCTCGGAACAAAGTCACTTTACTCAAACTCGGGCATTCCTGAAGGTTTTGTAGGTGGTAGGTAGAAGGGTAGGTGTTTCAGGACGAATACTAAAGGATGAGAAGGAGACAGTAAGCGTCCTTGGGCCATGGGAGCCACATGTGCAGAGCATAAAGGGGAAATCGTGGCATAAACTGCAGACTAGAATATGACTGTAGTTAAGAGTATTGGGGAATGGAAGGGTGGCAAGGAGGTGTAATGGAAAGATATTTCTGTTCATTCTCCATCATAATGAACTTGCTAAGCTCTCTCAGTTCAGATATTCCATATGCCATATATTTCTCTATTTTGATTTACACCTTTTTTTTTTTAATTGAGATGTAATCAGTACAATGTGTCAATTTCTGGTGTACAGCATAATGTCCCAGTCATGCATGTATATATATATATACATATATGTATATATATATATACTCATTTTCATATTCTTTTTCATTAAAAGTGATTACAAGATATCAAATATGTTTCCCTGTGCTAAACAGAAGAAATTTGGTTTTTATCTCTTTTTATATGTAGTGGTTAACATTTGCAAATCTCAAACTCCCAAATTTACCCCTTCCCACCGCCTTTCCCCAGTAACCATAAGCTTGTTTACCATGTCTGCGAGTCTGTTTCTTTTGTAGATGAGTTCGTTAGTGTCCTCTTTTACACCTTTGAGGAAGCATGTTTTCTAGTAATTAAAAAATTTTTTTTCCTTGAACAGACTTCCTTGTCTCCACCTGAGCACCTCTGTACCTGCCGTTCTCTCTGCCTGGAACGTCCTCCATCCCTGCTCCTTCCCTCTCCCAGTGTTTACACCTCCTTCACATCTCTGGTTATATGTCCCCTTCTCAGGAAAACACACCCCATCTCACATTGTAACCACTGCCTAAAATAGGACCCCCCCCCACCCACTCATCATTTTATATTTACTTTGCTTTCACCTTTTATCAAGTCATAGCATGTCACATACTGTGTTTGTTCATTTTGTTTAGTAACCACTAGATAATACCTCCATGTGAGTAAGAACTTTCATCTCTTTTCCTCACTGCCATCCCTCCAGTGCTTACAGCATGGCCTGACACAGAGCAGGATCGTGATAAATATATGTTGAGTAAATAATTGAATGAGGTAGATTAGTTTCCTTACCATTTTGCATTTGAGGAGATGGAAGCGCAGGATTAAGCATCCTGCCCAAGGCCTCAAAATTCCCCAGCCTGTGAAGCACAATTTAATTCAGATCTTTCTGGCTTCAGTGCCTATGCGTTATCTAAGAATAAACTGCAATTGATAAGTTAAGTCAGATAAAGATTAGAAATTGTCTAGTGGACTTAAGAACAAAGAAGTTTTCTAGTGGCCTTGTCAGTAGCAATCCCTGAATAGTAATGAGATAGAAGCAATAACGTAATGGTTTTAGGAGTGAGTGGAGACACGTTTAGCTAGTCTTTTAAAGCCATTTAAAAAAAAAGAGAGAGAGGAAAGAGGTACATAGGGAGATTTTTTTTTTTTTTAAGATGGAAGAATCATGAGATTGTTGACATGCAGAGGATAATGAAATCCAGTAGAGAGTGAATAAGGCACTGAGGGAGGGAGTGGAGAAATGTGATGAAGAAAAAACATGGAGTGGATGGGAGAAAATGTGACAGGAAACAGAAAGAAGATAGGAAGAAAGGCTTATTTTCTTCATTATCCGTACTCGTCACAGTTACTGCATTCATTCATTTATTCATCTGATAAATATTTATCAAGTTATATATAGTGGCCCTAGACACTGTTACATGTTCTGGGGTATCTGATGGCAAGTAACCATGAGTGACATCACTGAGACCTATGCATTATCTCATCCGATTGTCACAACTACCTTCTGAGGTAGATTCTATTTTTACCCCCATTTTTAAATACTGAATCATAGAGATTCATTATAAAAGGTGGAGACTGAATCTTAGAGAAGAGAATGGTCTTGCCCCAAATCATTTATCCAGGAAGTGTTAGTGTCTAAATTCAAACCACAGCAATCAGACTCTACAACTCATGCCTTTAATTATTTTTCTCTACCACTTAAGACATAATTTATATTCTGGTGAGGGGGGCCGAAACAAACAAGAAATCATTAAACATCCTACCAAGATCATTATACGTTCAAGAAAAAGATAAACATAGGTTTATAAGATAGACAGTAGCAAAGTAGCTATATTGGGTGACCAGAGAAAACTTCTCTGAGGAAGTATTTAGTCTCGAATCTAGGGTGTAATCAGAAACTAGCCACAAAAAAACTTGGGTAAAACATACTTCAGGTCCATGGGAGAGCTAGTTCCAGGCCATGTGCAGACTTCAACTTTTTATAATCGAGAATGTAAAGAAAGCTACTGCATCTGGAAAATGGGGAATGAAGATAAAAAATGGTGGACTTCAGGTCAATTCAGAAAGATACGTAGAGCCCAGATCAAGTGAGAATTTGTGATCCTGTGGAGTTTAATTTTTATATTAGGAGCAATGAATTGCCATCAGAAGGTTTTAAGTATGCCTTTAGTGTGATATAATTCACATTGTTGAACAATAACTGTGACATTAACAGAACCTAGTGACCACATTTCTTAGTGGGTAAAGTAAATTAGAAATTTAAATTAACTTTGGTTTTAAGCATCTTTCAATCTACCAGTTTATTATTGCAAAAATGGAGCACATAGGGTCATCTCTGCCTTTTTTACTTGATGACTATAAAGATGTTCCATTTTTCTTCCTAGTTTTGTGAAGTGGAAAAATGGATAGGAGTTGCTGGTGGAAAATATTAAGAGGAAAAGTGAACTCATCCCTTAATTTTGTCAGCATTCACAGATTACTTACCTATCCCTGCGCTAGCTAAGTGCTGAGGAAACAGAGCCCTAAGGAAAACATGCCCACAGGGGGATAAAAGTGTGTTGTTGAATGGTCAGTAAAACCATGACCAAATGTTGATACTGTACTCACTCACTGTATTTACCAGCTGAATTAGAGATGAGCGTTTAAGAAACTAATGAAAAGGAATTAAATTGGTTAAATTGAAGGATTTAAATGGACCATTAATAGTCACTTCATAAAGACTAAATAAAGAGAGTAAAATTCCATGGAGAATGACGTTATAATATGTGTGGTTCACAGATGTAGCTAGTCAACATGACACTCCAAAGAGAAAAAAAAAAAAAAAGAAAAGAAAAGAAATGGAGAGCAATACAGAACAACAAGAGAAGAATTAAGATTTAGGAGATAGCTTGTAGAATGATGGGACAAAAATACCTAAAAGCATGCCATTTTGAAGAATGCTTCAAAAAGATGAGTTGCAAGGATGACTATATATAAAAAAAAAAAAAGGCAATTTGTTTAAAGCTTTCATTTTGTAGACATTTTTCTGTTTGTCGGTTCTCTCTAGCAGGCTAGGCTTCGCACTCCTGCAAAACAGAGAAGGTTGTTATGGAAAGCAATGTTGCACGGCTGTTAGGAGGCTGTGCCATTAAACAAAACAACAGTAACAACCCGGATTCAAACCCTGCCTATACAATTTATTAGTTGTGTGAACTTGACTAAGATAATCAGCAACAGAGGGACCCCTTTTCCAAAAGAGAGACAAAATTTTAGAGCTAGAAAGATATTTGATCTTTTAACACAATACTCTTATTTTACTGATAAAGAAATGTAGACTCACGGTTGGCAAGTTATTTAACTAAGTTCACATAAATTGCTAATGTTCAGAACTCCATGCTCACAACCATGCTGAAGACGTCGTTCCCTTTTAGAACAGAGATGGCTGCCCTAATTGGTTCCTGGAAAGCGTAGCAAACTTTGAAGAATCCCAGTAAAAACTAACAGGGTGGGAAGAGGGTATGTAGGTCAGTGGTAGACCTCATGCTTAGTATGCACGAGGTCCCGGGTTCAATCCCCAGTACTTCCATTAAAATAAATAAATAAACCTACTTACTTCCCCTGCAAATAATAACATTATTCCGTACCAGGAATTGGCACTTTGTAAACTGAATATACTTCAATTAAAAAACAAACAAACAAAAAAACCCAGTAAAAACTAAAGCACATCCACAGAAAAAATCCCAGCTGTTGCATCTGACCAGTTTTCCTTTCATGTTTCTCTGTTTGCCAGCTTTTGAATGCAACTTTCTTCAACTCCCTACTTGAAATAGATCTTACTTGCAACTTCTTTCAATAGACCTGCAAACTTTTAAAAGCACACTCGGCTTAATTTCTGCCTATATTTCCCATTTTTTCTCTGCCATTCCTAATGGGTTCCCCTAGAAGTGGGAAGAATTTCTCAAATTAAAAAAAAGGTATAATATCAAAAGAAAGGGAAGAACCACAGCAGACAAATGACAGCAGTACACAGTGAGGTGCTTGGTATCTCTTTCCACACACAACTAGGGTCAGATACGTCCTAATACTGTTACTTTATGTATAGATATAGTCATATCGATAGTGATGGATAGGTAGACGGATAGATGTGCCGTAGCTTTATGTGTAGATATAGACATACCTACATTATAGCTGTATCTATGTGGGTATATATAGATATATAGATGTAGCTACAATCTGTGTGTCCACTTAGGTTACTGCCAAGTATATATATAGAATCCTAAGTGGGATAAACCAGTGATCCACAACACAGCGTCCATCTCAGTTTGATTTATTTGAATACCCTTCATATCTGTTCCCTTCAAGAGAGAACTTGTGTCTAAATGGGAACAGATGCAAGCGATTAAACTAGAGTCAAAATTTGGGATTTTCTGATCCTCAAACATCAGTACTTTCTTCATACTCCAGTGATGTTTGTTGGAACATCAGGATGCCAAAAAAAAAAGTATACTATAAATGGCAAAGCAGTGTTTTTCCTGCTCTGTGGGCAAAGCCCCAAATATATTGGCCTTGTTTTTGTCCTATCAGGCGTTAGTGCCAAAACACAAAGTCTATTAAAGATACTTGCCACATCCATAGAGTGATTTGAACCCTTTTAAAATTTGCTCATCACTGACTTAATGCATAATAACTAGCTGATTAAAATGATTCTAGAATTGGCATGTAAAATATGTGGCCATTACAACCATCTTTTCAAGAGTGGGAAAAACTCCTGCTGAAGCTACAGCTGGAAAATAATTTGCTGAAAAATCGGCTGAAGCGGGAGGTTCCAGCTCATTGAAACTCAATTTATTATATGCTTAAATGACTCCTGGAACAGTGGAATATGTAGGCAGTACAACTAGACAAGGCAAATTCTGTGCTGATAACAAATGTGTAAAACTCCAATACCTGTTGGAGAAGTGATAGCAGCCAGAATTCTATACTTGCCAACTAGTAGAAAATGTGAACATGCTGTTAGATAATTACCATTTTCCTTATTATGCAGGACTGGGTAGTGAATATGTAACCCAACTTTTTTTTTTCCCCTCTGGATAAGTTGCAACTTGAAAAAGCATATGATTAAAGCAAAGCATAGTTTTAGGAGAAACTTTGCTTAAAGTGCAGTAAATCGTGATCTGTTGGCTTGCGGTTTGGGCGCTTGGGGAAGCTACTACACATCTTGGTCTTCATTTGTTTAACGTATAGCTGACTACATTTTTAAGGTGACAGATCTGCAATCATAGACCTTGGTTAACAAGATCAAATGCGTGGTAGCTTAGACATTTTATCTGACATTTTCTGTTCAGCTTAAAACTAAGTAGTATCAGAGATTTGGTATGCTGATACTGCAACTAATTTGCCATTTTACTATTATATGCATAGGTAGCAGTTAAGTAGGAACACTCCCAGCCACACAAAGTAATGTAGAATTCAAAATAGCCAATGATAATAATTAACAATATTACATCATTTTGAGCACCCATGTGCTTTTAGATGAAATGCTGTTAATAGTTGTTTGAATTTCTAATATTTTTATGCTAAAAATGACTCACTGAAACATTTTTTCTCAGAAAATTTTTTATCATCATCATTGTCATCCTTTTCCTTGTCTTCTTTCTAACTTATTATCTACCATACACCTGATCTTCTGCCTTGAGTCTTCTGTATGTTGTCTGATGCTAAATCGAGCCCCATCAATTCATCTAACTACCTTCCTTCCTCACCTAACCTTGAAAATGCTATACCCATGGTATGCAGTGGTCTTCACTGTGTATCCCCCTACTCTTCCCTTGATAAACCTCACTCATACTTCATATTTTGTCCTTTAAGTTTACATCATTAAGGAAATTAAAAATTTTAGATTCCCTGCATTTCTCTTTGTAATCAGTCATGTAATTATTTTATTAATGCCTATATCCTCTGTCAGAATGTAGCTCCACTGGGCTAGGAACTCTCTCTGACTTGTATACTTATGAATCTCCTTTGCCCAGACATATAATCACCTTAAATATATAAACAATCTTATTTGGTTGCCTCATTTAATCTTACCAGAAACTGTATCTGTTAAGTATGGTTACATCCAGTTTACAGATGAGGAAGTAGACAGGCAGGTTTCATAACTTGATTATAGCCTACCTTATAAGCAGTATGTCCAGGGTTCTAATGTTAGTTTTTTGACTCCAGATTCTAAGATCCTTAGCCTTGGTTTTTAGTCATTGAATCTTGGTTACGGCATTTATTCAGCTAACATACAGCAAGTATCAGACACTAAGCCAAGTGGCAGGAATTGAAAGACAGCGAAGACTTCATACTTGCCTTCAAGTAGTGCAGAGTCAAATGGATAAAACGGAAAAGGCTAAACATTTTCCTAAAAGGAAATAATGCAGATTTCGATTGAAATACCAAAGCTATTTTCTCTTGCATAATAGAAGGTGAAATTCATCTTCAGAGTATCTCTGGAAGGCTGAAACCATGAAAAAGAAGCAATGCTATCAATTTTGATCCTAAATGAGGAAAGACAGAGATGTGTGAAAAAGAGGATTTTAATTACAATAACACATGATTAAGAAGTAGACATCTTCTAATTTCATAATGCTCACCAGAGATAACATTTCACTCAGAAGTGCAGCTTTTATCATATGTTTTTATAGCCCCTTGTTCAGGATATAATTTGTCAACTCAAGAATACTGATTCTATTTACAAATAGATTCTAAAATTTAGGCTGATTGTTAAATATACAATACTATGCCTCATTACCATTTTAAAATCTTGCTAACAATAATGATAAAGATACTAAAAGATTGCTAATAGTTTAAGTCACATTGTGTCTTTATATTTTGAAGTGCTTTATTTATTTGAAAAAAATAAGAAGTGAGCTACAAGAATGTTAAGTACCGTGAATAAATTTAGGTATTCACAGTTCCTGTCTAAGCTCAGTTGAAACTTTACAACTCCTAACTTACAAGCCTGCTTCCTCTCAACATTATAGCAAAATTCTATAAAGATCCAGAATCTACTTTTTTAAATCACAAAAGTATTACTTACTATTCTTCTTTTTAAAAAAAATAATTTACTTTTCATTGAAGTACAGTCAGTTACAAAGTGTCAATTTCTGGTGTACAGCACAATGTCCCAGCCATGCATTTAATATTCTTCTTTTAACATTAAAAAATATTAGGGTAAAAAGTGAAGTACCTTCTTCACCCCACATCACTGTAAATTTTACTTCTTTTCAAAAGAGTTAGATTTATTTTTTTGTTTATTTCTTGCATTCTCTATGTGATAAAAACACTTTTTTTTTTTACAATGCATTTACAGAAGTATACTTTCAGAAATGTAGTTTGGGGTTTTGTGTATCTGTTTTTGTGTTTGTGTGTATATGTGAATCTAAGTTTTCACATAAATGTTCTTAAATAATGGTTTCACACTTTTTTCAGTTTCATTTATCTTCTGGAAAAATAGACAAATAGATACTATCTATACATCTGGTAGATAGACAAATAGATAATATCCATACATCTGTTTCAGACTTATGAATACTATCCTGCATTGTAGACACTTTGTTAAAGCATTGTTAAAGCAGTATTCTATTGATAGAATTTAGAATGCTTCCTTTTTTATGTAAATAATAGGAAAAATACATATTTTTGTATATGTCTAAATTACAAGATTTTCTATTAGAAATTTACAAGCAGAATTACTGAGTAAAAGAGAACACACTTTTAAAATTTTGATAGATAATTAAATATTGGTTTCCAGGTATGTGAGAGCTTATTTCCTTACATCTTTGTCAGCATTAGATATTTTCACTCTTTCAGGTATTTCACTGTTTTAATTTGCACTTTTTCAAATTACTTATTAGTCATTTGTATTTCTCCTTTTATAAATTTCTTGTTCATATATATACATTTTCATATTTTTATTAGAGCAGTTGTCTTCTATTGAATTTTAGGAGTTCTGTATATACTCTAGATACATATGTGTGAGAAAGAAAGAAATATTATAAGAATAATGGATGCTGAACTCTTTTCCTTATATCTGTTGCCACTTTTCACTAAATCTTTCCAGGTAGGAGCTGATATTTACACTTTACAATCATGAAAACTGAAGCTCAGTGAGATGATATGATTTGTCTGAAGTTAAACATTAGGAACTAAAAGAGTCAGAATTCCAGCCAGGTTATGGCATTTCCCCTTATTACCTTGCACTGCTGGTGTCTGTGTAGATCGTGACATCACCTATGTCTGTTTATCTGTATCTATAGGTAAAACTATTGTTACATCAGTATCGTGTAAATCTATTCTGTGAATTCTTTATACACATGAGGTGTTCTCCTAAAATACTTTATACCTGTTTGGTGTAATGTAGAATATCACATCCTTGAAATGTTTAAGTTAGTGTGGGAAATGTTACAGTTTATCTCACTAAATATGTCAGAGTACCAACTAGTTTTCATGAAAATAGCCTAAATTTAAGAAGCAGGTATGCTTAAAGGCAAAACAGTTAAGTCAATATTATTATGTTTTATTATTTTGTACTTTGTTTCGTGACTGCTACTTCTCTGAAACTCATTCTATCCCTGCAGCATGAAACCTTTATGCTAACTTTCCCTCAAAACCCATATTAATCCCTGCGACCTCCTCCACAGTATATTATACCACGATGGAGCAGGTGTTCACGAGCACCTCCTTTCTAGGGCATAGTACTCCAACCTCAGAAATGCATGAGTTTAGAATCTGCCAGATGATCAAAGGAAAAGCCAGAGAAATCCTGGATTTGGGTGTTTAGGATAGCTTACTATTGTGACTCATTTAATAGAGGTCAGCGGTAAAGAGTATGGTTTTGTGATTATTCAGGCCATGGTTAGAATTCAGCATTCGCTTTGTGACCTTGGAAATACAATATCTCTGCACCTATTTTTATTTGTAAAAACAAAGATTGCTATAATTCATTTCAGTAATTAAGGAAGATACTTTGTATAATATATTACCAGGTATATAGAAAACTTCCATCAATATTGATACTATTATTATATGCCATTTGGAAAATTAACACAAATCTTCACTGTCTTTCTCCTCTCTGCTCCCCACCGCTTGAACTTGGTCTGTCTAGCCATCTTCTTGACCTGAGCTTAAGACATCCCTTTCTCAAGCAGTTCTACCCAGACTATCTCATAAAAACTCTCAGTGCCTGTATGTCTCATTTCATTGAACATATCCCATTGTGATTTTTTTCTTTAATACTTAAATACTCTCCTGTTCTCTTAGACTTTAAGTTTCAAGAGGGCAGGGACTTTGTTTTGTTTTTGTTTTTAAAATGCTATATCCCTCATTATGATAGCATACTTCACAATTTTTGCTGCATTTTTAAAAAAGGAATGACTATGTACGTGAATAAATGTCTTCTAGCATAAGTAGGTGTATGTCCCAACGGGTAGATGGATGTTTGGTTGTGTAGCTGGAAGCATGGGTAGCTGGAAGGGTGAATGACTTACCACAAAGACTAAGGAATAATGGTAATGTCAATTCCAATGTGGTAAGCAGAGAATATATTTTTGGATTGGCTTTTTGAAATCATTTAAACTATACTAAATGTCATGCCTTCACAAAGTGCCCTCAACTGCCTTCATGAGTGCCAATCCAAGAGAAGTTGGCAATATAGTGAATTTTACTTGGTGTGGGGCAGGCAGAGTCTAGAGACTAAATAATATGTCACAATATGCTGCAGCTTTCCTCCCAACACACTGAGAAAACACTTTGATAAACACAGGTCCATCTCTACCTGCTGCTGTCACTTAGCGTATGGTTAAAATATGAGAGATTTTATTTCATATGTTGTACATTTGATTATTCTATATTGCAGACTCACTGGATTCTTTGGAGGTGATTCATTTGCCATTTAATCTGATAGTGAAAGTCCCAATACAATGCAGAACAACCTACAAACTTGTCATGGATTTTAAGTAACACATCTAGCTTAATGTGTGTGCTGATTTTTCCAGCTCATAGAAATGAAGTTTGTCAGGTATTTGCTTGATTGTTAGGAAAACTGTTAAGAGTCCACATGTATTTAGCATATTTTCAGGCATTGAAACTATTGTTCAGCTTGATTTGATATCACTGAGATTTGACAGTGGCTTGTATCTGCATCAGACTAGCTCAGGAGAGACAAGAGTGATGGGAAATGGCTATGACAGCTGTGACACTGACCTCTATTTGCTAACTTTTAGAAGACGGCAAGGAAAATGTTTCTTCCCAAACTAACCTTTCCCAGATTAATTATGCACATCCAATCTTGATTACATTTCATCTGTCATTCTCCAATAATTTTAATTCTCTGTAAAACATGTTTGAGTGCATGTGAACTTGTCAGCCTCATTTTGTGAAATTAATTATAAAATTAAGGTTGGATATATGAATTTTAACAATTTGGAATATGTTTACTGATGTAAAATATATATTTTTAACAGATAACTATTTTCTGAAACAATGTTTTGTTTCTCTCAAGAGAAGCTTCCAAATTATGTGTATATATGTGTGTGTGTATGTGTGTGTGTGTGTGTGTGTGTGTACCCAGGAGGCATAAACATATATATAGGTATATGCATCATATGTAATAGGTACGGCAGGTATAAAGGACGAAACCAGAAATATAGGGAAAAACAAACAAACAAGCACTTGTCTCAACCAAAGTAGTACAGGACAGATTTTATATAATTTATTTTTAAGAGAAAGCCAAGTTCAAATTAAATGTCAAACGTAATTTTGCATTCAAATTTGATGTATGTGATTGTCCTTAGAGAAAATCTTACAACACATGTCTTCTTGCCAAATTTGTATTTGCGTAATGGTGAACTGTAAGGTTATAGATCACTTTGTGGCAGAATGCCAACCCATAAACTGCTCGGTAAAGCTACTAAAAACTTCAATCTGAGATACATTTGTCTCAGTTAAGAGCTCGAATTCTGTATATAAAAAATGAAATGCACTAGCATCTCTTTAGTTCTTAAAAAAGAGAGAGGACAAATTCTAAATTCTGTTTATTTCCACATTTCTTCCTTTAACTCCTGCAGACATAAATGCAAAATGAGTGTTGACATATTTGTTTAGCATCCCTGAACAGATTAAAATGCTTTAGAAGTTCTTCTGTAATCAAGCTTGAAAAATAGAAACTAGCATTCTCATCCCTGGATAGATTAAATTGTTTCAAAAGTTTCTCATTAATCCAGACATGAAAAATAAATGATAAAAAAGTAGCAGTAGGTCCTCTGAAAAGTACTAGAAAATTTCCTTTTAACAAACTTTTTTGCAGTTTCACTGTATAATGTTATTTTCTGTTCATACCCATGCAAAATTGTAAGTATATAACTGGTCTGTATTCTCTGTAGGTGAGATGCTAAATAGGAATGAATAGTGTCCTTTGTGAAGTATAGTGTGAGTACATAAAGAACCGGGCCTGATTGTAGAGCTATCGATTTCTTGTGATGTGTCTTTGGACAAATAAAATGGAATGGAAATACAATTTTTAAAAATTTGCGGTTTTCATAGGTGAATTGCAAGTTTTTGAATATTATTCTTCATAATAATTCTGTTAAATTTAACTGCTATACATATTTAAGGGATGAGGAAACTGAACTTCAAAGATATTAAATAACTTGTCTCATACCGTATAGCTGTTACATAGTAGAGTCAATATTCAGTATTAGACCTGTCTCACCCCAAAGTTCCTGTTCCTCCCATTCTGTGCCCTCTCTCTGACACTAGTTTTCTTCTTTCTAAAATGACAGGATTAGATTGTATTATCAGTACTCCACTTCACAAATTCTTTAAATTCTTGCTGAACAGTAACTGAAACATGGGATAAGAAATGATTCATTGATTATAGAAATGGATATTATTCTCACCCTGTGAGTTCTCAAGTTCATTTTCTTTACTCAGCCAATGAATATCAATGATTCAGACTTTACTAGGCATCATGCAGACAATAAAGACATATAACCCTCTATTTTTTTTTATTGAAGTATAGTCAGTTTACAATGTTGTGTCAATTTCTGGTGTACAGCATAAGAGTTCAGTCATACGTGCACATACATATATTCATTTTCATATTATTTCTCATTATAGGTTGCTGCCAGATACTGAATATAATTCCCTATGCTATTCAGTACAAACTTGTTGTTTATCTATTTTCAGCTGTAGTAGTTAGTATCTGCAAATTTCAAACTCCCAATTTATCCCTCCCCACTCCCTTCCCCTCTGGTAACCGTAAGTTTGTTTTCTATGTCTGTGAGTCTGTTTCTGTTTTATAAATAAGTTCATTTATTTGTCTTTTTTTAGATCCCACATATAAATGATGTGATATGGCATTTTTCTTTCTCTTTCTGGCTTACTTCACCTAGAATGACAATCTCCAAGTCCATCCATGTTGCTGCAAATGGCATTATTTTATTTTTATGGCTTAGTAGTATTCCATTGTGTAAATATACCACAACTTCTTTATCCAATTATCTGTTGATGGACATTTAGGTTGCTTCCATGTTTTAGCTATTGTAAATAGTGCTGCTGTGAACATTGGGGTGCATGAATCTTTTCAAATTAAGCCACTAAATTTTTATTTCACTTGATAAATTTACCCATAGGTTTGAATGTGGTTAACAATGAATCACCAGTAGCTGCATTGATTCCCTTAATGGTCTTACCATTCACACATTATTCTTTTTAAAAAATTGTATGGCATTGAGTTGTTTCAATTGCCAAATAGTGATCAGGAAGGACAGGCCATATTCTCTGTTTTTAGGGACTCTATACAAATAATTTTAATTTCTAATTTTCCCCACATGCAAAAATCATTATATGCCTCTCGTTTATTTAGAAAGTATATTTAGTATAGCTTATACACAACATTGAGCTTTATTTTGAAGAAGCAGTTGTACTAAAGAGCAACTTCAGTAGTCAAAGAAGAGATCAGAATTTTTGTCAAGTGTCTAATGACATAAATGATGCCAAAATTATTAGGATGTCATGGATATTTCTAATTTGAACTATGATGGAGTAATGGTTATCAGACTTGCCTCCACATACACTGTGAAATTGTATAATATGTGTAAGGCCGTTATATTCAGATACTGGATAATAGACCATACATGGGAGAGATCTTTATGTAAAGGGAAATGCAAAAGATAGGTTCAACTTGCATTCCAAATTTTTACATGATACTTTCTTAAATGTGACCTAAGGGAACAGAGCTCAAATAGAAACCAAGGATCTCACAGCCTGGAAAAAGTAAAAATCAGAGTTTGGGGTTACTGGGGTGCTGGAATTTATGGACTGAGACAAGATATTTGTGCTGAGAAGACGTCTCAGAAATCTGCATAAAGTTCCACTTAGTATTTCGCCAAATACTAATATGTGCATGTGGTAAAGCACTGTAAGTCTTGGCAGAGAACAGCTATTGAAGGTCTGTGAGCTGAAGAAAACTTGAGAAATGACACAATGATAGGACACACTGGTTACATATAATCAGTAGTGGAGAAACCTTTCTGAACTCACCAAATATTCTATTGATTCCCTCAGAAAGGCCAAACTTTGCAGTAAGCTTACTTTAAACTCTCTGTAACAAAGCTTAAAATAAAGTTCCAATGGAATTAAACTGTATAACTCAGTAAGTTAAAAAATGAAAACACAATTTAGACTCTAAAAATAGTGACCCACAATATTGAGAATACCTCTAAAATGAGTAATCCTTCCCTTTTCCCCTTCACTGAAAAAAAAAAAAAGAGAAGATAACCCATAACTATGAGAAAAATCAGTTGGTAGAATACCACCAGGGATTCCACATCTGTTGAAATTAGCAGACAAGAACTTTAAAACAGCTATTATGGAACTTTTCTGTACTTTAGTGAAAAAGTGTACAAAATGAATGACAAATGGAGAAATTCAACTGAGCAATGAAAAATGTGAGACTGTACCACATTGGCATTCAAGAAGTGAACATTTTTATGTACAGCTCCACTGTAGATTAGACAGTAGAGAAGGAAAAGTTCAATAGATTGTAAAGGCATGCCAGAAGAAATGAAACTAAAAAAGCACATTTAAAAAAAAACTAGAAAAAAGAAATGTGTGATAGTGACTTATGAGGAAAAAAGTCATGTTGTCTCATGCATATGTCATTGAAGAAACAGAAGAAAGCAGAGGGATCTTTCCAATCTGAAAAAATAGGAAATATACAGATCCAAGGAAAACTTCCCTATAGTCAAATGTGGAGTATCAGAGACAACGGGAAGATCTCAAAAGCAGCCAGAAAATATAAGATGCTTTATATAATTGGAGAACAATGAAAAACTGCTGACTTCTTATCAGATACAATGTAAGTCAGCAGATAATGGAATCATCTTTTTAGAGGGCCAGAGAGAAAAAAAGCCACATAGAAGTGTCATCCTATAGGTAATATCCTTTAAAGGTAATGGTGAAACAAATACTTTTTTGTACAAGCTAAACCTGAAAAACTTATTATAAGCAGAACTTTACTAAGGAAATATTAAAGGAAGCTGTTTCCTCAGGGTAAGTGAAATCGATTTATCAGAAGGAATCTCAGATCTACATGAAGGAATAAAGAATACACAAAACTGTAAATATATAGGTAAATAAAGTGATTTATTAAAAAAAGAACACCCAATGTAACAGCAATATATTTCAGATTTAAAATATATGTAAAATAAACATATACACTAATATCACAAAGAGCTGGATGGTGGTGAATAACATTATGTCATTGTAAGCTTTGAAGATTGTATGTGAAGTTGTAGATACTATTTAAGGTATACTTTAATCCTTATAGAAATCACAAAAAATTATAACAAAAAGGTATACCTAATAAGTCAGTAGAGAATATAAAAACTGAACACCAAAAAAATACTTGTGTAATCAAAAAAAGGCAGGAAAGGAAGGAAAAACAAAATGAAGAGAAGAAAAATGGAGAAAATATAACAGATGGTAGACAAATCAGCCACTTCATTAATTATATTAAATGCTAATTGACAAAACTTTCCAATTAAAACAGTAATTCACATATTAAATGAAAGTAATTAAACCCACACACACAAAATTTAAATGTAACGGGACAGATTAGAAGTGAAAGGATGAAAAAATAAATTCTATGTGAATAGTAAATCTGAAAAATGGTAAACCACAAGGTAATGCATTTTACCAGCAAAATAGAGGAATATTTATTCAGGATTACACTTACAATTTATCAAGAAGACATAGCAACCCTAAATATGCATGTACCAAATAAAAGAGAATCAGAGTACATAAAAACAGATACTGGCTGAAACTAAGGATAAATTCACACTCAGATACCTCAGATCTCTGTAACATAAATCGATAAAGCAAGGTGACAGAAAGTCAGGATAGATTTAAACAGTCAACTTGACAGATTATCAAACAACTTAAACTAATTGACATTCATAGATAAGTCTAATCAGCATCAACAAAATACGCATTTTCTTTAAAATACACTTTATATTTTTCATGAAATAGATCTTATTATATGTCATACAGAATTTTTCAATCAATTTCAAAGGATTTAATTCATTCAGAGTATTTTCTCCAATCAGTATAGAATTACATTAAAAATAAGTATCAGAACAAAATTTGAACAAAGCCTTAAAGGAATGCAGTGGGTGAAAAGCAGATCTTTTCAACCAATATTCATGAAGCATTTCAAAGTCTGTAAAAAGAAATAAGATCTTTGACTCCTGTCTCATACCATTTATAAGCCTTAATTTAAGATGGATAGTGTATCTAAAGATAAAAAGCAAAACAACTTGTACATGAATATTAATAGTATGTGGATTCATAGTAGTTCAAAACGAGGGGGGAAAACACATACAGTAGAATGGAAACATAAATTCTATATTACTCCAATGAGCAACACAATACAATAGTTGTAACTAATCAATTATTATATTGAAGAACAATATGGATGATCTTAAAAACATACTATTGAGTGGAAGAAGAGATATACTTCTTGTATAAACTGTGTGTTTACACTTATATAAAGTCTAAGCTATCTATGGTATGAGAAGTGAAAACTGGTGGTTACCCTTTGAGGAAGCAGTTCGTTAAGAGGCATGATCACACTTCTGGAGTTCCAATGATACTGTTTCTTGATTTGGATGCTGGTTAGAGGGCCTTCTTTGTTTTGTAAGAATCCACTGTGTTGCAAACATATGATTTGAGCTTTTATCGGGATCTGTGTTATATTTTAAAAATTGAACAAAAACATTGTAGGATTTCAGAAAGGGTCATATGAGCTTGAGATGAAACTGGAATTTAGTATGATTTATTTGAAATGGATTAGACTTACATATCTCAAATATTTTTATTCTAATGATCATAATTTTTAATATAACATCTAATAAAAAGTTTGGGAAATAGTAACCATGCAATGAATTGCATTTATTGTTATTTCAATAATGAAATTAATTGAGCGAGTGACTCCTATAAATAAAACCAAGTATGGTATTTATTATTATTTTTAAAACAAATTAATGTCAATAAAGGCACTCTGGGGTGATCAAAGCAATAGCATTTTCCTTAATATACAAAATTCTAATATAGTAGGACATATAGATAAGCAGTCAAACTTGTAGAGACTTTCTTCACTCAACGACTTTTCAGTTAATTATTTTTTGCCATAACAGCTCTTGAGAGGTTGAACCATTTATTGACAATGGCTCCTTTTTTCAGTATAATGAAATTTTCATCCTAAAACATTCAAAATAACTATACTTAAGAAGTGATATCTTCACACGGTGATTTCAGGCAATGAAACACCCATCAATTTCCATGACATAATAGTTTATATTCAGAACATATCATACAGAACGAAATTGAATTGTGCACCATCCAATTTTGAATGATCCTAACATGCTTTTCTTTGTCTATGTATAATAAGTGAGAAGGATACGGAGGTTGCAGCTTCTATAAATACTTGTTTGTTGCTCATAAGTGGTTTTTGTAGTATCCTCATGCTTGTCTGTAATTTTGCACCAAAAGTACTTTAACTTAATATTTAAGTATAGATTGAGTACAAGGTGACTATGAGGCTGTAAAGTCCGTAAGACTGGTGAAGAAAATGTATCAAAAAGAATGAATTTTCTTTCCAAAAATGACTCTGTAACACACATTCTCTGCCAGTCACCAGCCACTATTACACATCCTGCTTTGTTGAGTACATTATATATTCATTATAATGCATGTTATATACAAATTACTTTGTTTATTTTTGTTGCTCATAACTTATTTTTATTTTTAATTTATATCATTTTCTACCTATAAAATTGTGTACTTGGGTTAGCTTGGACTACATCATGATTTTTTTAGTTAGAATTAAAGAAAAATATTTTTTCATGATACTACTTTTTTTTTCTTAGTGGTAGGGTTTCTAAGAATAAATTGAGGTGAATAAGCAAGGGATGGGTGTCTTTGATCTTTCGAGAAGACCAGTAACTTTAATGACAGTCAAAGTTTTTAAGGAACAAGCATTTTTACAGACAAAACTCTTTTTTTTTTTTTTTCTGAAAATAGAAGTTCAGCTATTGGAGATTGGTGTTTCTTCTTGATTTCTACATTTGTTCTCTTAAATCCTCTTCAGGTTTCCAAATTCACCATGTTCAAAAACAAACTCATGCTGTATGTACTATCCTCAAAAAGCAAAGACTTCCTCTGTTGAATTCCCCATCTTGTTTAATAATCTCAAACTCACTTAGCACCTTAAAAGCTATGAGCAGTCCTCACCTCTCCTCTGTGAAATGCTTTTCTCAAAGTGTTTCTTTTTTAATTTTATAAAATTTTATAAAAATCTCACAAGCAGTTCAAGCATCTTTATAAAAGAGTCTGGCCTTGCACATTTAATATGCATATATTCAATAGCCAATATATACCTGTGCTTATATTTTCTGTTCTCTGAAAGTTACAATCTAGTGAAGTAGAGGGGACTTTTGTTTTCCTTCTCTCTGCATTTTTTCCTGCATATTATTTTTTCTTTCATTAACGTGCTCATCAGTAGAGAAGTTAGAATTGTGGATCCTTTATCGCCATTAAAAACCTCTTGAGATGTGTCCAGGAAAAGCCAGAATTCCCATTAATTTATGCACTTATTCCAAAACAATGTTGCTTGTCAGACCCGTTGTTACTGGTGGGGTGATACAGTGATGATTAAGAGACAGGATTATGCCCTCAAGGAATCAGTTGTCCACTGGAAGAGAAAAGTATTAAACAAATGATTAGATAAAATGTGGTCAGTTCAGTGCATTACTCTGTGGGAATATTGTGGAGAAACCTCTATACTGATCTTTGAAAGGACAAAGAAGGAACTCGAGAGGAAAGGACTTTTAAACTCTGGAGAATCTGAGTTATCTGGTGAAAAAATGAGGGGAATATGTCTCATTTGAAAAACATAGAAAGAACTAAATGAAAAAGAGAAGACCATTCAATTTTTCTTCTTCCTTTTGTGGACTATTGTAGATGCTGTTTTCAGCTGCCCAACGTTCAACATCTCAAGGTTGGGTCCTCCCTTTCTAACAGTACTACTGCAGGTACTGCTCAGTCCTACTCAATCCTCCCTTTCTAACAGTAGCCAGGCTTTCCTTTGGCCATGCTCTCCTTCCCCAAAGGAACCCAGTGGAAGGTGACTCCACCTCAAGTTCCTGGGTTGGACCCACATTTGTGTAAGCCAGTTAACACTCTTCAACCTTAAACAGTCTAATCACAGTGAACTAATCACATTTGGAATCTCCTTCTGTATGGCATCATGTGCAAATGTGAATACTGGAAATGTAATCATTTTTTTCCATCATTGCAAGAAATCAGCCATGGAATGAAGCTGACATTGAAAGGCAGAACAGAAAACAAAAAGAAATTAGTTCTCACCTCTTAATCAAATGCACTTTGGAGACAGACTTTTCTGTGGATTTCCAATTGTAGGAGCCAATAAAGTATCTTTATCATGCATTGCATGTTATGTTTTCTTGGGAGTAAACTTTTAGCCAGAGATCAATCTGCAAGGAATTTATTAAGAATTTTTCATAGGATAAACAACCATGGAAGAGAAGGAAGAAGGCAGGATTAGGCAGAGGAAGAAATTAGGCTGCAATGCTCATTGCTAATTGCTATTTGCTCTGAGTCAGGTATGTTTCTGTAGAGCAGTCTTGAGTAAAAACAAGTGGGCTAGGTATTTATAACCCTGCATCAGCTGGGTGAGGACTCCCCTAAAGCTGATGTCACCTTGGTCATAGCAACTTTGTCGGCCAAGCCAATTCCCAATTTTTAAAGCATTCCTAGCAATTGGGAGACTAAGTCCTTGGGTCCTGAAGGGGGATCTTGGTGGTCCATCACAGTGACCACTACATTGTTGAGTCAGTTTGTGTTTGGCTTTCTTTTAATAGCTATTACTCTATGCTGTTGCAAAGAGACACTGTGACTTGGAGGAAAGACCAAATATGTATGTCCATGGACAAGTTACTTTATCTCCTGGAATTTTTTCTTTTATTGTAAGTAAGGAGTTTTGTACCAGTTAAGTAAGAAGTTAGTTAGCATATACCTTGCCATCAGTATGAGAGTCCTTTCTTTTTCTCCCTTTTTTGTGAGGTAATAGGTGTGATGGCTGAACACATAGACTGAGGAGCCATTTGGCCTGGGATTAAGTCCCTTCTCTGTACACTTACTTGTCTCTCACCCTGGGTGTGCTACTTGCCATCTCTGCGACTCAGTTTCCTCGTCATTAAAATAGGAATAGTACCAAAACTTCTAGATTTGAAGGTTATTAATTAGCTAATAAGTAGAAAGCATAGTACTTGAAATACAGTAAGCTCTTTATACGCTTCTGCTATTTTAAATTTTATGTTCCACACTAAATATTTTCTGTGACACATTTTGACCCATCAACAGTTTCAATAAAAGTACAAAATAACAGGCAGTTACCCAACAGTCATGTTTAAAGTTCTGTTCCATAAGTGTATCTAAGAGATCTTAGTTAATCAAACAATCAAACATGAAATAAAATTTGAACATTCAACTCCAGTAATTTTTGGTAGAAACTGCAAAGCTTAACATGAAACCTGAATCACTGTGCATGTGAATCTGAAACAATGGAGGAAACTAAGTGGGGGGTAAAAAAAAAGAACTGAGAATCTCTACTATTTCCAGTGTGAATTTCTAGATTTGCCCATGGCACATTGTTGATCAGAGTCTTTAATGGCACCTGAAATACCAATTTTTGAATATATTACTAAAATATTCACTACATTGACAGTTGGGCATAGAGAGAAACAAGAGTAAATTACATGAAGGTAAAATTTATTCCTAAGATAATTCACAAAGCAATTTCTGCACATTCATTACGACTCTTGACAGTACTGATTTAACGTTAGCACTTAATCAAAAACTTAAAAAGTGATATATGTATTTATGAATAGTGATATGCACATGTCCATGTAAACCGCATTGCTAACCTAGTGACTTAAAATATGACATTGTACTACTAACAGAAAATTGGCCACATTGTTAGGTTAATGAGAATATATATTTTTATTAATAAGGGAAGACAGTATATTTCTAAAACTTAAGCTTGTCTCAAAGATCTGAAACATAATTAATGGAGTTTGTTTCTGTCTGAGTTCTTATTTTAAAGATTAACATTTCCCCTGGAAAAAAACTACCATTATTATATCTCCTGGATCTGTGAGGGATTAAGTCTCCTATGCTTCTTAATCTTTAAAAATTTGATTTAAATTTAACTTTGGTATAAAATATAATTGTCAGAAGGAGATGCTGCAGAAAGTTCTTTGAACAAGATTAATGCAATTCTATATTTATTATTCCTGCCTTAAGCATAAAATCCAGAACTCCGTGATGACATGTACTATCTCAGAACACAATTTTTAATACATCTATTTTGAGTTATTTCAAAGTTTTCAAAGTGTGAGTATTAAAGTAGGAATCTGATTCAAAGTGAAAGTCTCAGAAGTAAGAATTCAAACCATTTTCTTACAAGGCAAAGATCAGAAGTGTTATGGACAAACTTGGGTTCGGCTCAGGATATCCCTTGAGCTTTCTGAAACAAATGTGGTTTATTTAAGAAAATACTGGACTTGTCAGTCCAATATAATAATCAAAAGTACTGTATTTTCAGTTTCCAGTTCTATTCTGAAACTTACTTGGGATAATTATTTTGCTTGTTACCGCTTTTCTTGATAGTAGGCCGATTTTAATTTGTTTTTCTCTTGTCTGCTGTATCAGATCAGATTCTTTGGGTTACAAGTAACAGACACCTCAATCAGACTAGCTTGTGCTGAAAGCAAAAGACAAAGGATAGAATTTATCAGAAGAATACAAACCACCTCAATCAAAGGTGACGAAGTATAGGTGTCCCTCTAAAAAAGGAATGAACAAAAGGATGGAATGGCGGAATGGTATCTTTGTCTCTCTGGTGCTGTAGGCTTCTCTGTCTTTCCTGTTCTCTGGACCTGTGCTCTGTCGCTCTCCGCATGCTGGTTTTTCTCTGCTTTGGTGCTTTACTTTTAGGGAAACATAGACTCTTGTCACTACACAGAATCTCTCCATTCTGATTCTAAATACCAGGGAGGGAGACTATGAATGACCTCCTTTAGGTGAGGTGTGGCCAGGGCTGGTGAGGAAATGATGCTACTATGCATTTAGCAGGAGTAGTAAGGTCAGAATTCAAGCAGGAGACTTGAGGGTAGTGGATGTGGGTCAAAAAGGAGGGGAGAGGAGTGTGAGTAATAACAGAAGTTCTAAGTAAAGGGGACACACATCCAGGAGGCACCTGGAAATATTGCCTGTGGTCACACTGATAGTGTTTGTTATCTGCATAGTTTAATTCTAAGAATTCCTTGAATCAAAACATTTGCACTTACAATGAAAAGTTATCCAATATGCACACCTCATTCATGTCAGTCCTTAAAGATTTTAACATTAGGGATTTTGTTCTTTATATTTATTCTGTAGAATTTGATTCTGTGGAATTTAAGAGTTCTGGAACCTGTTAACATAGATTCTGTAAGTACTTTTAATCATAACTGATATACAAAAAATGATGTTAAATTATTTATAAAGTAATTAAGAGACACTAATCTTAAGATCACTGGAAATAAAATATAACTGACAGATTTTTTTTTAAAGATGGAAATAATATACTAAATATCATATACAGTAGGCAAGAAGTTTGTTTATTTGACTTTTATGGATGCCCTAGTTTTTTTTTGTTTTTTTTTTTTCCAAGTTGAATCCAGAAACACTAGCATGGATCATCCATGCCTCACTGAACAGAACTTTCCATTCTTCCTTACTGGAAGGAGAAGAGCGAAAATTCAAACTGGCTTTGTTCAGCTCCCTCTTCACCTTCTGAGACAATCAAAATGCCTCCAGGATCCCAGCAACAGGCAGAATGTTGCCAAATGAAAGTGTCCGTGGGATCCTACTTTCTCATTTTAGCTACTGGCTTTGGGGAGGCAGGTCCAATGTAAATCCCCCATCGCCTTCCTTGTGAGCTTCTCATTCTAAGGTCGTTGTGGGTCACAAAGGAATCCAGCCCTCAGTGATGACAGAAGTAAGATAGCAGTCTTTGGATGATTGAATCGGGACACGCTGCAGATTCTGTCCCCTTCCCCAACTACTCAATTTAAATTTGGAATCAAGAAACAAAATGATAAGTGTTCTTTATTTTTTCCTTTTTAACATTATTTGGCCAGGACCAAATATACCTTGATGCCTTCATCTTTCAAATGCCATCAAAAGCCACAGGCTCCTAGCTCAGTAGTTGTCCAGAGATGAGAGAGACTTCTCCAAGATGAAATTCTACATTCTAGTGGCAGGAAACACTGTGATTGTGTAGGGTGCTTTATATTTTTGTCTTTTCCTGACACCTGCAAATAATTCTGAATAGCATTTTTACCTAATTTTAATGAAGTGTTTTATCCCTTTTTTCAATAAATATATTTAGCGCCTGAAAATATCATCTCGGCCTGTGGCTGATCCGATTCCTCAGCTTAGCTAGTCATTTAGGAGCATGGAATAATTCCATGTATGATGTTTACTGTGTATCAAACATAACTATACATTAGCAAGTGAAGGAAGTATGAATGAACATTTGGCTTCTTTGAAAAGCTAAGTTCTATCATACAAACCATGCAGCTTCTCAGTGGAGTTCTGTGTTTGACCATGAATAACCAACCACTTGGTGGGATATGAAAGGAAAACCATCTTGGCCAAATTCCTGTCCTCTTGGACACCAACATCCTGGGGAAAGAGATACTAAAGACCATGCAAGGTTTGCTCACATGTTATGAGTAAGTGAGAAAGGGTGATCAAATTCAGGACAGGGTAATGCGTGAGAGAAGAAATTTATGTAAAGCCCTGTAAATCAGACAACACCACCAGGAAGGGCAAATGAACTTAAAGAAAACGTCATCAAAATTCCTTGCTTATACAAATAAGGAAAAGGGGAAGGGATGACCCGACATCCTGGATCTTGTCCTTAGCTTATTGTTTCCCCTTCCATTCCATATTTTTCCAGTTAGTCCTACTTTGGTTACATTTGTTGAAAAGATTTGAGCCAAGTCAAAGCACTAGACCTTGCTGATAGTCAAATTCTCTCACTTGTCTAGGACTACATAGCTTTCTCATTTTCTTCCAAGTGGGAATCACAATATTCAAAGAAGTAGTAGAATGCTTCTCTGTGCATTAAACAAAGGCTCCCTGTTAAAGTTATGTTTCACAATAATGTTCCTCCCTAATATCAAGCCATACTACACGGGGACGTGGCGGGGAAGGGGGGAGCTTTCAGCCTCTTTATTTGATCAGATGAGTTTCTAAAATGTTGTGCAGTACTCGGGCTTCACTTTTGTTTTGTTGGGGTTTTTTGTTTTTTTTTTTTGTTTTTGGGGGGGTTTTTGACTAATGACACTTAGTATTATTAAAGTAGAGCCCTGATGGTCATGAATAAAGAAACTCAATTGCCCTTGGCCTGTTAAGAAAGGGAATTTGATGAACAATCATGTTGTTCACATGGTGATACTTTAAACTCCTCCTTCAGTGAAGCTTTCATGGGAACACCAATTTATCTTTCAGTTTCAATAGTATGTATAACAACTAAGTCAATAGGCATTTATCTAATTCACACAAGCTGACATTGTAATACAATTACATTTTCTATTACACTTGCCATGAGTTTGTTTTTCCTTTTAGGTTAATTCTTATTGAGTAAGTACTGTATTACTAAGTCTGTGTTCATTTCTTGAAATTGAAAAACTAAATACAGCTAAATAAATAAAGCTAAATAAAGCAGCTAATGTAAAGACGCATGGTTATGCATTGGCAAGAACTGTAAATCAATTGTTTAAAAAACCAGCATATATTAGATGAGACATTTGAATCTATTACAAAGATTTTGTACCCCATTGATTGATTTTTTTTAAAGAAAATCAGTGAACGTTTACTTAGCATCCATGATGCTAGTTTTATTAGTGAAAACATTTCTGAAAATTTATGAACCTTCATTAAAATTTATTTTTCTCACCTCCGAGAAGAAAAAAGCTACGATAAAACTGCCAGGTCTTTCTGTGGCATCCTGTGAGTCAGACACACAGGCTGTCTCATCCTAATTGTGACTATTTTCAAATAAAAGCTTCCTCCAGATGTACTCCGAGAAGCAGTAATCAAACCCAAGCCTCACCATCTCTAATATATGCTACTCCACTTGGAGTTTTTTTTTTTTTTCCTTTGAATTCTTAATTAAAAAAAAAAACAACCTTTTAATGAGAAACAGCCTGAGTCGTGAAGCTGACAGTTCTACCCTCGTCCTTGATGCATACCAAAAAAAGGAGAGATTTCACTTTTAAAAGAAGCTCCCATTTCTTGAGACATTTGTATTCAAACATGGCTCTCTTTTTCTCCTTCTTTCTCCTGGGAGAATAGCTCCACTCTTCAAATGAAAAAGAAATAATAAAACACATCAGGAACAGCGGACCTCAGACCTAGCGTTTCTCTCCTTGTCTTGGAATGTTATTTCCATATAGAAAGCTACTCTAATGGGACACTTGTAAATGGCAGGGAATTTAGCCCTTGTGGAGTCCTCTCCAGAAATTGGATTTTTGCTTAAGCAAACTGCAAGCCATGCAGTGGGGGAAAAGCTATTTATTTGGCTGCCTGTTGAAGAGTCTTACAAAAATACGACTCGGTCTGCTCTGGCCATTGAGTCAATCGGCATATATTGGAAAACAAAATCCAGTTACTTGCGTAAGGTAACAGACAGGCTCTTTCATGTTAACAGTTAATCTCAAATACACTTTAATGATATTTTTCTTGATTACCCTTTCCTTAGACATAACAGCTTTTGCAGTTTACTTTCACATTAAGGAAGGGTAAAAAGGCTTATACAAGTTGCCAACTTTTACCCTGTCTTTTGAGGGATTATTCAGCATCTTTACTGTTCAAAAACAAGCAAATCTGTACTAAGGAAAGTTAATCTCCAGTTTACGACATTTAATAATGTCATTCAAAAACGCCTTATAGCAACATGTTTACCTTCTTAAATCAGATTTAGTTTCTAAAAGATTCTTATGATTTATAGCAGAAATGTTTCATAATCTTTTTATTTAGTTTGTAATTTAAGTATCAGACATCCTTCCACAGACAGTGATGCTTTTCTTCTTTAAGCAAACACCTCCCCTCCCAATTCCATCCCCCCAAAAAAACTCTTTTGTGATGTCTCTGAAGTGTCTTTCTAAAGGATAAGAGGACATATCTCTACTGAAGGATCTTCTCTTAGGGATAAGAGAGATAAAGGTAGTTCTTAAGAGGTGACAGACCTACTAATTTAAGCTTTGTGAATATTTGCCTCTGCTTCCTGACATTTGCAAACAACTAGAGCTTCTTTTCACTGTATTTCTCAGAAACAGCTTTTCTACCCTAAAATGATTTCCTGCTTTCCACCAGCAAATCTCAATGAAGAGAATGAATACTTCCCCTGATGTTTCCTTCTCCTCACCACCCAGCCTATGAAGAATTGATATTTCAGGGTGACCAGCCTCCCTCACTCTTGAGGGAAACTAGGGAAAAATGACACCTTTCTAGTCAAACATGCTGGGGATTTACAGAGATAGAAGGAAGAGCCAGCTCTCTCCCAGAAGTCCAGGAATGAAAGTTCAGGAGTGATCTACTCAGGCAGGGATCTTTATTAGAGAAAAATGTTAGAACACATGTCATTTCTGAACTTGTATGATGGGGCATTACCTCAGCATTACGGCAGAGTTTTGCCAGGCAAATATGCAGTCCAAACTTGTTTGATTATATTATATTATAGACAAGTTGTTAAGTACTTAAAATCATTGATGAGCATATAAATAATTATACAGGTATTCTGTAACAATTTATAATGTTTATTTATTGTTGAAGTGCACATTTTTTTCATTGAAGTGGTCATATACATGCCTAGTTAACATTCAAAAAACCACAAAAAGTATACAGTGGAATATATACTTTATTTAACATCATAGCAAGAGCCATAATTTGCATTTGGTAGGGGGAGAATAGTTCATTCTACTTTTTTCTTCCCTCCACAAGAGATAAATGATATCAAGCCTGAGCCTTCACATACATTTCTTAATTTAAACAAATTATCCTAGCTGGTATTTCCAAATTTTATACTCTGTTCTGAACTCTATGGAATATAATTAGAACTATTATTCTTGTTTTTGCACTTGCAATTTTATTTCTGAGATAAAATGTATAAATAACAGTTGATTTCCGAAAAATTACGTGGTAACAAAGCAATCATACATGCACGTTTGATTAGAAAAGTTTATTTGTAATTATTGGACTCACGTTTGTTCATAGTAGAGATACTTAAAAATATCGAACATTATAGGGAAGAAAATTAGAATTACATATAATCCTGTTAGACTAATTGTAAAGAATGTGTTGACTAGAACTACAAAAACAGGCTGCTGCATGCCCACCAGGATGGCTGAAGTTAAAAAAAAAGAAAAAAAGCAAAGAATAATGTCAGATGTTGACAAGGATGTGGAAAAAACAGGAATCCTGCTAGTGATAGTATAAACTGGTGAAAAACACTTGGAAAACTCTTCAGCATTACTTAATAAAGCTGATCATTGACATCTTCTAAGATTCCATTCCTAAGACTCTAACCCAAAGAAATGCAGATGCACATGCTGTAGAAGACATGTACACTGAGGACCTTGATAGCAGTCCTATTTGTAATAACAAAGACTGGAAACTACGCAAGTATTTATCAACAGTAGAGCTGATATAAGTACATCATGGTATATTCATAGAATGAATTGCAATACAGTGATGGAAATAAGTAAATCAAAGTTCTACACAACAACATGGAGACATTTCATGAACAAGTTTTTGAGCCGAAGAAGCCAGACAAAAGTGTACATACATATCACACTATTCTGTTTATATAAAATTCAAAAACAGGCAAAGCTAATTTATGGTATTAGCAGTACGGACAATAACGTCCTTTTTTCTTATGTAGGGACTGAAAGGACACATTGGTTTCAGAATTTTATCAAACTATGCTTAGGATTTGGGCATTTTCTTAAGGTATGATAGTAAGTTTACAAAAGAAAACCATAAACCCTCAAAAATAATATGCATTAGTGTATTTGCAGCCATTTAAAATGCTTAAAATTTGAATTTGTAATAAAAATGAAAAGCATAAATTTTACTTTTTTTAAATTTAGGAATGTAATCTGTGTCTTTGTTTTTGAGGACATGATTTTTAATGGTTACATGGCATCTGATTGTATAAATGGAAACCAATTAATCTAACATTATTGCTCTCTGGATAGTTTGCTATGTAATAGTATAAATAGTAGAAATATCAATAGTATAAATAATGCTGTAGCAAGAATTTGTCTATGTTGCTGATTTTCTTCAGGATTAAATTTAAGTACTGTGATGTCTGTGTCAAGGAATATGATCATATTTTAAGCTTTTGATAAATTTAATCAAATTGCTTTAAAAAATTATCAGCTGATGGAGTCAAAATAATAAAGTTTAACAAATCTTTGTCAAATGGGCAAAATAATCTCATTATTGTTTAATTTGAATAATTTTTATTTTCATATAGTTTAACTTTTTAATAAGCTTTAAGAGATAACTATATTGTTTCCTGGAGCTAATTTCCATGCATATGATGTATTTCCATTTTAGTTGGGGTCTTTTTTCTCTTTTTCACTCACACTTTTTCTTTCCTTGTTTTCGGAGCCTTCTTTATCAAACATAGTAGCACTTTGTTCACTGAACATACTCTTTCAAGTTACTTTATTACCCCTTTTTGTAATTTTTTTAAGCTGAGGAGTTAAACTGTATATATGTGTCTAACTGAAAATTTTCTTTAAAACTTCTTGAATTTATTTTGGCAACATGTGCAATAGCTTTATCTGTTACAGTAATTTCCCAGCGACATGTTACTTGAATTAAGGTATGTATTTTTGACAAATAGTTGTCACACTGTAGTTGATTATTTAACGAAAGAATTGAATATTTTAAATAATGAGCTACAAGCCTCTCATCAGAATTTTACACAGAAGCAAAGCATTCCTGATCAGATATATAGAAGCTGGGTTTGAATGCACATTTTATAATGTTAAACTTTAATAATTTTTAATATCACAAATAAGGCTTGAAAGCAATTTCTAGCTCATTTATCTAGTTAAATCAATCACAGGATGATTGAATTCACTATGTAATATTCTTCAGTTTGTCTTTGCTTGCATTTGAAACACGTGACTTGGAATTGTAAATAATACTTCAGATATGAGCTCTGGCTTTAAACATGTCTAGATCATAGTTTCAAACAATGCTGTCAAGAATTCGGGTCTTTCCAGTTCCCAGTTAGGTTTTCTTTATGTCGTCTTGATTTTCAGGCAGGTTGTTCCCGGAGGTTACTTAGATGACTGCCAGACGCTCCAGGCTTGTATTCCTACAGTGCAGCACCTTAGCAGAAAGACTGTCTTCTTCTTAATAGTTCTAGCAAAAGTCTTGGAGATGGTTTGATACATTCTGCTTGTATTACTTTCCTATATCTGAACAAATCCTTGTGGCTACAGGGATGCAGATTTCTCATCACCCTCACCTAAATCGTATCCCCACACCCCAGAGTCAGGAAGTGGGATCAGACATTAAGAGTCAGATATTGGCCTGAGAGTTGAGCAAACTGGTTCATTAATGGAAACCTTGTTGCTGTTACATGAACAATAAATGGATTTAAACATGCCAAAAAAAAAAAGATATTTCATATATATGTATATATAATTACTTTTATATAATATATAAAATGTATTATAAATATATTTACATTCAGATACATTTTTAATTAACCCAAGCTTCATCTTTCTATTCTTTACTTTTACAGTTGCTCATTAGATAAATCAAAATGCAAGAATTACATTTACTGATTAAGTATCAACATTAGATTTGGTCTATCATTCTTAATATTTTAGATCTTTATGGGTCATATCTTCCAAATTAGGGTCATATGCAAATTTAGATAATCAGCATTAGATTAATGTTCCCATGCAACTCATCCAGAAATTGCTGAATGGTACAAGGTTAAGTTCATACAAACGTAGATGTGGAGCTGTATACACTACATCACTGGAGAATTTTCTTCAGGTTGTCACCTATCCTTTCACAAGACCCTCAAGTTAAGGATTTAGTACCAATTGTGAATCCAGCTAATTATTTCATTATCGAAGCAAGCTTCTCCATCATGTCCTATAAGAATATCATGAAATATGTTGTTAAATGTCTGCTCAAGTTCAGGTATACTGTGTTAACATAATCTTTCATCAGTCTAGTTCCATTACCAAAAAGTACGCTAAGCTAGTCATGGTGTGAGCATTTTGGTATTGAATACTATTCCTTGGTTTTCTAAATTTCTACACATCATGCTTTTTGACATTTTCACAGAGTCAATTACAAGCTTGTTGGCCCACAGTTTGTTTAGTACTAGTGTCTTCATGTTTTGGAAAAAATGCTGGTATAAAATTCTTTGAAAATTGCCCATCTGCCAGCAATCACATTTCTAAGTTCTTTCAGGGCCCTGGAATGCCACTCATTTGTAACTGAACCCGGTTTAGATTGGCTTTTAAAACAATTTATTCACTTAATTGGCCTTCAATTATTATTCTACATTTTCTAGTTTGGAGATCATTTTTTGACAAATAATATTAAGCAAAAATAGTATTTGACTGTATTAGACTATATTTACTGTTTACCACACATCATTTCTTTGCCAGGTTGTTGTTCCTAATCTAAATATGACAGCATTTCCAACCGTTACTTTAAGCGTTCTTCACCAGCTTAGTTATGTTAAGCCTCTGTTTTCCTATTACCACTTTTACAATCCAGTCAACCATGTCTCTTCATCCCTGAAGGTTCTCATCCTTTTGTATCCTGTTGTGAAATTCTTTCTCAGTGAATTCCTAATTTCGTCCTCATTATTGTACCGTCAGATGTTAATTTTATGTCTCTCAAAACTCTCGTAGTAGCTTCCCCATCTGAAACAATGGGCTATGGCTACTGTTTTTTTTCCCCCCCTGTGATTTTATGAAAACAGATTTAAGTAGATTGACCTATCCACAATATTCCCTTACATAAATATCATAACCTTAAGATAACAAGTTTATTTGGCAGTAGAGACCAGAGAGAGAACTTATTAATGTAGTGTGTCAAGACCTGAATTCAAATTCTGTTAGCTCTACGTTCAGGGACATATCCCTGAGTAACTAACTCTTGGGCGTCACATTTCCTCAGTTATAAAATGGAATTAAAAATTAAGTCACACAGATAACATGGTATGCCACAGGTTCTGTGAGCACCAAAACAAGGCAGATAATGAAAGTGATGAGGAAAGGGAATGGGAGCTGGAAGAAGCCCTCTACTCTCCCTTACAGGCACCTCCCCAGCTAGTTCTGCATCGCTCAGGATAGAAGTGAGTTGGTCATATTCCCTTTGTTCTAAAAGGTAGAGTGATTGGCAAGCCAATAATTTATTATAAACGCTGCTTTATCAAATTTAAAGTATTTTTATTTTTTCTGATTACTAAAGTAACATTTTCATGTTACAAAATAAATTTAGACATTTCAGAAATACAACGCAGGAATTTGAAAGCCTCCTTGGCAAGTCTCTGTCTCCCAGAGACAATCGTTGTTAATTACTGCTGACATTCCTGTGTATATTTGCTATAATTTTGCTCTTTATGTCCACTAATAAACCTACTTTTATAAAAATGGGACCAAGTTTAGCAATGTGCTTATTTGCCTTACTTAATACACCTTGCATATTTTCCCATACTATTACTTGTTGATACATTCATTCTTGTTAACAGGATTTGCTGTTGCCAGTGCAGTGAAAAATGTGTAATAGGTATCTGGAAAGCTGAATTGTCCCACTCCACTGGCACCTCGCCTGCCCCATGCCAGTTTAACAGGGTGTCCTATAGTATATTCCCACATAAATCTAATTTTTAGTTCTCTCTTCTTTATTCTGATCTTCCTTTTTTGGAAGCAATCATATTAGATTGCTAATAGCGATTTTGAATCTGCTAAACAGCAGTTTCTTTTATTTTAAACTAATATGACTAATTTTAGGGCCCACGTATGACTCCCTAAGACCTTGCTCAACCAGCCTCAAGTGTTTAATTGCATGGTGGTTGGACAGGATGCAAGAGGAGAGGGTGCTCATCCCTGGTGCTAGAAGGAACTTATCTAGTGGGAAATGACTGGGTTAGTTCCTCCCAGTTGAGGTCCTTGGTTTCTCCCTCACCAGCACATCACTCCATAACAATTCAAAGTTATGAAGATGCATTCTTTCTGCTCTCTCCTCCTCTGCCTTCTCACCTTCCACAATAAGCTGATTTTTTTTTTTAACTTCCGTAAGTCATGCAACTTCAAAGTCTAAAGCTGTTGGTCTCAGAGGCTCTGTTCAGCCTCACAGGTCACAGTTCCTTCCACCCTGTCTAAGCTTGTACAGATCAGCTTCTTTGTAGGATTCCATTGCTTTGATCTTTGATGGATTACTGGCCAGATCAGGATTTTTCATGGAAGCAGATTTGAGAGCTTTTTGCTATGGGGAGAAAATTTATCAAGGTATTCTTTAAAAATTTGTTATAATAGAAGGATGTATCCACTCTTGATAAAGTATCATGTAGTGTATTGTTGGGCTCCAATTAAATGCCATCTAGATTATGATTTAATAATAATAATGCAAGTGATTTCTATATATTTAGAGAGAGAATAGGGAATAGATCATGGTGCCATGCTAGTGTTACTTGACATAGAAACATTGTTACGTAAGACTTCCTGACTGAGTGGAATAACTGTTACTTATCTTTCTCTGTTAAATCACATCAACACTCAAGTGTCCCATATGAGTAGAGTTTGCTAATTCTTTTACAGTAAAAAATAGATTTAGCCTTTCTAGAATATATTTGTTTACTTCAATCAAAAAAAGTAATTGACATTTTATTTGAATTTAAATTGCATTTCTTCTTTTATAATTCTAGTGTTGTTATGTTTTATTTTAATTTCCTGGTGGTCTTTTGATTTGTTTTTAGTAGAGCAGAAAACCTGCTTCTTTGTATATTATGCTAGTTTGAAAAACATAATGAAAAATTCATTTCATTCATTTTTCATTGTTTTATATTAAGCATCCCCTTGTGGATTTGCATTTTGTGTTTCAAAACAGATTAGTGGAATGAGAATAATGACCAAAATCTTGTTTCATTTCCACCTGTCCTTAAATCACTTATATTTCTGTCTTGAACTCTTGCTACAGGGGTAGAAGACCATGACATGCTTTATACTTTGTAGTTAAAGCAGAAAATATTTTAATGGTTGGGGTGAAGAAATATCTCCAAAGACTTCTGTCCAGTTGTGGTATTTACGTACTGATTCAACTAGAGCTAAGTGACTATTCACCAAGAGGGCAAATGGACTTTATAAATTTAACCAAGAAGAAAGTGATGATTAATTCTTTGTCTTCTTTGTCTTTTGCTCAATATTGAATTGACTCACGTGCCTTATAGAAGAGGAAACAGTCCATTGGAATCCCCTTCCTTTGTGGAAGGAATGGGGAAAAGGTCGAATTCTCAAACCACTTGAGTCAAAAATCATGATCTTGGCTATCATCCTCAGGGTCCACTGGTGGTCTGGGGGGACTGAATCATAAATGGTCAGTGAGAATGCCTGTTAATTTGAGGGCTGAATTTGTGAATAGCTGATACTATCCTATTACTCATAATATTGAAAATGAGAGCACCCTTCTTTACAACTTTTTTAAGCATTTATGGAGAAATCTAAATAGAGTATTCCTAATGTGGAGAGATACATTTCTTTTCTCTTTCAACTAGTTTCCCTGGTTCTTTTCCATGGAAATAGGATCCTGCTATATATTATACCTTAGCCTGTGTGACTGTTCTCCCTTAAACATCAAAAGTATTTTAATTGCATCGTACGCTTCATGAAAAGGAAAGCCAGAGCTTTCTTTCTAGATAATAGGGTGCTCACATTGCCTCAAGTCATTGTTTCGCCAAATATGTCCAAACCCTTATGAAGGGCAAGTTGTGTTTCTTCAGATTAGTTTTTTTTTTTTAAACTGAGGTAACAATGGTTTGCAACATTAATAAGCTTCCTGTGTACAGCATTGTATTTTGACTTTTATATACACAATAGCATGCTTAGCACCAGAAATTTAGTTTCCATCTGTCACCATGCAACTGACCCCGTTTACTCATTTTGCCCTCCCTACCCCTTCCCCGCTGTTCTGTGTATTTGTGTGTGTGTGTTTTTTTTTTTTTTTTTTTTTTACTGGAGCTACGGGGGATTGAACCCAGGACCTCATGCATGTTACACATGTGCTCTACCACTTAAGCTGCATCCTCCCCCTTGTTTGTTTATTTGTTTATGTTTGTTTATTTTTAGATTCCACATATGAGTGAAATCATGATACTTGTCTCTCTTTGTGTGATGTTTTTCACGTAGCGTAACACTGTCAAGGTCCAGCCGTGTTGCCACAAGTGGCAAGATGTCATCTTTTTGCTGTGGCTGAGTAGTAGTGTTCTTCTAGATTTTTGAGGGGTTGGCAGTTAAATGTGACCTAATAACAGTAAGAATGAGTACTTGTGGAGCACTTAACATGCGTTACACCCCTTTTCTAAGTGTTGGACATCCATCACCTCATTTAATCCTACAGTAACTTTATGCAGTTGATGTTTTATATCCACATTTTACAACCGAGTGACTAAAATATAAAAGGAAAACAAAACATTTCCAAAGCTCATAAGACTGATTCACAATGTATCTGGGATTCATACCCAGGTAATGTAGATCCTGGGTTCTTAACTACTGTATAAAAAGAGACCTTCCCAGGCCACGCCGTATGAAATAGTACTCACTCCCTCCACACCCCTGCCGTCACATTGACATTCTACACCCTCTCATCCTGTGTCCTTTTCTCGTTAACTCCTCTAACTCTCAGAAAAAACTCCTGTGTGATAGGTACTTATATTATCCCTATTTTATAGTTGAGGAAAATGAAACATAGAGAAGTGAAGTAAGTTCCCTGCGGTCACACAGCAATTACTGGTAAATAGGAAACTCCAACCACTCTTTCTGCACAGTCTGTGCTTTTAACCCTATGGTATCCCTTCTCTTATACATAAATCTCTTATACAACATAAAGTTGTAAGCGTGGCTTTGAAACTTTTTTTTTAAGGCCAGTGGATGCCAAGGTAACATAAATTGAGAGGTTATTTTGGTTTTGTTTATTGTTTTCCCTTTTTGAGCTTGTGTTTTCATCTGCACTGGGATATAACTGAAAAATGGAGATGATATGTACATAAAGTGTACAGCTTGATGTTTAAGTATATGTATACATTGTGCGGTGGTCACCATATTAAGCTAGTTAACATATCCATCACCTCATATAGTTACCTTTTGTGTGAGTGTGGAGATATCTTTTTAAGAAAATGTGTGTGTTTCTCATTTTTAGTGGAGGGGATTCTGTCAGAAGGTGAGGTTCTAGAAAGGCGCCTTGCAGCAGCATGTACAGAGGGTCGAGGGGAAAGAAGTGTAGCCTCTATAGCACAGGCATTACGTGCCAAGTGTGTGAACCCTGGTGATGGCAGTAACTGGAGATGCATAAAGGAAAGTGTGATGTGATAAAAGGTGGGGGAATTTGATTCCAAAATGATGCCTCTTTTCAGAATTGATTGTCAGGGAAAATGATGATACTCTCCAGATCTAGAGAATGTATTTCTTGGGGCCCATTTTAGGAAGACTATTACAGGTGAGTGAGGCGTTGAGTAGGCAGTAACTTCATAAACTCTAAACAGATGTGAATAGCAGGCAGTGCATAAAGTGAAGATTATTCCCATGGTTAAAAGGTAAATTCCTGTTCCATCCGGGAACCTAATTCTTATTTTAGGAAACTCATAATTAGACCCAAGACACAGGAAATGCAGATTAACTAAACATTTGTTTGAGGAGAGAAAAAAAAAATATTCTAGTGAGAAAATCCTGAATATTGAACCATAATTAAAAAAAAAAAAATACAATCCACGTTAGAGATAATCTGGTCCACAAAGCAGATTGAACCAGTGAGCTACTTGAGATTTAAAAGGGTCAAGAAACATTTACTAAAAGACAGCTTGAGTATTAAATTGAGAGCAGCAGCCAGTCTCATCCTCCAGGTTACTGGTCGTTACTCTGGAAATCCAAGTCCACTGATGATGTCATGTTTCAGCCAGCCTCCTACCCTCTCATCCTACCTGTAACAGACGCTCTGTTGCCCCATCCATACCCTCTTTGCTTGATGGGACACCTTTCCCCCAGCTGCTGTGGTTATTGGTACCAAGTGGCTGATAGAAACACTTCTCTCTGGAGAATCGTCCGTGCCTGATGGAAGTCACTGCTCACAGAAATATCTGCGGATATATTCTGCTCCCCACCCCCTGCCGTGGTGCACAATAGTCAATATGACTGTTAATGCCCGCCCCCTCCCCATGTTAAATGGTTTAACTCTGCGGTATTCCTCATGCTCCAATGCTCCCTGTGGAACTGGGCTGGGATTTTAGCAGCTCCCACCTCTTTACTTGGCTTTACCCCATGTTCTTTTCTGCTCCTCTCATTTCCATGTAAGTCTGTGGTGGTTGGTTTTATTCTAAGAGCACTCCCTCAGTAAGTCACCTGCACAAGCCTCCTTGTCTCAGACCCCACTTCTCAGGAACCCCGTCCAAGAGGGTAACCATTCCTGAGACTCAGAGCATCCCTTACAGCTGCCGACTTCTAACACAGAACTGTCTGGGGACGTGATTTGTGCTGCTTCTGCTGGAGTCTGAGCAGCTGATTATGGAGTCTCCAGAGGCAGTTTGGCTAAAGAGTTGACTGAGAGCTTGGATTCAGATCGGGGTCAGTCTGGATTTAAATTCCAGTGTAGGACAAGTTGCTCAGCTCTGTTTTTAAAATAATCTACTTGCCTGACAGACTTTGTCTGAGAGCAATAAATATGAAACAAATCAGTTTAGCCATAGTGACACTGAGTCAATAATTAAGAGTAATAAAAAGTAACATTTCTGTCCAGGTTATATTAACGCAAAATAGCTATGGTATATATACTTAACATTAAAAAAAATAATTCACATCAGTAATACAACCCTCTAAATACTGGTTGATCATTTTATTTTTAAGATATTACTTTGTTCTGTGTGAGGCAGAGAGATTTGACAGCTGAGTAGGGAACAACAGAAAAAGAACACTTTATTACTCATCCCACAGAAACATTTTCGCTTGCCTTTGATGGGTGGGTAGGTTGGTATTTTCAAGCATAGCTTAAGCATAAATTTTCCAAAAGCAGCTCAATTGAGAACTGACACATTTCCAATTTTGGAGGCCAGATTCTGTAAATGCTAGTGTGTGTTATTCTGCTTATTTGTTTGATTTTTACCCAATCTACTGAGTAAGAAATTTTCATCCACAACTAATGGGTATTTTTATGTTTAAGGTTTAGAGATGAGAAAACAAAAGAACTGGCAGTAAGTGACCTAAAATGTTAACCTCTGTTTTGTACGTTGGCGCTACCATGGTGATTTTTAGAATGAATAATTTTCTAGCTCGAATTGAGATGAACAAATGTTTAAAAAAAAAAAAAAAGAAAGAATGAAATGAAAGGAAAAAAGGAAAAGAAAAACAGAAAAAACCCTATCAATGAATATAGTACAAACACCCTCCTGGTCAGAAGATTAAATAAAATACATTTAGAAAATGTGTCTTCTAATCAGCTCTCCTGGGTGACACATTTTTAGTCACTCCTGTGCCCTTACTACCAGGTACCTGGCACCTGATCAATTATTAGTTTGAACATGGAGTGCTGCTTTTTAGAGAGCTATCAACCCCCTTGAAGTAAATTGTATCCTGTGGCTAAAATTTGACACGGTTCAGGAAACACATACATCGTATATTCTTCAGTGGTGGGTTGCTATTTCTCAGACCCCTCAGAGGCATTTACATCCTCAGTGTCTGAGCCAAACTTTGCAGGGCTTGAATTCTTTGAAAACTTCAAATGCTCTGTAGCGTTATCAGACCAGTGGTGAAACTGATCTCAAAGTCCACTATTAAAACTCCCCTCAAGGACATTTTCATTAGAACTTTGTACATGGGCAGTTCAAAAGACCCAGCTATTGATTTTTGTTCAGAAGTCCTGTCTCCGCTTTCATATTACGCAACTTTTTTGACAGACTTTCAAAAACCGCCAACTGTGTGCTGCCTGCGATTCCAGCCAGGATTTTATGCTGCTCATTTGATTTCCTCAGGCCACATCCTTCTCATGTCCTTGTCAACATTGCAAGGGGAAGAGCCGTCTTAGAAGATTTGCTAAAAAGCAGAAGCAATTTCACAGCCGTGGAAGGAAAAAAAAAAAATCTGACCTTTCAATGCACCAAAAAAAAAAAGTCTCACTTAAGTAAATAACCTTTTTAGCTGTAAGATTTCGTTGTGGCATTCATTTATCAGACACATAGATAATCAGAGTGTTTATCTCTTTTCGCCATTTAAAATTTCATGAAAGAAGTCAGGAACCAGTGTGTGTAAACTGCAGCGAAGAGCCTCTAGCATATGCGCTCAGCACATATTTAATGGAATTATCTACTGGAGAGTAGGCGGCAGAAGCAGCTGAGGAATTAATTACTGGGACAGATATTTTATATCTATCTGCCAGTGCCATGTGAAATAAGACTTGTCTCCATATTACTTCTGTCACTTGGTGTGGCCTTTTCAAAAGTGGCAGTTTCTCGAAAGACAGAGAATTGAGTCATGTGTTGGGTCCTGATCTATACTGTGAACATTTCATGGTCCACCAGTTCAGTCTGACTGGAACAGTTTTGGTAGAGTGTGTAGAGTCTGGTTGCAAGATAGCTCAGTGGAAGGGGGGGCACAGACAGGGACCTCGCTGGTTTCACGCTTGCAGGTATCACACAAACGTAGCCTCAGGAATCAGAATGAAAAGCAGACTCCTTAAGAAACTCTGTGGAGTTCTTCTTTCACATGTTGGCATTTTCCGGTAATATTAGTATTACTTATTATTCAAGTGAGCTTTTTCCTGAGTGGTGACTATTGCTAGACACTGTACAGTAGACTTCACCTGCATTATCAAAGTAACTTTCTCACAACAACCCCATGCAGCCCGTGGTATTAATATTTCCTTTTTATGGATGAGGAAACAGTGACTGAGAAAGTAAGAAAATTGTTCAAAATCTATAACTAGTACATTTTGAATGTGAGACAAAGTAAAAGTTTTATTCAGACGGTTAAATAGAATGAACCGGAGGATATGGGGGACCCTAAGGCCGACACAGGGCAGAGAGACTGCTCCAATTCCAACTCCAACATAAGATCCTGGTTATACTACTACACTCCGCTAGGGGGCAACATAGACCCTCCATCTACTTTGAGCCCATTTGTTCCCAAAATGTCCAAAAGACCCATGGAACAAAAAAAGACCAGTAAAAGCTATAGTATTTATATGCTTTCAGTATTTAAAGCAGAAATAATACTTTATTAAATTATCATTTGTCCCTTATTATTGATTAAAAAAAATGACCTTATTTATCAAAGAAAAATAGTCTTTTCTTATTAATATGCATGCTTTATCCTTTAATTGCATGCTTTATCGTTTTCTTTCCTGAGCCCACTTCCCCCTACAAACTCAACTTGCACTCTGCCATACAATGACAACCAGACAGTGAAACAGGGTCTCATTTGGGTTATCTTGTCAACCTTTTCAAGGAAGGCCTGGGAGTGCAGTCATTTTACCTCACACAAAGCGTTGTGTCCAAGGCCAGTTTTAAAATGTCAGGCCGTGAAGAGTTCCATGCTCCCGCAATCCAGGATACAAGTGGACACTGGTGAACGCTCAGATGTGTCTCTTTTACATCAAATGTAGAAAACATACTGTTCCTATAAAAAGCTGTTAGCAAGTTCATGAACCTGACAGCACAGGGCAACAGCTTCCTATTGTAGGAGGAAATGAAAGCATACGAGACTTGGTTTTCCTGATACTTCTCTCTTATTTGATCCTTTTGAATTCATTTTCATACTCCCCCTGCTGGACTTAATCAGGCCTAAACAAATGAGTTTGGGTGGTTGCAGCCAGTTGGCCTGTGGATGACACATTCCATATCAAGTTGCCCAGGAGTTCTATTCCTTTATGTCTCGTTGAGTAGAAATCAGTCATTGAGGCCAACAGCCACCTCACCCTTTGGGTATTGTCTGCTGAAACTTACAAAAGAAGGGCTAAATTCAGTACTGTGTGAATTAAGCAGTTTCAGTTCTGATAAAATGTCAGAAACAAACGAAGTGCTCCTGTAAAATGTTACCGCGAGGGTCAGATTCCGGAAATTTGTGGAACAGTTAGCTTCGCTTGACTTTGGGGGAACCAGTTTTACACAGAGTATATAAGAGACAGACATTCATGTGATAATTCAAGCAAAGCGGTATCTAACATACTTACCTTCTGAACTACCTTAAAATACATAGACATATCTATTTTCAATACTCAAAATAAAATAAACATAGAAATAGAGATCTCTTCATTCTTGGGTTATTACGATTACTACCTGTTTATTGAATAGCTTATGAGATTCAGGCTGTAAACTATTCTCTTTGCAAATAAATAACTGCAAATAAATAGAAATTCGGGAGTTTTTTTTTTTTTTTTTTTTTTTGATGACATGGTTCTTGGACATCTCTGGCTTTGGACTGAGAACTGAATTATGGACAAGTTACAGGTAAACTACAGGAGATTCTTTTCCCATTGTCGCCTTTCAGTCCTTCTAGACCCTACAGCATCCTGGCAGGATGACAACAGGAGGACTGGGAGAGGGAGAGTTACCAGCTTGCCTCTGCTATTTTTCACTCCTTATTTGGAACTTTGCCCTTGAACGTCTCCTATCTTATTTATACACTCGTAAGATTACTGATGGACTTTAGCATCTTTCTTGTGCTCCCCGGGTGTTTTGGCGGGTCCTCATTTAGCTTCAGTGGATGGGACAAATGCCAAAAATCCCATAAATTCTACGTATCAACTAGTTAAAAAGGACAAGATAAAATATTATAAGACAAAGCTTGAATGCAGCTAATCCAGGTTGTTCTGTTTTAAAAATTATAAATATGGAAAGAGAGAGCTCAACACCTGGAGGGGAAGGAGAAATGTGATATTCATGGAAAAAACTTAGACTTCATACCCCTATATTACAGATAAGTCCAGATTAGCTCCTTCCATTTTTCCTGAAGACAAGTTCAGCATATTGTCTCATGTAAGGTCATCTTATGGGATTTATATTCATCGCAATATCAATCCTTTTCCTCTTCAGAGTGCCTCAAAGAGATCATTCCTGGCCATCCTACTGAAGGACCACCACTTTCATTTTTTAAGTGTTTTTAATTGTTTTATATGATTCAGGGTTTTTTCTTTTTTTTCTTTAAATTGTTTTCTTAAGCAAGTTCAGAAATAAAGTATTTTTATTTGCTTGCTTGCTTTTTTATGTTTTCCTGGACAAGTTCTACCCTTCCCCCCCCCCCAGTTTTATTGAAATATAATTAACATGTAACCTTGTATTAGTTTAGGTGTGCAACATAGTGATTTGATGCATATATATATTGAAATGATTGCCACAGTAAGTTTAGTTAACATCCATGACCTCACATGGTTAGAATTATATTTGTCTGTGGTAAAGAACTTTTAAGATTCACTCTTTTAGCAAACTTCAAATGTATAATACAGTGTTATTAACTATAGTCAACATGTTGTACATGACATCCCCAGAACTTATTAATCCTGAAGCTGGATGTTTGTACCTTTTGACTGTCTGCACTCATTTCCCTCACCTCCCTCCAGCTGCAACCAGTTGCAACCACCAATCTGTCCTTTGTTTCTATTAGTTCATTTTTTTAATTTTAGGATTCCACGTATAACTGAGATCATACGGTATTTGTCTTTCTCTGGCTTATTTCTCTTAAAATAATGCCTTCGAGGTCCATCCATGGTGTCACAAATGGCAGGATTTTCTTCTTTTTTGGGCTGAGTAGTACCTCATTATATATGTATACACCACGTTTTCTTTAGCTGTTCATTTGTAGATGGATATTTAGGTTGTTTCCCTGTTTTGACTGTTGTAAATAATCCGACAATGAACTTGAGGACGCATATATCTCTCCGACATAGTGATTTTGTTTCCTTCAGATACGTACTAAAAGTGAGATTGCTGGATCATGTGGGAGCTCTGTTTTGAATTTTTTGAGGAACCTCCATACTGTTTTCCAGAGTGGCTGCACCAGTTTACATTCCCACCAACAGTGCACCAGGGTTCCTTTTACTCCCTCATCAACACTTGTTATCTCTTGTCTTTTTGCTATTGGCCATCTTAGCAGGTGTGAAGTCATAGCTCACTGTGGTTTTAATTTCTATTTCCCTGATGATTCATGATATTGAGCACCTTTTCCTGTACCAGTTGACCATTGGCTTGTCTTCTTTGGAAAAAAAAAATCTTACTTGCTTTGTCTGCTTTTTTTTGTTGTTGTTTTTTTAATTTGCCCTGTTACTGTAGGTGTCCCAAGCATCTGGACGGGTACCAGACCTGTATCCAGTATTGAATAAATATTTGCTAAATCCATTGAAATCCCGTTAGTTGGGACAGTGGAAGAACAGGAGGAAGATCATTATGTGCATGTCTAGATCCTCACATCTAATCTACTGGAGATGGAAAGGTCAGCACCTTTGCAAAAAGAATGGGGAATCTTATGAATTTACATTAAACATTGGCCTCTGAATCAGCAATGGTAATATTAAAGATTTAATGGACATGTAACAGAGTGCCAGACATTATGTGGAACATTTTAAGACTTTTCTTTGAATACTCACAAAAGTATTTGTTTTAATCAGTATAGGAGCTTAAATTTTAGAGAGGTGAAGTGACTTGCCTAAAGTCACTTGAATAGCAAATGGACTTGAGTCAGTGTTCAAACCTAGGTCTGTCTCCTAAGTTATTCTGTTTATTACCTCTCTTGGACCCTGCAGGATTCCCTTTCAAGTTAGATTATTTAAAATCATGCTTATCTCATCTTTGCCACTCACAAACAGTCACAAAGTTCTATGTAATCTGTTTCAGAAATTGCTCACCAATTTATTCTGCATTCAGTACCTTATTGTATACCTCTTGCAATCTAAGTCTTCCTTGATTCTCATCTGTATTTATTTTGATGGTTCCATGTGGTTCTACTAACATAAAACCTAAGACTCTATCTCCTAGTTCAGTGTTGAGTTTTTGTTTGTCTGTTTGTTTTGTTTTTGTTTTCATCTTTGTTGCTTTCATGGTATTCCCAGAACCTGCATTACTTCAAATTATGGCCTCAAAGTACGTCTTCCAACTTACCTCTTCCAACAGCAGATCAGAAATCTTAGACTTTGGCCACAGGGAACTTTTCACAGTTTGTCTATGTCTTTCACATGAATTGTTGCCCTTCTGCTACGTTCTCCCCACGAGTTGCCTCGTTGCCTTAAATGCCCTTGCACACTTTCTCTACTTTGAAGTCCTCTATTTATACATCGAGAACACGTTCAAATAGGAGGCGTTCACTAGTTTTTCAGGACAGCATCATTCCCATGTTCCCACAGCACTTAGCACTTCATACCTCCGATGTATCGTCAACAAAATGTCCATGTTTGTCTCCTGTTTGGGACAGTCATGTTTTAACTCGCTTTGTATTTCCATTAAGTATCACATTCCTAGCCACATGATGTGTTTATAACATTTTAGGAATGAATTAATGAGATTAAATATTTAGTCACATATTCAGTTAGTTTCAAATCCTTAAAGGAAAAAAAAAATAGATTAGTGGCAGAAATTCTTTTTACCAAGAAAATTTTACATTTAAATTTCAGTATTTAAAAAAAAAAAAAGTGAAAATACACTAAGAGATGTGGACAGCCCACTTCGCTGAGACTTCCCCTCACACCCTAGAGTGGCCTGAAGGTAACCCTGAGATTCTGTGCAAAGTCATGTACAAAACACAAGCACTTGATGCCAAGACACTTGCGTGAATTTTCATTTTTTGTTGCTGTTTTGGCAGCTCATGTTTGGAAGCCAGCTCACTTAAATACTCCTATTCTCTCTAAAGTGCATTTGTGTGATATCCTTCTTAATTTGAATTTCTCTAAAATGTTTACTTTTCACTACGGACTTTATTATCTGCCTTTGTAGCCAGTATGTGGACATTTTCTCCAGAGACTTCCAAGCAATGCAGCTGAGAAAATACTAAAACAATGTTGAAAGTGGCCTTCTAATGTGTACTTGGATCCAGCTAGGAAATTTGGGAAAGATTGTATGAAAGAAAAAAACCACCACTGGTGAATTAAGAGGGGGAAAATAAAAGGTTGTCTTTATTTTATTAACTCACTGGTTCAAATGCAAAGAGTCATTTCTGTTTGGGCTGTGGCCATTTTTATTAAACCTACTTGAGTTTTAATTAAGTGTTACAGAAGACTTATATTAAACATGTGACATCTAGTTACATCAGAGAGAAGTACTGTGGAAGTACCTAATCCTAGGAGCCACCTATGGTGTGAGGTCTCAGGCGAGGACTCCCTAAGGAAGTGGTATTTTAGGTTGAGGCTTAGAGACAATTTGCAAGTTACACTAACAAAGCAAGGGGGCTGGGAGTGCTCCAGGGAGAGGGAAGAGCAGGTGACAATACATGACTCCATGAATTTGTAACTACTTTAAATTTATGCAAAATGTCTTTAGCTAGGAATGCAAAATTATCTTAAATAAAGAGAAAAAGTTGCACAAACTTGCTTACTGAACCATCGTTTTAAATAGTAAAAAGTTGTAAACCTTCTATATGTCCAACACTATGAAACAGACTAGAAAACTTGGGTGTGTCCTTTCGATAGACCATTTTGACTACTTAAATAATAATTGCATTGAAGATTGTGTGATGCAACATGGAAAATACTTATTACATAATATCATGTGGAAATATAGGCTATATTGTATAATTTTCTCATGACTATAAATATGCAAACTGAATATGAAAGACAGTGGAAAATATACTAAAGTTATCTTTGTGTTTATTAAAAATGTCAAGTCCTTTGCCAAAAAATTATTTTCCAACTTTCTGCAATATACTAGTATAACTTTTGAAAAATTAACAAAAGAAAACATTGCATAAAGGAAGTTCTGCTTTAAAACTAACTACAGCCAAGTGAAGTAAATCTCATTTTGAAATGAATAGCATGAAGAAATTTTTCAGCATCTAAGAATTTCAGCTCCAGTAAGAAAGAGTAAAACTGGTTTATCATGTTGTTTTTAATGGAGCCAAATAATGGCATTTATTTTATTTTATTGATTTAATAGAGCATCTCACAGAATGGTAGAGCTGGAAGGTTACTTTGTGTTAATTTCCCTCTAGTTCCTCTCTTTGTAGATGAGGAAACTGAGAAGGGTGATGTTGCATTGGTCAGGCATTGAGAACCTGTAAATTGGGTTATCTACAAGCCAGACACATTCAATGAACGGATATAAAACTGTAAAAACTCATTCTTCTGTCTTCTTTGAGATTAAAATTTATAACAAGAGGGAAGATACAACCCTTTCCTCCAAACTCTCCTTTCCCAGGTTCTTTTCATTTCCATCATGGTTGTAAAAATGCACCCGAGTTTTTAGAAAGCAAACCACACATTTTTCTATTTGTCTAACTACCATTCCTCTCATCATAGGACAAACTGACAATCTGTGCAGGGTGTTACAGATTCTTCGTTGCCACAATAACAAATGGCTCTAAAAATGCCATACAAGTCTTCTTCCTACCCCCCTTGTTGGGAACAAAACCGATACAGAAGGTTTGGGCTGTGAGTCAAGAAAGTAGATAAACAAACCAAACTAACAGTTGGGAGTAGGATTAGAGAAAATGTTCTCCTGAGATTTCTATTGTTAGAAGAATGGGTAAGGCTGCTAACAATAAAGAGAAATAAAGCAAAACGCACACACAAAAAGACAGACTCTAAACATGTTGCCAGCAAATAGGGCAAGAGACAAAATTGGGTTCAGCAAGGATGGACAGTTTTTTGTTTTTGTTTTTGTTTTTCTTTTAATTCTGCTTGAAAAGTATTGGCTCAGCCTGTAATTTTTTTTTTCTTATTTTCCTCTTTTAACATTATATGCCAATTTGGTTTACAGAGTTATTATTTATTCATGGCTTTTCCTAGATGTCTAGTTGTTGTCTATGGAGTCACGTATTGTGAAAACACACAATTTTTTCCTACCGTTGGCCCGTTTTGAGGCAGGTTAAATGAAGTGGGAAGTTGTCGTTTACTGGTGAGACTGATAAATCGGAGAGCCAAAAAGGGTGAACATTTTCTGCAAGATCTCTTTTAGAGGATAGAGTAATTGTTGATCTGTTTTTTTCCAGATTTGTTTGAATATTGATTACAAATAAGTCAATTCTAATAGGGAGTCAAATGTAGAAAAATCAGTCAAATCAGATATTTGGAATATTGTAAATGTCAATACTAGCAACTGCTAGATGAACGTGTAAAACTGTGCTTTGCCAAAGATGAGAATCTGACTCACTGAAGGCCTTTGTTTCCCATTCTGTCAAGTGGTGATGCTGGCTGGATTATCAGCAAGGTCCTTTCCACCCCTAAATCTTGTAACTTTTAAATGAAAACATACTTTTGACTACTGCTGGGGTAAGAAAATGGTTTGAACAGCTAAACTGGATTTCTCGCAGCGGAATTTGACACCTGCCTTGATGACTGGCCTAACACGCTAGACCACACTACTAAGTTCATAATTTATGGTCTTATACTTCATACTAAAATACTTGATTTTTAATTTAATCTTATAGTTCACATATTGTTTTAAATTGTTTGCAAATACATATTTCTAAGATCTATGTCTTCTCTCCCCCCAAAAGAGCAGTTCAGCCAAATACCAGTTAAAATATAATTTAAAGCAACACTTGGGAAAAACACGTATTCTGATTTGTCAGTGAAATGTGCTATAGAGTCATAAATGTATGTCAGATTGCTTATATTTATTAACCAAATGTGATCACATTGTCCAAATGTGATTTTAAATTTCAAAATGATACATTTCTACTACAATTTATAAGAAGTATGAGAAGTCCTAGACCCTCATTTATAGCCTGGGCCCCTGGTTCTTAAAAGTGCCTGGAAACCACTCAAGACTGACGATAATGCTGCCCAGAGGGTTTTAATTTCCAGCCTCATAAAGCCCAAATAACATCTTTGCCTTCCATATCCTTTTCTTTTCTAAAAGGAAAAAGAAGTTTCGCAGGTTTCAAGGAATGGAAAAACACCGATAAAAGGGAAATAGTCAGTAATGTTAAATCTAAGTGGAAAGCCAAATATTTGCCCTTTTAACTGGGACACTTTGTTATGGGGGGCTGAATGGAGTAAATCAGGCCTTAGGCTCTGAGAAGTGAATCTTTGTTTTCATGTAGATAACCAGAAAGCCAGCTTGTTGGTAGAAAAATACATCGAACACTTTAGTAGCTTAATGGATTATGGATCATGTATATGTGTGCGCACACGGCTTTTCTTCTTTCAGTAATGTGGCAGCCTGTATTTTTGAACTGAAAAGGCATCCTAAGTTGTTAATACCTAATGGAGTGTTTTAATTCTTAAACTAACAGATGTCAAAGGAGAGTTAAGGTTTAAACTGAATTTTTCAGGCTTTTGAGGATTTTATCCAGATCCTTCCCTTTCTACAATGTAGCTTTCCGAGTCTGAATATAATTAATGCTCCTCCAGAACAGTTTTCTTGCTGTTCCCTGAGTTATCCATTCGCCACTGAAGTCTTAGACATGATTCCTTGAACTCCTAATTGTCTCATCCTTTTTCTGATTTTTCTTCACATCAAGGAGGAAGTCATTTCAGTTTTACAGACTACGCCTGGCTTCTTAGAGTCGTACCTCATCAGCATTTCTTGATGTATTCTCCTTGGTAAAACTGTTACGTTTACTTGCCTCCCTCTTACTATGTAGATCTATCACCTGTTTTAATTTAACAAGATAAAAATGTGCCTCTTCTCATCTTTAAAAATATTGTTTATTAATCCAAGTCCAAGTGTCTCACACATTTTATATCAGCCAGTACGTGAGGCTTCTGAATTAATTCTAAAGGGGTAAGGTGTAATCCTTTTGAAAATTAGCATCTGCTTCACAGGCGGAAGTAAGGTAATGCGTTTCATAATGAGCTGTGGAACAATCCAGCCCTGATTGAGAGTGCAACTCTCTGATGCTACTCTGACATGGAATCCTTTAATATAATCCTTGTTATTTGTTACATTTCATTTGTTTACAGGCTGGAAAGTTTGAAAGAGTTTTTCTTCTGGTATTTCCTGATAATATGCTTTGGCATATGTCCTTTTCAATTCAATCTAGAGGTTTATATCCTTTGCTGCTGACGAATTATATTTTATTACTATTACCTGTTAATTTACTTCATTCTAGCTCTACTAGTAATCTCTTTTAACTGGGCATTCCCCCTCCTTGTTAATCCTCTCATTTCATAATTTTTATGGGATTTTTTTTTTTTTTGCTCTCTTTTATTTTCTACCTCTTTAAGTTCAATTTTGGGGGAGAGTTCCTCCATTTTGCTTCTAAGCCTTTAATCTACTTTTTATTATACTTATGCTATTATTTTTATTTAAACAAACTCCTCCTTGTATTCAGAAAGTTCTTTATATATTTGTTTTTTGTTGTCATTCATATGCAGCATTGGGGTGTGTGTGTTTCTCTGAGTAAACTGAAAATATTGATTTTGAAGTATTTAGCATTCCCTACATTATCTGTTTCCTGCAGTTTCTTTGAATTAGCTTGTTTTTGCTGGGTTTTTTTTTTTTCTAATAGGAGATTCTGAATTTTGACTATTGACTTTATTCACATTTAACAGTGAGAAACTATATAAAAGGTTGAATGTTCCATGTACAAGAACAAGCTTTGTTTACTGGTTTGGATTCATAGTGGGAACATGACCACTTTCTTGGGAATCATCCAAACTTTGATATCTGAAAACCTCATATATGGGCATTCTCAGCTTCCAAAGAGAGGAATAGGACAATATTTTTCCTTGAGGGTAGGGGAGACGTGAATGCCAGTGTTCTGAGAGTCCCCTGTGTTGTCGGGGACCTTATTCGGCAGGAGTCTCCTTCTCATGGCTTGAACTGCCTGGAGCCAGAAGAAACACCCAGGAAGGCCTGGGGATGGAGAGGACCCTGAGCCTGGACGCCAGATCTGTACTCCATTTCTTCACTGTGGGGCACTTGCCTCACCCACTCATGTGAAGTCAGCCAGATACCCTGAGGAAATCCAGGACTCAAGCCTCTGGGGTCATCCCAGGGCTCCTTGGCTGACCCCAGTTCCCACTGACCAGAAAAATATTTCTTTCATAAAATCATGTGTGTTTGGGCCACCAAAATGGTACCAACATGTTCATTTGTGGTGACCCTTACTCATATCAGGCACAGGATGAGATCAGAACTCTTCGCTGCCAGTGGTTTATCACTGACCTGTGAGCTTGAGCCTGTGTCTTGCCTCTTGTTGTCCATGTTCCCACCGCAGTGTTCCCTCTGACCTACAGCCTCCAGTGATGGTAGGGTGACAGTTGGTGTTCTTTACTTTGTTCACACTTGGCCAGGGTCATCCACCTGCTGCAGAACCTACACCGCACGTCTGGTGGTCTTCTGGTGCCTGTGTCGATCTCCTCATAAAATGCTCAAGACTTTTGCAATCCAATGGACACTTCTAATCAATATTTTCTCTTGCCTCTGTCTTATATGGTGAGGTTGTGACCTCCTAGTTTGGTTTTCAGCCATGTTGGGCAAAGGATGGACAGTGCTCGTGCTGGTGGAATGGCTCTTTTCACTCTGCCCGTGGACCCCTCTCTTGTCCCTCCTGGTGGTGGTGGTGGTGTGGAGGTCAGGAATGTTGGCACCACAAACACCGATTATAGCGTATAGAGCCCAAGAGAAGACACACTTGAAAAGCAGACCTTGTTTATCTTTATGCTAAAGTTCTAAAATGGCAAATCTAACATGATAAGAAAAAATATTATCATTCACACTTTCTCACATGCTCTGGTCAGACTTGTACTTGTGGTCATCATCAAGAAAACACTATTATGGCCTTTGAGAAAGTCAGTAGAATCCATTATTCCTGAACAACATAGTGGTTGATGCTGTATCATGAGAAATGATTTAACTTTAAATAAATGATAGTAAGTAACTATAGATGTAAGAAGATTTACATTGTTTCAACATAAATAGTTTCTGAAGAACAGCATCGCTACCTTCTTCTCTCAGTAAAAGGTATGAATTACCCAGGAATGATGTATTTGACAATCTAGAACATGAATAGATGATTCTGGAATTGGAGATGGAGAGATAGTACCTGAAGACTATGAAGAATCTTCATGTGCACTGAATGAATAATAAACAAGTGTGTGTGTGTGTGTATAAAATAATATTTTACTCCACTGTTCAAAATATTAAGTGATAAATCAATATGCCTTACATGAGCTCATGCATTTTATAATGTTTTTAAGTAAAACATTTTAAGTAAATGCAGCTCTCTGGAAAATATTTGTCCGGACCCCACACACTCTGGTGGTAGTCCCTTCAGCCAATGAATGATTCACATGAGGGGAGGGGAGAAAACACAGTGATGCCATTCACACTCTACAGCCTCCCACGGGATCAGGCTGTGATTAGATGCCAGCAAAACCACATTTTGCTCAGCTTCATCCTCTGCTCTATCCTGCTGCTCTCATTTCCTTATAGGTTTGTCCTGCCAACACTCCTCAGTGAATCACTTGCATTGGAATCCCCATCTTAGGCTATTGTTCTTAAAATCCATTCCTACCTAAGGCAGGGCTTAGCTACTCTTTTATTCAGACATTCAACCAATCCTTCTGTTTTCATCTATTCTCCAAGCTTTTGCCTCAAGCTTTAGTGTCTTGAATCCCGTGGCTGACTGTCCTAGTGCTGCAACACATGTAGCCCACTTCTTGTTCTCGTCCCACTCTCTCCACTCACTTGCCAGAAAGTTCATTTTTAGCTTTCTTCACTCTACTAAGATATCAATCCATTTTGCATCTTCCAAAATTGGTCTAACTTCTATCATCTGATTTTGCCTCCTCTCAAATTGTTTTTGTGTGATATATATTTTTAAATTATTTTACTGTAATTTTACTTCTATTTTGGAGGGAAAGGAGAGAAAACATTTATTCAGTCTACTCACTTAAAAAGAAAGAATTCCTTAAAGGTATGACAGATCGAAAGATGCAGGTAGGACAAGGAGCTGAACTGACCACATTGTATTTTACATTAGTAATTAAACAGACCCAGATTGTAACAATGAGGCAGGTATCAGCATTACCACTAGAGAGCATGGAGAAGGCATACTGGAAATGGGATAAAATGGATGAAAATGGACTTTTCTAAATTTTGATCTACAAGTTTGGTACCTAGTTTCTAACACTAGTCTTGAAATCAACACAAGTGCAGCGAGCAAGATAAACTATGAACAAAATGACCAAGTTTTAAGCCACCAATTATTTTGCCATGTGGGTTTTCAAACACACAGTGACTGTAGCTGGAGTGATGGCGTGGCAGTCAAGGATAGAATGAGGAGTTGGCAATTGCAAGCAGAATATAGACAAGTCTTCTTAAAAGACTGAAAGTCATCTCTGATCCAGCAAAGCCCTGACAAGACAAATATCATCTGCCCCTACCGTAACCACTTGCCCCCAAACAAAACTAAATCCTTCCTGGAGGGAGATATCCAGAATCTAAGATTATTTCTGTAGTACTTCTGAAAAAGGAAAACTTGACTCTTGGAATCTAATTCGGTAATCTCTAGTGGCAAAGGCACCCCTCATCTAATCCCTGCCCCCATGTATCTTTCCCACTTTTGAAGAAGAGTGAAATTAATTCCCAGTCATAACAGAGGTGTAGATGAAACGTGTTTTCACACTCCTTACCTTGCCAGATATTTACTGTTTTCCCAGCATTGGCTAATTCCCCCTTTTTTTATCCCGACCTGATGCAGACACCCAGTATACAAATACTCTGTTCTCTCTCCTTTGGTCTTTAGAAAGCCACTGATAATTGCATTTACATTAAATTTTCACTTCTCCTATAGGACAGTTAATTTTGTAGATAAAACAGATCTTTAAAAGTATATGAGTGTGGCTGTAATTTTGGATTCTTATCTATTAGTCTCCCAGAGAGGGAAATCTTTCCATTGCCCTTGAAATTTACTATGGACCTTGTTTTATTTAATATTATTAATATTTATAATAAATAGTTTCATCATTTATGAAAATTTGCTTAAACATCTAGTGCTACCTAGTAAAAGAGAAAAGTAACTTTAAACAGTGTGAGTCCAGATCCTTGAATAATTGCAACTGACAGCTTACATTCTTTTAACCATTTCAGTCATCTTTAACTCCTACTCATTATTGTTACTTCATCAGATAAGCCTTTTTCTGATTTGAGAGACTTGATCAATCTCATTCAAGAGTTTTGTAACACCTCGTAACTCTTTTTCATAATGCTTATCAGAATAGGAATTTTATCTTGTGTGTTATTTCAATAATAGTCTTTTTTAGTCATGAGTTTTGTTTCTTTAAAAAAAATGTTTATTTTGGCTGATCACAAAGGGGTTTTAGGGCAGTGAAAATACCCTGTAATGATAGAGACAGGACAGTTTACATTTGTCCAAAGCCATAGAATGTAGAATACAAGAGTTAACTGTAATGTAAACCATGGTCTTTGGATGATTTGATGTGTCAATGCAGGTGAATCAGTTGTAACAAATAAACCACTCCACCGGGGGATGTTGATAATGGGAGATGTTCTGCATGTGTGGAGGCTGAGGGTATATAAGAAAGCACTCTACCTTCCTCTCAATTTTTCTGTGAGCCCAAAACTTCTCCTAGAAAGAGTCTTTAAAAAAAAACACACACAAGCCCACACAAAAGCCTCACACAGGTGTTTATAGCAGCTTTTTTCATAATTGCCAAACCTAGAAGCAACCAGGATGTCCTTCAGTAGGTTACTGGCAACTATTTGCATAGGATTTACATTGTATTAGGTATTACAAGTAATCTAGAGATTATTTAAAGTATCCAAGAAGATGTATACAGGTTATATGCAAATGCTATGACATTTTATATAAGGCATTAGAACATCAGCAGATCTTGGCATCAGCAGTTGGTCCTGGAACCAATGCCCCACAGATACTGAGTGATGACTATATTTTAAGTGTTTAACAAATAAAAGGAAACCATGTCTAAATAACTAAAAGACAGTGTAAGATCCATGTCTCACCAAATACATATCAGTACAGAGACAGAACTTATTAAAATGAACCAAATAGAAATTCTTGAGTTTAAAAGTATAATAACTGAAAATGTTAAATCCCCTAATGGAGATAAATAGTATATTTGATCAGTTAGAAGACAAAATTAGCAATGATGAAGACAGGTCACTTGAGGCTGTTTAGTTTGAGGTACAGAAAGTAAAAAAAGAAAGAAGAAAAAGGAAAAATGCCTTAGAAACCTAAGATATCATAAGTGTACTGATACATACAGAGAGGCAGTTCCAAAAGGAGAGAAGGAGAAAGGGGCAGGAAGAATTTTTGAAGAAATAATGGCCAAAGATTTCTGACATTTGGTGAAAAACAATCTACACAGCCAAGAATCTCAACAAAATCCAATCAGGAGAAACAAAAAAGATCTATACCTAGTCACATTATAATCAAATTATTAAAAGCCACAGACAGAATCTTGAAAGCAGCAAGAGAGAAAGTGACTTACCTTTTACAAGGGATCCTCAATAAGGTTAGCAACTGATTGCTAACAGAAACCATGGAGCCCAGAAGATAGTGAGATGATACAACCAGAGTGCTAAAAGGAAAAGATGGTCAACAAGGAATTTTTTACCCAGCAAAACTGTCCTTCAAAAATAAAGACATTTATTTTAATAAATAAGATATCCTCAGAAAAACAAATCTGAGAAATGCTTTTGCCAGTTGACTTGCCCCACGAGAAGTGATAATGTTCTTCAAGCTGAAATGAAAGGGCGCTAGATAATAACTCAAATCCACATTAAAAAATAAATAACATATATAAATATAAAAGACAGTATACATGTATTTTTTTGTTTGTAACTGTTTTCTATCTGATACAGAAGGCAATTGCATGTAGCGATAACTATAAATCCACATTCATGGAGCCAACATATAATACGTAATTTGAATGACAGTAACTCCAATAAGGAAGTGGGGAGGGGATGGAGCTATAAGGGAGTGAAGTCTTTATTCTTGGTTTTATTTTTGAACTATTTAAGTTGGTATTATTCTGAATATGCAAACAGAAACCAAAAGAGAGCTGGCTATAATAATGTCAAACAAGATAGCTTTTGAGACAAAATTTATCGCTAGAGAAAACATATATATAATGATAAAGGATTAATCCAGCCAGAAGATGTAACAGTTGTAAATTTGTATGTACCTGGCAACAGAGACCCTAATACATAAAGCAGGAGTATGAAGAATTGAAGGGTGGAATAGTAATCGTAAAGAAACAGTGGTAGTTTGAGACTTAAGAAACTCCACATTTAACAATAGGACAATTAGAATATTAGCAAGCGCGTAAGATACTTGAACAACAGTATAAACCAACTAGAGCTAACAGATATTTAGAATACTTTTCCCAACTACAGTAGAATGCACGTTCTTCTCAAGTGCACGTGGCATAGTCTCAAGGGTAGACCACATGCTGGGCCATAAAGCAGGTTTTGGTAAATTCAAAAAGGCTTGAAATCATTCCTAGTTCTCTTACCACAGTGGAATGAAATTAGAAGTCAGGAACAGAAAAAAAAAAACTTAGGAAATGGACAAATAAGTGAAAATTAAACAACACATTTCTAAATAACAAGTGGAAAAAATAACTAGGAAGATTAGAAAATGCATTGTGGTGAGTGAAGACAAAAGCTTCAGGATCTAAACCACCTGTGTGTATGCTTCAGCCTATATTTTCCTTTTAATTATCAAACATTTTCTTCCTGCTTTGAATGCCCATTAATTATATACCAGAGCTTCTGTATAATAAAAATGTAGAGACTTCTGGTGATTTTATCTACTTGCAGAGAGAGTTTTCTTTTTTCTCTGTTAAGTAGATAAGATGAGAGAATGATGATGTCAATTCAGTCAGGAGTCAAGCTGCTTTGGGGCCAGGTTGCAGTTTTTAGTAAGACTCAGTTTATCTCAGTTTTGCTTTTGTTTAGGAATGAAGCCTCCTGAGTTTTTATTTGAAGAGTCTAGCTGGTATGTGTCTTTGCAGCCATGAACTCCTGTGGAAGATTCCTTTCTTACTTCTGAAATTCAGAGCTCATCTTTCTTTGGTTACACAAAATGAAACTTTAAAATCAAATAAATATGGTGAGGGAAAGACAGGCTATATACTTGAGGTTGACTCCTTTCTCGCTAGGAGATCTGTTTTATAAGCACTATGAGGAAGCAGGAGATTTTATTTTGCCTCTTAGATTCCTTTATTATATAACCCAGTTTCTCAACTCCTCTATAGCCCTTACTCAGCAAATGCCCCTTAGAGCAATCTGGCCATATATGTAAGACCCCTGCAATTTAAAAATTTTTTGTTCCATCACCAGGTACCCACTAGAAGTTTTGTGGCTTTCCTTTCCCCCAGCAAAGGTTCTCTGCCTGTTCATGGTCTGATTTTCCATTCACCTCCATAATTAGCAAATGTCTCCTCATAGAGAGTTCTTTCCTCTCTTAAGGATTTTAGTTCATCTAGTCCTCTTTGCTTCCATACATCACTGATGTTTTTACAAACATGGCTTTAAAATTTTTATCTGGATTTTTTTCTAGTTGTTTCAGCAGGAGTCTTCCATAACCTGTTGGAAAGTAAAAGTTGCATTTAGCATGTTAGGAGCAATTGCTTTCCATCTTAAACAAAATATGTGAGAAGTTAAAAAGCTTATTTTAAAGAGTGATAAGGAAGGCCTTATTAAGAAGGTGATCTTTAGCAGCACTGAAAAAATGAGGGCGAGAACTATGCTGCTACCTGGGAAAAGAGACATCCAGATAGAAGGAACAGCAAATGTGGATTCCTGAGGTGGGAGTGGTGGTAGCGTTTTGGAGGAATAGCTAGGGGAGGGCATGGCTTGAGCAGAGAGAGAAAAGAGGAAAGTGGTAAGATAGGTGTAGGCAGGTATGATAATAATGATAATAAATTTAGTATTGGATAAATACTCCAGTTTTTATGTTGGAGTTCATATTGGATAAATACAGATAGCCTCATAGATCTTAGGAATGCTAGAGTCCTAGGGCTTTTTGAAATAAACCTAATCTAACTTGCCCATTTTATTGCTCTGAAATACAGGAACAGAGAATAAAAACAGCCATACAACTTTTTTTTTTCCCAAATTTTTTTTATCTAAGATTTTTTTTTGGATATGACTTACTCCAATTCCGCACAGACCCCCTACAGAATTACCTATCCTAATTAGTTTAGTCAGGAGCCTCCTTTGACTATTCAGAAACAAATTTATCTGGCAATCTAGCTACAAAACATATTTGCTTTTTGTACTTGATTTTAATTTTTAGTACAATGACCATTTTCAGCAAGAGCAGCACCATATAATGTGCACAGTCTAATGAGCACTGATAAATATCACATTCCCTCACGGTGAACAAAATCTTGCCCCCTGCTGTTTCCCTAATAGCTTGCATTAGCAGGATGATTGCTGGAGTTTCATTGCTCTTCATCAAAGAAATGGCTGTGATCGTCTTTTTTCCCCACACTCTGCATCCATTCATCACACAGACTCTAAGCTGTAAATATAAACCATTTCTATCACTAATGACACAGTCTGTCTTCCAATATAACTGTCTTCCAATTTAGCAATGCATCTTGAAGTCTTTTAACTGAGATCATTGGCATTGCTATTATGTACTATGCCAGTCTCTACGATATCCCTCCCCTTTACATGTTTTAATTCTTCATTTAATTCTCACAACCAATCTACACGTTACACATTGTCATATTAATTTTGCAAATAAGGAGTGTAAGGTTTTAGAGACTTTGTTTGCTAGAAAGTGGCAGAGCAAAGATTTTAATCTAATTCTGTCTCCAAAGCCTGCACTCTGTCCAGTTCTCCGTGTGACCTTCTTCCTGTTCTGTTCTCAAGACTTTCGTCTCTTTGGGAGGAATTCTTTAGAATAGAAAAAGCCAGTTCTAAAGTATACCGTCCACCCACATCCTAAAGTATTGAGTGATATCATTACTCTGTGAGAAAATGTTCGTGGAATCCTAGTCTGGGCCCCTAGACCCAAGAGGCTAAGGAGAAAGTTGGGGTCGTATTTGGAAGGTGATTGATAGTGATATTGATATAAGAAATTAAAATAATGACTGTACTATATCAATCAAACTTTTCTTCAAAATTCTGTTATGAACATTTTTAATTGTACATAAAATTTTAAAGAATAAGAAAATAAATATCCATATACCCATCAGCTAGACTAAACAGTTACGTTGCCATATTAATGTCATGTGTTGATCTAGCTGCAATTTGTGTGGTTTGTGTGTATGCTCTTTGTTTCTGAACCATTGAAATTGTCACAGTCAAAATAGACCTTCACTCTTAAATACTCCGTCATGTTTCTCTTAAAAGGTTATTTTTCTTTACGAGTGCAATAGCATTATTATGCCAAAAATAGTAATATCACTTAAAATCACTTATATTATCTAAAATCCAGTCTATGTCAAAGTTCCAAAGTGTCCCTAAGACTTATTTTGTTTGCTCTCTTAAATCAAGATATGAACAAGTTTAGCTCCTTTATGTTACTATCTCCTTAGGCTCTTTTCATCTCTAAATCTTCTCACTCACCCTTTTTTTGTTGTTGTTGTTTCCCATGCCATTGACTTATTTAAGATAAAAAGTTATCTCATAAAATATAAAACAGAATAGTTTTCTTATAAAATACGCTACATTTGAGATATTGCTAATTGCCTACTATACCATTGAGTCTGTGCCTTCATTTCCTGTATTTCCTGTAGCCTGGAAATGAGATCTAAATATTGAATAGATTCAGTTTAACTATTTCAGGCAAACATCCCTTTGGTGTGATGGTGTTTATTTCATACTGCACCTCATTGGGCTGCAAACAATGTCAGGTTTTCTCACAGTGTGACAATAAAGTTGATTACTTGCCTCAGGGAGCAACCACCAGAACTATTCAGGTATTTTTCCCCCCTTTGAATTAATCTTTATGGCTCATAGTTGGCAACAGTTAATTCTTTTAACATTTATTAACCCTCGCTTGAAGTATAAATTTTACTGGGAGTTGCAAAACCTGATTTTCGCATTCCCATTTCTGTAGATCAGAAAAGATTGAACTACCACATCTTTTCAAAAGATAGAAGGTGAATGCCTCATTTATATCGTTTAATTACCGATTTTTACAGTACATTTGCAATAGTACTTCCAATGATGGCAAATAAATGTATCTCCATTTTTTTTCTGTTCTTTTCTCCCCCATCTTTACCACTGTGAACTAAAGGATTTTTATTTATTGCACGTGTTACCATCAGTTTCTTTTTCCTTTTTTCTTTTAGATTCAAGTATAGCTGATATACAATATTATATTAGTTTCAGTTGAACACATCGTGATCCAAGAATCAAATAGGTTATGAAATGATCACCACAAATCCAGTAAGCATCTGTCACCATACAAAATGATTACTGTATTATTGACTGTGTTTCATATGCTGCATATTAAGGGCCATCACTTTTTTATTTTATAACTGAAAGTTTGTACCTCTTAATTCCCTTCACATTCTTTCCCTCTGGCAGTGATCAGTTTGCTACCTGTAACCATAATTCTGTTTCTGTTTTTGTGTTCCTTTGTTTATTTTTTAAGGTTGCTTCTATATGTTGGCTACTGTAATTAATGCTGCATAGAGCATAAGGAAACATACATCTTTTCAAATAAGTGTTTTTGTTTTCTTTGGGTAAATACCCAGAAGTGGAATTTCTGAATTGTATGGTAGTTCTGTTTTTAAATTTTTGTGGAAACTCCAGAATGTTTTCCATAGTGATTACACCAATTTATATTCTTACCAACAGTGCACAGGGGTTCCCTTTTCTCCACATCCTTGCCAACACTAGTTATTTTTTATATTTTAAACTGATAAAATTGATTCTTTTTTAAAGATTAAGCTATATTCAGAATATCTTTTTAAATATGTGTATATTTATATACAAGCATCCATGTACCAAAAACAATAGGAAAACAATGTATCAGAAAGGTAACAGTAAATATCTCTTGGTGGTAAGATTATGGTTTATTTTTCTTTCCTTAATATTTCCCCCTGTTTTAGAAATGTTTTCTGGTGAATAGGGATTATGTTTATAATCAGAAAAAAAAGATAAACATTCATTTTTAATAAATTTTTTGTCCAAGTGGTGGCTCAAATACAATCATATTTGCATTTAGCTCTGGCTTTATTAAGATTAGTTCAGTTTGTTCTACAATTTGGGTCTCTTTATTTTCTTCCAGTTTTATTGAGGTGTAATTGACATACAGCACTGTGTGTCTTTTGTCATTTGTTTTTTTCTGATACATCCTTTCTAAAGTATTTTTGTTATCACTTTTTTCTTGACTACATTAGTTTTACTCTATGTATTTTTGACATTTTTTTAAAAGAACAAACTTTTAAATTTATTTATTTCAGTTACTTATGTTTATTATTTATTATTTCCTGCTTTTTTCTTTATTGTTTCCCTTCCTTTAATTTTTTCTGTTTACTTTGCTCTTCTTTCTAAGTTTTTGAAATAGTTTTTTGCCATTAAGCTTTTTTTATAGTTTGTATTTTTAAGACTTTACCTTTTCCTATGATCTCTGCTTCACTTACATCCCATAGATTCTGATATAGGGTTTTTATTGTCATTAGTTTTAATAAATACACAGTTTTGTCCTGTGCTTCTCATGGATGAGTTTTTTAACAAAGCATTTTAAAATTTCTGATAGATTACTGTTTATGAAAATGTTAACTCACTTCTGGTTTTACTACCTTGTCATCAGAGACTTATTTATATTATTCCAATGTATGGGACTTATGATTTTTAGATTTACATAATATTAGTTTAGCTTTTAAAAATTACTTACATAGCCTTGAAAAGGAGTTGTATTATCTATTATTGCTCTGCCAAATTCTACGCCTATATAATTATCTTCCTGTCTTTCTCTCTCTCTCTCTCTCTATATATATATATATTTGTCCATAATATCTATGTTGTCTAGTTCTTCTGTATATTCTTAATTAAATTTGCCCTATTGATTAATGAATTTAAAGAAAAAATCTAACTTTAATTCTATCCTGACATGATATTTATGTATTCTACTTGTTATATGTTTGTTGGTTTACTTTGCAATATTTATTCAGCATTCACTACGTACTGTGCCAGAGTCTGGGGACATAATTATTCAAACAAATCTTCATTTTCCCTTCTTTTATGGAACTTTTCAGGGACATGAGTCATGTGATTCTATGGCATTTGCATCTTCACAGTGACGAGGGACTTCTTTTTCTCATAAAAAATCTGTCAGAATATAAGCTTAAAAATTTTCAGTCTAAGAACTATTTCAATCTCCATGAAATAGGACCATAGAAAACTAGAAACTAATCTCCATTCTAACCAAACCTCAGACTTTGCCCCACAAAAAACATATGAGCAGTTTTGCAAAATGTTAATTATTAAGCAGCTTGATAACATTTTATAAGATTAAAAAAATGACTTTTGGAGAAAAAATATATAGGGTTTAAAAAATCCTGATATCTTTGATATAATTTATTTTTCCTATTTATTTATTTATTATATTCTGATTTTACAATTATAGGGCTACCATTGAAAGCAGAGACTTTATCTCAAAACTCTCTAGAATGAGAGATGCCTAAATATGAAAAATAAGTGGGCATGCCATTGTCATTTAATCATTGGATATAGCCCAGGTCATAGTTCATTTTTAAAATATCATTTGATGATGTCATGATGTCTTATCATATTCATTAGAGCATAATAATATCTAATTAAATTAAAGAAAAATCATCTAAAGCGTTGAATTATGTCATCAACACAAGATGATCTATAGACCCCCTAGTTTTCTAGGATACTTGATAATTTTCATAATTAAAGCTCACAAGGAAATATAGATGTTGAGCACAGTCACTCTCTTTGGTTGATTGAAGTTCCCATTTCAAAACCCATTTTTCCTTGTGATGTGGCCTATAATCTTAGAACACCTCACAATTATCATCAAAGAGGGGAGAAAATCAGATATCACTGATAAAAATGGTTTGGGAATTTACATTAAGAAAAAATTGAAACACTTTTCTAAGGGATGTGTGTGTGTGAGAGAGACACGTTAAAATATTTCTACTTGGAATATAAAAAAATATAATACAAGTGGTCAGTCCATAGGTTTATCATTGAAGCCTCTTCAGTCCATGTAAGATCAGCCCTGTAGCATGCCCAGATGATGTGAATCACTAATGATCATTTCTGACTTTATAATTGTTCTCTAAATTTCATTTTGGTGACAACCTTTGTGAGATACTCACACACCATCAATGTTCTAATGAACTATGAGACACTTTAATGCCTGGACACGAGGCAAAGTAGCTAAGAAACATGTGTCACAGACAGTTTCTCGGGAACTAACATACCAAATGTAGGCTTCATTAACAGTGTTCAGAAAGACAGACGAGTCTCTATCCTGCCTAACCCAGTGGTTAATTTATTGACTGACTCTAACAGTGACGTCTCTTTGGAGGGTTTTTAATAGTTTCTGAGTTGCTTGCTGAGGTTTTAATAGACATTTGCCTCACTGAGCTCAATAAATAGAGAGTGCAGTTTGAAACCTTGCAACCGAAAACATAAGCAACTGACTGAATGAGGTTAGAAAGGATTTATATTTCTTCTAAATATACTTCTTAGCTGAAGTTCAAGTGAAAATGATTTCCAAAATATCTAGCTACTTTTTTGGAAAACTTTCTCCTATTTTATGTTAAGACCTTCGGTGCCATAAAATACAGAGAAAAATATGTCAGGGATAGGAGAAAAAAAATGACTAAGCAGTTCCTTTCTGTTTGCTCCAGAATAGATTTTGGAAAGCTGTGTGGGAATTCAAGACTTAGGTTGTAACCATTCAGGTTAAGTCAGAGTAAGTGGCAGTTTCCAGTTCCAATTACTTGAAACCAGAGGCATCATGGTTTATAAGGACACTGTATCATTCATGCAGTGCTATGACTTACCTATTGGGCCATTTATGAAGAGTGGCTTTTGGCTCCAAAATTTTTTTTAAAATACATGAAAAATAATAATTTTCACGTATTTTATCACGTGTATCAAATACTTGCTCTGCCAGGCATACTATGTTGTTTTCATGATTATAAACTCACTGATACCTCAGAAGAATCCTGCAAGACAATTTAGGTACATTTTCTAAGATCACACAGCTAATAAATTTCAAAATTTGGAGTTGAAAGTGTGTGTTTTATCTTCAGCACCAGAACTCTGAAACATCAAATTACTATGTGGAAATACCTTCTTTTCATGAAAAGGGGCTTTTTGTTTTGTTGGTTTGGTATGGTTTTTACTAAATGTATAAGTTTTGCTTAAAGTTACTGGGTAGGTTTCAGTAATAAACTGGATTAGCCAATTATAAATGAGCTTGAAGAAGAATAAACTAAAGATTAGTTTTCTTATTGACTTGTAATTTTAACATGTTGTGTTCTTTTAAATATTTATTTCTGATCATGTTTATTTTTCATTTTTAATGCTGCAATATAGAAAATCAAGATTTTAACAAATTTAAACAATTATAGCTTTAAATAATAAATAGCTCTAATATTTTATATTCTCAATTTTTATAATTAATTTCCAGAAATTAAATTGACATAGCTGTTTATATATCATTTCAGCTAGGTATTTCATGATAAAAATCTTAAAATTGTGTGTATATATATATATATATATATATATATATAGTCAGGATTTACTTTTCCATTATGGAGAAAGAGACTATGAGTTATAATTTTTAAATAACCAAAAAGAATCTATGTCAATGAAAGGATTAACTTTGAAGTGATTAAACTATAATTTACTGAAAATAGAAAACAATGTGATTACCCTAAAACTGTTATGTTATAATCAATATTCTCTAGGCTGATTATTTTAAATCAGGCCTATAAAGCAGCATTTATCTAATGTAAGAATCAGGTCATAAAGATTGTAATTTTGATATTCATGGTTACAACTTGCCCGTTGAAATTTATACACATTATATTTGAGATCACGGCTTGAGAAGCAAGCTTGTGGTTTGGTCTATATCCTGGAACTTCAGATGGTTATCACATGGACACAATGAAGTATCACTTTCTAGGAAAATGCTTTGACTGTCTTTTTGGAGTCATTGTGCCCAATTATATTTTCCTTTGTGTATTTTCTTCGAGATTTCTTCATAGTGTAGTAGACTGATAAAGAACACATGCAGTCACTGGAGATTTTGGAGCCCATTTCTTCAGAGTTTTCTCTAAAGTGCTCTGTGTCTATTGGGAAGATACCTAACCTAATAAAACTCTTGTGAAGAAGCAGTGACTTAATCCTGTTGTCCCAGTTCCTGGCTCATGCTGGACCCTCAGTAACTGTTAGGTATCAGGATAAGATTATGAAGAGTGTTGCTTCTTCCCTCCCTCATCCCTTTGCTCTGCCTGCCAAGCATTCCCTGGTCTTCAAAAGTTTAAGGAAGGCTGTCTCCTCCTCAAACGTATTTAAGTAATGTTTCTTACAAATTACAAATATTGTCACATATTTATGATGTATGTGTCTTAAAGCTAGGATTGTCCCTTGCTCTCAGGCCAAAAGAGAAATACACCTTTCCAGTACTCTGAGTCTTCCTCTGAGAATATGCCTAAAAAGTATTGGAACTGGTGATCATGTTCTAAATCTCAGATCCTGGAAATATAGCAGGGTCTTTTTCCTCTTTATTTTTCCAGAGAGTCTAGCACATGTTACAGTAGAATGTGGAAACATCACAGGTGTTTAATCTTTCTCATTTTCTGTTAAATATTTTAGTATATATTACCTTTTATTTTCTTCATAGAAACCCTCAAACTAGGTATGACCACCCCTTTTTGCATTAGTGACTGAACAAAGAAGAAAGGGAGGCTCAGGGAGAGGAGATAACATATTCAATTCACACAGCTAAAAACAGTACCAGGGTATTTTCTCTATAGTGCAACATTTAAAACAATGTTTGGACCTTAGAAGTTACTCATAAAACAGTTATTAAACTAAACAGAACTTCTAATGAAAGAGTAATTATGTTACTATAATATATATATTATATTACAAATATATATCTAGGTTTACCAAAATTCTGTGCAAATGGGAAAATATGGTAATAATATATTGAGTGCTCACACAAAGGTTTGCAAAGACATAAAAACCAATGAAGAAACAACAATCAGGTTACCAATACAATCTGTAAAATTAACCGTTCAAGCTAAACTACACCTCAGTTTTCAGAGACAACAATTTGTGGGGACATTGACAAAATTACTTCTGGGCAGTACTTGCGCGGTGCTTGAAGTTTGCGATGCAGTGAAATGCATGTATCTCTCAGATCCTTTTCTTCTGTGCCATTTGGTGGTGATAACACTCGGCAGGCTCTCGACACTATGCAGTCCTTGCATAATTTGTCACTTTCTTCTAATATGCATACACCCACTGCTGACACAAATCCTCTATATATCTCTCTCTCATTATATATATCGCATTGTCTACTTGCACACCCGTCCTTAATGCCCACACCATGTTTTATGACATGCTGTATAATTTTAGCTAAGTCTCTTGCTGTCTAATAGAGAATTTTCTTTGTACTCTCTCGTACTTAACCCGGTGAATCAAAGTATCCTATGCAGTAACAACAATCATCACAAGTATCTTGTGTTGCAAATTGTGTGAATTCATTTCTTCCCAACAAAAATGGAGGATTTCATCTCAACCTTGGCCTCCAAGGATAAGTCTCTTGAAAGATAAAGCTGCAGTGTGGGCTAGTGACCACATTCGCCAATAATACGAAAACACTCATTCTTCCAGACCAAATGGTACACATAATCAGGTTGCCAAAGGAGAACAATTATCTTTCATACTAATTGGCAAGTCGAGTTTAACCTTTAATTATCTGCGAATTTATAATGGCTCTCCGTGGCCTTTTTCTTTTCTTGTAGAAGGTCACAGAAGCCTTCTCTGTTCTCTCCCTCTGTTCTCGCCCTCAGCCGGCAAAGATATTATAATAACAGCTTACATGGAAAATAGATGCTCTGTGGCTTTTGGTTGCTGTCCTTGTGTATGCTCTGAGCTGCCACACGCATGACAAACTTAAATTGTCAAAAGGCAGGAGTCCCTTGTTACTTCTGGCTTCAAAGGGAAATTCAAATAGTTTTTTCTTTTTCTTCTTTTTTCCATTTGTTTCTCTTGGCACCATTTGATGCAATCAGTTTGTTGTTGGTTTTTTTTTTTCTTTCCTTCACTTGAAAGGTGTAGGACTGATTAGCATAGAGACTGCGTCTTCTTTGAGGGTCATTCTGTTCTTGCTTTGGCAAAGATTCCTCTGGTTGAAAGACACAGGACAGCATTTCCTCCTTCTGTGATGAACACTTCAAATATTGTGGAGGGTATGCTACTTGCTTTTGGGGTGAATAATTTATCTTTTGATGTCTTGGGTCCTGTGAAAAAGGAACTTAACAGTGATGACTGCACTACTTTTTTCCTTGTTAAAATGTTTGCAAGTTGGAAAACACTTTGGCTCTTACAGGAAAAAAGGCACCAAAAATTCTCAAAGAAGGGAGATAGCATTGAACCTGCTTGCTGTAGTGACCCTGCAAGATATTACCTGCCAGTGTATGACTGAAGACTTTTTTTTTTCCCCTGGATTGCCTTTTTACACGGATTAAACCACTGTGTGATTAAATAAGTGAATGGTATAAAAAGTGGAAGGAATTAGGAAACATATAAGCTTAACAAAAGGCCTAAGTCCAATTAATATAAAAAATAGTAAATAGAAATGGCTGAGTCAATATTTTCTGCAGAGAGTGTTAGCTGTATTCTCAGAATATAACGAAAGTATTGCTATTGACAAAGACAAGCCATCCTTCCAGTGGGAATTATAAATAGCCCTAAGATAGTCCTACAATTCTAACCTTCCGTTATTTTCCTTTCTTGGTCCATCCATTCAGTTCTAGCTGACTTCTGCTATAGATAGCTTACCTCTGTTCCCCTGAAGCTGTCTCCTCTGAGCTGTGGTACTATGCAGAGATCTCTGTCGCCAGCATGGCTGGTGCCCCTCCATATCCCCAGCTCTTGGCTCTTAAGAGCTTACTGGCCAGGTAACTCACTACCACAGCCTGAAATTTTTTTGGTGCAGGGCTTTGTCTGGCTGCTGGAGACTACTTTGCCCCCTGCACAGTAAGCCCCAAATTGTAGGAAATTAACATTAACAACTTCCCAGGGGCAGCTCTCAACCAGTCACATGTGATGGAAGAACGGAGGTTTAAATGCCCTAGATCCTCAGCCCTCAAAGTAGATGCACTGTTGGGTCTGGGTTTTACATCGACTCCCAGATTGTCTCCAACAAGACAGAGCAGCCTTTACTTGCTCTGCCGCTGACCTGTTGACACATTTCTTGATTGTCTTCTTGTTTCACCTCTTCATTCAGCTAGCTGTGATTTCCTCATTTTCCAAATTAACCACGTGAATTGGAATCCTTTCTCAGAGTACGTGCTGATAGAAACCCAAACTAAGTTGTTCTCATCTTTTTTAACAATTTCTCCGTTAGAACTGAGACAGGATTATGAGCTGTTTACATAATATTAAAACTATGGGACAGAATTACTTCAAACACTAACTTAGAGCTGTGTCACCTTGGGCAAGCTACTTATGCTTCCTGGCTCTCAGTTTCTCTTCTGTAAAATGATAATCATATCATCATAGTCCCCTTTAATAGGACTTTGTAAGAATTAAATGCTATGACGTATAAATGCATAGAATATTGTGAAAAACCAAAAAGCAGTAAGCTGATGAAGTTTGTAACCTGATGTACCAGGAAGTGTTGCAGTAGGCTACATGCTCTTTGCCTCATCACCCAGGTCCTTGGTGGGCTCACTCCTCCACTGTGCCCTGTTCAAAAATATGCAAAATACCTTTGGGTAAGAAAAGTTTCTAATGGCATCAGCTATTACAGCTTTGAAGTTCCTTTAAGGGGATTGCCGCTTTCATGTCTATATGAACACATTTTTAGCAAATGCAGAGATGGAGGGTGATGCCTGTTTTTAAAAAGTCTATTATTAAGTTTCTACGATGCTATCATATGTTTCAAGTTCCAGTTCAAGATGGTAACCTAGGAGGCTCCTGAGCTCACCTCTTCTCATGGACAAACCAAATGTACACCTACACGTGGACAAATTCCCTCTCAAAGAAATCCAGAAATTAGCTGAGTGACTCCTACACACCTGGGGGGAAAAAAACCTTACTGTAATAAGAGACAAAGGTGTCAATCCATTAAGAGTACATAGCATTTGTAAATATTTATGTACCCAATATAGGAATACCTTAATATATAAAGGAAATATTAACAGACATAAAGGGATAAATAGACAAAAAGACTGTAATAGTAGGAGACGTCAGTACCCCTCTTTCATCAATGGATAGAACAGACAGACAGACAGAAAATCAGTAAGAACCATATGAGTTAAATGATGTATTAGACTAGTTGGGCTTAACAGATATTTACAGAACATTCCAACCAAAAGCAGCAGAAAACATACTCTTTTCAGGCGCACGTAGAACAGTCTCCAGGATGTATTATATGTTAGACTATAAAACAAGTAGTAATATATTTAAGAAGATGAATATCACATCAAACATCTTTTCTGACCACAGTGATATGAAACTAGAAATCAATTACAAGAAGAAAACTGTAAAATTCACAAATGCATGGAGATTAAACTACATACTTGTGCACAGCCCATAGGTTAAAGAAAAATCAAAATAGAAATCAAAGAATATTTTGAGACAAATGAAAATAGAGATACGATATGCCAGAACTTAGTTTGCCACAAGAGCTGTTGTATGAGGGAAATCATGGCGATGATACAAAATCAATATACAGAATTCTATTGCTTTTCTATACCCTAACAACAAACTGTCTGAAAAAGAAATTAAGAAAACAATTTCATTTATAGTTGCATCAAAAATAAATAAATAAAATATCTAGGAAGAAATTCAATCCAGGAGGTAAAAGATCTGTACACTGACAACTGTAAAGCATTAATAAAAGAAACTGGAAAAAAACATAAATCAATCAACAGATATTCCATGTTAATGGATTGAAATAATTAATATTGTTAAAATGCCCATACTACCCAAAGCAAAATACAGATTCAATGTAATCTCTAATAAAATTCTAATGGCATTTTTTTCACGGATATAGGAAAAAAGAACCCTAAAATTTGTAAAACCACAGAAGACCCCAAATAGTCAAAGCAATACTAATGAAAATGAACAAAACTGGAGGCATCACAGTTCCTGATTTCAAACTTTATGAAAAATCTATAGTAATCAAAATAGTATGATATTGGCGTAAAGATAGTCAGATAGATCAATAGAGTAGAACAGAGAGCCCAGAAATAAACCCACACATGTGCAATACATTAATTCATGACAAAGGAGCCCAGAATATACAATGAGGAAAGAGTAGTTTCTTCATAGGGTTGGGAAACGGCATTGGGAAAACCGGACAACTACATGCAAAATTATGAAACTGGATGCCCATTTTTCACCATTCACAGAAATCAATTCAAAGGGTATTAAAAACTTGACAGACCTAAAACCATAAAACTCATAGAAGAAAACATAGGCTGTAAGTGCCTTGGAATCAGCCTTGGCAGTTGTTTTTTGGATTTGATAAGGAAGCATAGACAACATGAGACAAAATACACGAGTGGGACTGCATCAAACTAAAAAGCTTCTGCACAGCAGAGGGAACCATCCACAAAATAAAAAGGCAACCTACATAATGGGAGAATGTATTTGCAAATTATGTATCTGATAAGGGGTTAATCCAAAATGTATAATAAACATACAACACAATAGCAAAAATAACCATCTGATGGAAAACTGGGCAGAGGAAACGAATCGGCATTATTCTGAAGAAGACATGCGGATAGCCAACATGTACGTGAAAAGACACTAATTATCAGAGAAATGCGAATTACAACCACAATGAGATATTACCTTACACCTGTTAGAATAGCTGTTATCAAAAAGACAAGAGATAGGCAAGGTTGTAGAGAAAAGGGAACACTTGTGCACTGTTGGTTGGAGTACAAATTGGTGCAGCTGCTATGAAAATCAGTATAAAGATTCCTGGAAAAATTAAAAATAGAGCTACCTTCTGATGTAGCAGTTTCACTTCTTGGTATACATCTGAAGAGTAAAGAAATCGTTATCTCAGAAAGATGTCTGCATCCCTGTGTTTATTTCAGCATTAGTTATCACAGCCAAGTCCTGAAAACAACCTAAACATCCATCATTGGGTGAATGGATGAAGAAAATGTGGTGTTTATATTCACATAATAGAACATTATTGAGCAATGAAAAATGAGGAAATTCCACCATTTGTGACTACATGAATGAACCCGGAAGACATTATGCTAAATGAAGTTGAGTCAACCCAAGAAAGACAAGTACTATGTGAACTTACTTATATGTGGAATCTAATAAAAATGAACTCATGGAAACAAAGAATAGATAGGTGGTTACAAGAGGTGTGGGGACGGGGAGGTGGGGATGAGTAAAGTTGGGTCAATAGGTACAGACTTCCAGGTAAATAAGTCCTGGGGAAGTAATGCACATCACGGTGACTGGAGTTGACAACACTGTGTTGTATGTTTGAAAGTTTCAAATATATTTGAAAAACTCATCATGCAAAAAAAAAAATTGTAACCATATGAGGTGATGAATATTAACTGAACTTATTGTGGTAATCATTTTGTAGTATATACATGTATCAGATTATTATGTTGGGCACTTTAAACTAATACAACCATGTATGTCATTTATATCTCAGTAAAACTTGGAAACAAACAGGATGATTTCAAGTATTTAAAAAGGTGTTCGTGGCTTAAGTATTCATTGAGATATGAATTCTAAACTGATTAAGAGAGTGTTTCATACCAATTTTTTTCTCTTTCTCTTCCCCACCCCCTTTCATTTGTTCTTTGTAAGGCTGTTAAATTTGAACAATAATACTAATGGTATAGCGAGCCAGTTACTTAATTACATGTTTATATCCAAGAGGAACAGAGGCATAAATGTGAAAAGCACATGGAGATCTTATCCAGAGTGGACAGGTGTGCGTAAATCACTTGTTATAAAATGTGCCGTCACAATGTTCCATTGCTTCAAAATGTGTAGTGTGAACAGTGAGAAAGGATATTTCTGATTGCGTGAGAATTCTGTTAGGATATGTATTTTAGAAAAATACATTGTAGAGTGTAAAAACTCACGGGTATCCTGAATTTTATTTGTAAAAATTGTCTAAGACACTGACCATTTCTTCTGACTTAACTTAGAAGATAATTTCAGTTTTTAGTCTTCATCGTAGGAGAACTGTTTAGGTTTTTGAGGTGGATTGGAGAGATGAGACAGTTAACCAGAAGAACAGGCAGTGAATTCATGGATCCCTGTGTCTGTCAGGGTCCACCAGAGAAACAAAAGAGATAGGCTATTTAAGGAGATTTCTGTTAAGGAATTGACTCACATGGTTGTGGGGGCTGGCAAGTCTGAAAACCACAGGTCAGGTTGGCAGGCTGGAAACTCAGGCAGAAGTTGTTGCTACAATCTTCAGGCAGAATTTCTTCTGACAAAGGCACCAATCTGCTGGATTTAGGTCCACTCTAATTCAGCACATCCTCAACTTGATTACATTTACAAAGACCTTATTTCAAATATACGTTTAAGGTAGACATGAATTTATCAGACTGATACTGTTCATCCGACTACAGTCATGTCATTGATGATTGTTGTTGACTTAAGACAAAGAAAATAATAGAATAATAAAAAAAGAGCAGAGAGTTTTGACATAGAGATACCTGGGCTAAAATTCTAATACTGCCATCCTTTGGCTATGTGACCTTTTATTTAACCACTCTTAAAAGATGCTTTTATTCTGTAAAATCTGAACATAGCACTTGTATTATTTGGCTATCATCATATCAAATCCAACTATGTGTATGAAGTACCAAGAACACAGCCAAGAACACAGCTGTATTCAAGAAATGGTAGATATAATTATTTCTTAAAATTAGTTAGATAAAAGATAAATTCATATTAAAGAATGTTCTGTCAATATGGACAGCATTCCTAGAAAAGATTGAAAAAAGTCCGATGGAAGGTTACGGACGTATGTATTTTCCCTTATGGAACCTATAGCTTCCCTGGAGGAAAAGAGAAAAGTTCAGCACATTCAGTTTGAGAAAATATGTAGCCACTGATGAATTGTAGATCTTTAGAAATGTTTGTTTGTTCTACATGGGAGAGAGAGAGAGAGAAGAGGGAGGAAGGGAGGGAGGGAGAAGGCGAGGGAGGGAGGTATAAAGCAGAGGGGTATGGAAAAGAATCATGATTGTGTATTGAATTATGAGTGCTGATTATCTGTCAGGCACAGTGTTATATTACCTTCACAGTAATAACGTTTGTGGCAATACCAAGAAAGAGATATAAATTATGGAAAATCCTTATAGGGAAAACAATAAAGAAAAGAGGCAGCCATTTCCTTCCAGGATGTTAAAAAAAAAACATGGAATGTAGGGCAGATTATATAAACAAGGTTAAAGCAGAATATACATTGAGAACCTGTTACAAAATAGCAGTCCTGGAAACATGACTGGTTGCGAGAGGTGGTCTTCAGGACTCTAGAGTAAATTTCTTCCAGAATGTGACTATTGTGGGCGGAACTGTGTCCTACCGAAAATCGTACAGTGAAGTCTTAGCCCACAGTACCTCAGAGTATGACTGTATTTTGAGATGGAGTGTTTACAGAGGTAATTAAGTTAAAATGAGGTCATTGAGTGAGTCCTAATCCAATATGACCGGTGTCCTTATACAAAGAGGAAATTAGGACACAGAGGGAAAACCATGTGAAGACATTGGAAAAAGATGACCCTGTACAAGCCAAGGAGAGGAGCCTTGGAAGAAGCCAGTCATGCTGACACCTTGATCTTGGACTACTAGAATTGTGAGAAGATAATTTTCAGTTGTTTAAGCCACCCAGTCTGTCATACTTTGTTGTGAAAGCCCTGAGAAGCTAACGTAGTGACCTTCAAAGGTGGATGTCTGAGCAGGGGGAGGCGTATAGCTCAGTGGTACACGCTTAGCATGCACAAGGACCTGGGTTCAATCCTCAGGACCTCCATTAAAAAAAAAAAAATTAAAATAAGTAAATAAACCTAATGACTTCCTCCCAAAATTAAATTTTAAAAAAATATGGATGTCTAAGCCAAGGAGACACTTTATAAGGATTCTGAATAGAAACATTTCTCTAGATGAATTTAAGTATTAGGAGAATTTATATGACTTATCAAAGCTGGTTAAATGATGGCCATTTCCAGTGTCATTTATAAAGCTACAGAGGTACTTTTGCTTCAGTCTATAACTCATAGCTTTGAATCAATTTTCTGAAACCTAGGGATGACTAAGAGCATTTCTATTTTGCAATAGAAATATAAAGACCACTTTTTAATTTTCTTGTAATTCCTTTCGGATAACCCATAGGCACAGTAGACCTGCACTATATCTGAATTAGAATCTAGGGAATATTGGGCGTGGAGCCTGGACTGAAGCCTTCTGTTTTTACAAGATCCTGTGTCTCTTATTTGTATCCTTATGTGACTTATGAGTCAAATGTCAAATATTTACCAACAGAATAAAGTGAGGGCTTCAGCCCATTTTTAACCTTTATTTTAAAAGTAATGGTGTTCATCATAATCATTTTTAGTGTTTGTCACAGTGAAGATAATATAATCTAGCAACTTGATAGATTTTTATTCTCCTCATCCTCATGCAAATATTTTAATCCAGAGTAATTATGTTTCTTCCTATTGCATTTTCCCATGCATTTTTCATGATGTTTCAGTTTAATGTGGATTTATCTTTTGAGGACTGGTCTTATGCAGCCTACTACAATTGTTGTAAGCGTAGTGTATTTAAAATTATAATTTTATTCATACAAATGTATTTAGATTATACAGTTTATTAAAAATTTAAAGTTATTTATAATTTATAAAACAAACACAACAATTCTGCAGAAAAACAGGAGAGAGAAACATATGACCTTTTTAGTGCTCTCAAAAAAGTATATTTAAATATTTCTGTAGGTCTGGTATGACTAACAATAAATCTTAGGGGGTGGGAATTAATGTTCCTTGCCCTGATATTCAATAACATTCTTTATATTAATATGTTTGGGGAATTAACAAAAAGATACAACTTTCCCTCAAGATATATAACAAGCCAATTAAGAACACTTTATAAATATACTTCTTCTAATACATATGACAGGGAAAAACACATTAATTTATAACTATTTAGAACCAAAGCACTGAGTAAATAAAAATGTCAGAAAACAGAATAATAAATTTTCAGTCACCAAGCATTCATTAAATGTCTGCACAGTGTAGATGGTATTAGAGTCTCAGGCAACACGGGATACGTTAGACATGAATTTTGTGCTTGAAGAGCTTCTGATCTGTTAGAGGAAAGGAGACATGTACAGGTCCATGCTCACACAGACACACACAGACACACAGACACACACACTTTCCAATGAAGAAAGTGCTAAGTGCAATGAAAAGAGGATCAGACTGAAAAGAATGGCTGTTTGTGTTACCAAAATTATGGTGTTACATCTTTGTGGAATTCATAGTTATCTATCTTCATTGTGAACCATTTTTGTTTTAAAAAAGGGAAGAGGGTTAGATCATGATGGGATAAACAGCAATCTGTCTTTTTGTGATTATGAAGTCTTGATCGTGGATGGATTCTTTTAAGTTTGCCCTTCTAAAACAGTGCAGTGTGTGCGTGTGTGCATGTGCGTGTGTGTGTGTGATGGGGCAAGAGTAGTAGGATCTTCAATTCTGCTTCAACGGCTGAAATAATTCAAAGAAATAACCCTCATTAGTCAAGAGATAAAAATTAATGGGAGTCATATCTGATTATTAATGTCAATTTTAAAGTCGTTTTAATGGACAAACTCAGTGACTACTCATTCTCTTTTGGAGTTGCGAACCCTTTACCCACCGACTTATCAAGGGAACTTACTATGTAAATTGAATGCAACCAAGGATATGGATATCTGTTTTGATTTTCGAACAAGAATTTCCCTAAAACGGTATTTCTGGTATCATCATTACTGATTTCATTGCAATGGAAGGTATAGCTAATGTAATAAAAGAAAAGTAAAACATGGTTCACATGTTAAAAGAAGATCAAAATTGTCATTTTTAATTATACAAGTTAGATAAGATTATCAGAATTAATGAGATTGTTCTGTGTGATGACTTAATAACTTAATGAAACACTAGACAACATAGGAGAAGAAATATATAGGATTCATATGATGAAAACTCCACATATTACTAAAAGGCTAAGAGAAGACTTGAATAAATAAAAAGATTCACCATTAACTGATAGACATACTCTGTATTCTAAAGACCTCCCTCTTCCCAAATTAATTTTCAAAGTAATTCAGTTATTAAAAATTGACATTACTATTGGTTTTCAGAACTGGATCACCTAATTTAAAATTGTATCTCAAATACAAATTCTTGAAGAGTCAATACTTTTTTTTTAATGAAGAAAGTAAAGACGGGAGACTGCATCACCAATATTTTAAAAAATATCATACAGTAACTCCATGATTAATAGAACAGAATAAATACTTGAGAAACATATGTAATCATATATAACAATGTATTACATGATTTGATTCCTTATTGAAAAACATCATATATTAAAAGTGTTGAAAAATTGGATATTTATCCATCAAGGAGGAAAACTGGACTTGTTTCTCATCCACTGTGTTAACTTTCTAGGGCTGCCATGCAAGTTCCATCGACTGCATGGCTTTAACAACAGAAATGTGTTTCCTCATAGTTCTGGAGACTAGATGTCCAAAATCAAGGTGTTAGCAGGGTTGATTTCTTCGGAGACCACTCTCCTTGGCTTGTAACTAGTCTTATTCCATTGCCTTCAAATAGTCTTCTTATAAGGGCACCAGTCAATGGAATAGGGCCACATACTTGATCTCATTTTAACGTAATTACCTTTTTAAGCCGTATAGCCAAATACAGTCACATTCCAAGGTACTGGGGATAAAGACGTCAACATATGAATTTTGGGAGGGACACAATTTGGCTCATAACATATATCATGAACTAAAAAAATAAAGAATTAAAATGTAAAATATTAAAAATAAATATGAAACTATTAAATAATCAGGGATAAAATAATTGGTAAATATTAATCTAGTCTCGAAGTATAACAGATATTTACAGCAATCCATTGCCTTAACTACTCGGCCACTTTGTCCCCATAACAAATATTTGTAAATTCAAGGGCACAAAACATACATGAAAAGATTTAACTATATAAATACATGAAAATTTGAATTTCTGGGCATCAAACCAATACCATAGCAAAGCAAAACTAGTGAAAACTCCTGCAATATAGTTTGTTATTTTTTTCTCTATGAATGGCTCTTAAGGTTTGAGAAGGTCACCATCTAAAAAGAAAATACTGGACAAAAAGGTATAAAAAAAACAACTTTTTGGTAAAGAAATGCTAATGACAAGCAATGGTTAATTACTTAGCTTCACTAATAACCAAAGAACTGAACTTTGAAACAGCTTTGGGGAAATGTTTTCAGTTATTAATCTGGCAAATATTTTAATTATGAAAGATTTAAATACAGAAACATTTTAATATACTTTCCAGTGATGGCAAATGTGGGAGTATATAGGGATCATCAAACATTGGTGATGGAGTATAAATGTGTATGCCATTTTGAGGTCAATTTATCAACATATAATAAAAGGTTTTGAATTTTTGAAATGTTTCTTCTTAGCAATTTAATTCTGCACATGTATCCTAAAATAATCAAATGGAGAGACATATAAAAAAGAACATGTATTGTGTAGTTTATTCCTCTAGAGGCATACAGGTCTATATACTAATAGTGTCCTTCAGTTGTAGAATTATAAATGATTTTAATTTATCACATGCTTTTATGTACCTTCCAGATTAACTAGAGTACATTTTCTTACAGGAAAATAATATTATCTTGAAATTTGAAAATTAAGAGGAGGATTAGATTACTCAAAACTAAGGAGATTTGGAAATTCTTTATAAAGAAAATGGCATTTCCCTGTGAGTTGAGTGATATTTACAGCCTTGTGAACAGCAGAGCATTTGAGACAGAGGGCTTAGAACAGTTTTGTGGGACACAGTGAATACAATTTTTTCTGAGCATAACATATATGACAGAATTTAGAAGGGCCCAATTAGAATAGTTGGTTGATATACGATTATTGAAGTCTTTGAAAGTTATATAACAGACTGAGAAAAGCAGGTGCAGTGAAGCAGGTTAGATTAAAAGTCTGGTGGAGCAGTTCCATTGAGAGGAGCAGGGGCAGTGGGGTTGGAGAAGAGTGAATGAATTTGCAGAGGGCCGGTGTGCATAGCGTAGATGCAGAACAAAGGATGAAGCAAGAGTCCAAGATAACAGACGTCTTAGGAACAGAGAAATAGAAAATGCAGACGTAAGGGAGAAAGTAGCATCCAATAACCAACTAACTACTCCACATCAGGGGCTGTGATTCATGGCCTCGTACAGCACTCTAGAGACATTTTTTTGTCCATGTTATGCAAGTGCCCAGAGCCACAGCTAGTCACTAGAGAGAGGATTCCAACCAAGTCTTTTCTTTTTACTTCATCATAGATCAGCTATGCACTTTACGATTTAGAGATAAAATAATCTGAAATAATTTTGATTTATTTCGTTCTGAATATGTTATTTCCCTTTCTGCATTTTTGTGCATGTTACTTCAGAATTATATTTTAAAATGCAGAGATTGAAGTTCAAGGGCATTCCTGAAGTTTCAGATGTTTTAAACCAGCCCGTTCTTAACTGTGTCCTTGTAATACAGATCATCTAGTCTGTTTTTGTCTGTTCCCTTCCACATGATAAATGCGGAGCAGAATGCTAACATCCTTAGGCAAGGTCTTACTTTAAAAATGAGGAAGTTATTGCTGATAGAAGCTTTTGATGAGGCCAGAGAACAGAACTGACAGAAGACACAAAATACTATAATGGACTAATGACATCAAAGGAGGTGCTTTATTAACCTCACTGTTTTATGCTTGAATTATTATTGGTCCTAAAAGAAGAATTATGTATATAAAATTATTATTACATGTGAAAATAATCTAGAACAATTTCTGATGTGCTTTTTGTTATATAATTAGAGAACTAAAATATAAAAGCTAGTGGGCTATTAAGACAAACTTAATTGTTTTCTTTGCCTTTGATTTAAAAAAGAGGTACATAACCTAAAAATTATGTCTCAGTAATATTGTAATTGCCCATTATAAAGAATTGCAACAAAACAACAACATAAAAGCAAAGTCCATCTTAGTAATTGGTATATAGAGTTGAAGGTTGCATTAGTGTCACATGAATAGGGGAAAAAAACACTTCGGCAACACCCTATTTCTAGTGGCTTTTTCATATGATAATCTCTCTATTATTAATGTTTTGCAAAGGACACAGGGTTATATGTTTCTTACAATATAAAAAACAATTGTAATACAATATGAACTGTATTAACAATTATAACAATAACAGTAATAATAATAATTTTAAACTAATTACCCAGCTGGATCTTGCCTTTCTTGTGATTCATGTAGTACGCACAAATGGCTAAATAAGAGAAATTATTATCTAGAAGTTCACAAACATTTGTCATGAAAATTCTACCCTGCTCCTTCTGTGATATGCTTTGGCCTTTGGAAAATTGACACCTAAAATGAAAGAAAACAAAAATAAAAGCTGGTTTTTATTTGGGATCTTTCCTTTAAGGTAGAGTTTTAAGAAATTAGTTGTAATATTTTTCCATTGCAGGAGTTTAAAAATTATATAACTGTATTTAATCAGGTGCTAAGGCAGTGGACATGGTTTGTAAGGTCCTTCTAGTTTCAGATTCTGCATTTTTTAAACTGAAGTATAATCAGTTTACAATGTTGTGTCAATTTCTGGTGTACAGCGTAATGTTTCAGTCATCCATAATACATACATATATTCTTTTTAATATTCTTTTTCACTCTAGATTACTTATAAGATCAGACACTGCATTTCTAAGATTAGACAGAACAAAGTTAAACTCAGAAGACTTTAACTTAGATTAGATCAAAATTTAAATCTGTCTGTTTTATTCCCTGTAATAGACAATACTACGTGGTCTTGGGAAGATAATCTGAAATGTGCTCTACGTGGGTTTGCAACCCAGGCTCCACCAATTAGTTGCTGCATAAAGTCTTCTCTTTTTATTGATGTCTCAGTCAAGTTTCCGTATTTGTAAAACGGTACTATTAGTGCCCACCTTCCAGGGAGGCTGTGAACATTAGGTTTTACCATGTGACTTGCTCTGGCCAGTGAACGTGAGTGGAAGTGACACATACCACTCCCGAGCAGCCGCTTGAAGAGCCATTTCTCTGCCCTACCACCTTCCTTTTCCCTGCACACCTAACCACTCCCTTAGTAAGAAATCTACTTTAAATCTTGGTGGTAGAATAAATAAGATGTGGGGCAAAGTTACAGCGAGTCTGCGAAGTACATGTCGTGAGAGGGAGAAATAAATCTCTGTAAATGTAACCTACTGAGATTTTGAAATCATTTGTTACTGTGGTATCACTTAGAGCTGACTAATTCAGGATTGTTATCAAAAGGTCTGTATGAGACTGGTCTATAGCCAATAAATAGAAAGGTCTTTTGAAATTCCTAAACAACAAAATATGTTCTACAGGGAGTAGGTAAGAGCATTAGTAGTCTCTTTATTACTTACGTACATTTATGAGTCATCCTTCATAACCGACCTCAGAAGCCATCATTTCTACCACACCTTATTGATTCTCCTGTATAATTGATCTTTTCTTACTCCAAGTATTCGTAACACTTCCTGTATATATTCCTAATGTCCTTAAGAGGTTTATCTCATTGATCTGTATTTATGTCCCTCACTAATTGAGAAGCATGCATCCCATCTTGGGGCTTAGCATAGTACTTTACATGCAGTAATTGGTCAGGGAATAACTGTGAAAGAAGGTGGAATGAAACTCTTGATGAAAAGATCTGAGTGCTTGCCGTCTGTGTGCTTAATGATCATAAATTGCAACATGAATTTCGGCAATTTAAAACATCCCAGTCATGCTCTACTAATGGTGCCAATGGCAGAAAAAAAGAAATTCAAGATGGCCACGCTGTCTCTGTTCTTTCTAATACTCTGTTCTCATTGTTTTTGTTTACCGGTGAAAGATTTTTGCCTCTTCTGAAGCTGATAGTGATCTGGGAGAATAACTGTCAAGGCAAAATTTGGGAGAAACAGAGGAACAGGAAGAGGGGAGAAGATAGGAGCTTGAAAAAGTAATTAATAAACGGAGGAATTGTGATGTTTAGTTTTTTGAGGTTAATTAATACTAGGTATAAGGGATATTAAAAAGTAGGGAGGAAGAATGAGAGAGAAAGAGGAATGAAGGGGGAGGATGAAATGGAAGAAGACTGTTGGGCAAGGATGGGATATCTGGTCTTGAAGCAAATGGTAGATGGTCGATTAAATTAAGAATAAAAGGGTTAATATATTTACATAATGTATTAATCACAAAATCGAGGGCTGTCCTTATGGATGAAAAGGGTGTGTTAGGAAAACCTGAGTGGGAGGGGGGTTGGTTTTAGTAATAACGGACATCCAAAAGGCTCTTCAGAGGTGACTGCCTTTCTTTATTTGTTGGTTTCCTAAAAGAATATTATTCTAAGACTGTATCCCTCAAGAATATGATCATTTCACAAGAATATTATCAGATAGATGTAAAAAAAAACTATCAGTTATTAATCACGTAGACTGTATCAAGTGTATAGCTATCTACTCTGTGAGCACTATTTTATTTAATATCCACATTCATCCTTTTAAGGCAGAGACTATTATTTGAGGCAATTTGGACATATCTATTTTTTTTTTATTTTAAAGTATTTATTTAGCAGATTTTATGTGCCAAAAGCACGGCTAAATGATTAGTAAGTATTGCTAAGTGAACCAGACAGGGTCCCTGCCCTCAAGTAGCCAGCAGAATTATGAGAGAGGCAGAAAGCAAAGATAGAAAGAAATGGATAATTGTAAGTTGTGGTTTTGAAGGCAGGTAGAGGAGGTGATCTATCTAGACAGGTCAGCAGGAAGGCCTCTCTGCAGAGATACCACCTAAGGTGAGACCTGAAAGATAGAAAAGAGCCAGTCTTGCAGAAAGTCAGGGAAATAATGAGCAAAGTCTCTGAGACAAGAAAAAAAAAAAAGTGTGTTGGAAGAATTGTTGTAAGATCAGCATGGCTGGGACATAGTATGATTTGAAGACAATGACATGAGATACAGTGATAGAAATTGTGGCCGGCAGAGATATGATTTTTAAAGCACATAGGGCACAACAAAGAGTTACTTTTTTATCTATGGTGCATTAAGGTCACAAAACTAATAAATGTCAGAATCAAGGTTTGACCCATTGGACTTCAGAGAGCATTCAAATAATATTATCCTAATTACTCTGTTGTGCTGTTGTCTATAAATGTTTTCTAGAATTGGATGATACTGTGATTCTGGAGGTAGAACTTCTCTGGAAGGCAAAGCAGAGTGCTTAATTTGTGACCATTCACTGAGCTGTATCCTTAGGAGTTTTGTACTTTTTTGTATGTATATTTAAATTTTAAAAGGTTTAATGATCTCACCTTGGAAGCAAGTCACACAGAACACATTTATCCCATTATTTTTACAAAACAAAAACACAAAGGGTAAAAAGGGAACCAGGGGGTATACATGGAAAGAAACAACAGGATAGACGACAAAAGTAAAATTTTTGAAATGAGAGCAGTGTTTGAGTCCTTCATCACTTAGCAGACAGCTACAATGAGGAGCTGAAAACAACCAGATTTATTAGTTCAAAACACAAACAGTCTCAGAAATGTTTGCTTCCAGAGGATGGCAAACAGATTAGATAGAACATGGGGACAGCAGGTTGTGAACTGCACAGTCAGACCACTGGCTTCTCCCTACACTCTTTTAGAAGACTTTAAAATGCTGAATCAGAGAAACTTTGGATTTGGAAATACAAGGTACAGGTGAAGGCAGGCTGGAGTGCATGGCAAAACAACCAAACAAAATCTACCATAAACAAAAAACAAAAGACAAATGCGAAGAATATATTTGCTACTCAGATCCCACTGAATTACTTTAAATGTATTCTAAAAATTTCAACAATTTTTTCTAAGTGACATAATTCAGGCAGATGTGAATTTAAATCGGAGTAGGGAGGACTCACATTTAGGGAAAATGACTTAAGGTCATACCAGAGAAAATTCTAAGTTTGAACTCCAGCCTTCCTAGTTACTAGTCACATGGCCTCGTGCAAGTTACCCACCTCTCAGAGCTTCACTTTCCTGTTCTGTAAAATAGAAACACCTCCCTTATAGAGTGCCCATGACAAAATATTTTGCCAAGTGCTCATATTAAGCACTTCATAAATGGAACATTTTATTTTCGTATTACCATAAGGCCTTTTCTCCCCTTTGCTAATACGTATCAGCCCCACCTGAGCAAATGGTAGATGCAGAATTGAGACCCCTTGAAATACAGCCTAATTTACTCTCTGTAAAGATATTCCAAAAAATTCCAGAATTTAGGGTTATCAGAAAAAAATATTTAACACATTCACTATGACTTTGGGAATAACAGATTAACACACTGAACGTGACTTTCCATGCAAACTATTTTTCCACATCACTCTGGGAATATATTCCTGAATAACTGTACCTTTTTAAAAGGGTAGAATCAGGCTGGCTTTGTTAAATTTTCAAGTAGGAAAGTTTTGTCGTCTGGTATTTTCCTACTTTCACTTCTGTATTCTGCAAATCTCTACCTCTCTTCAAAGAATTCCCTTCTGAACAATAGGTCAAACATTTACAGGTGGCTGGCTTTGTTTTCTGGGTTTGGAGTCTGAATGTTATGAACTTGGATGGAGCTCATTAAAGCTTCCTTTCTGCTTTTCATTATAAAAAGCCCAAGTGACAGTACTTGAAAAACAGCCTCTGGCTAAATATTATTGAAATCCAAAGGCCAGTAAGTGAAGAACCATTTGCTGGTCAAATCTATATTAATCTAACTTGTTATATTGTCTTAACAACATTCTCAAGGGTGTTTTTTTCTGCTACTGAAAAGATTCATTTCAATAAACCAAACATACTCTATCTAGTTAAATTGGTGTACTTATGCTGGGCCAATTTCATAATTGTTTGAGAGAAAATAATCTCTCAGTAGTCCATCTTGGTCAGACTGCTGTTTATCAAACAGAGCAGTAGAGTCTAACTCTGAATATTACTTGATTTGAAAATCACAGCCTTTCCATTAATTAGCATTGACTTGGTGGCAGAGGTGACAGTCAATTTAATATGGGTCAAAATCTCATTCTGTAAAAATAAATTGTAATAAAATCTCCAAATTACAGGAAGCTATCTAAATTCCACTTAAATTCAGACTATTATTATTCATTATACCCAAAATCCACTGACAGCCAAGGAGTCTCTTTTTTGTCTGATGACCTTTATTGCAAATCATGGGCAGTGATCATGGAACTGGTGTCATGAAATCTCTTGAGTTAGTGAAGACATACGTCATTTCCACCTCCCACCTACCCACTACAACACCTTCATTTCAACCTACTTAGCTTTTTTCTCATTCTTCACGTCCCAGCTGAAATCATACTTCTCTGAACTTCCTAATAACACTTAAAATTACCCCTTCCTCTCATGTTCTCCTAATACCCTGAAACTCTCCTCTAATTCTCGCTACAGGGAAAAATTAAATATATCTCATGGGATTATTTAAATCTGTCTTCCATACTGGGCTTTAAGCTCTTTGAAGGAATTGAGTCAGTATTTTGTCCTGAATTCTCTGAAAAAAACAATTCCATGTGGAGCTGATGAGGTTTCAGAACCAAAGCCTTTCAAATGAATTTTTGTTTTTAATAAAAAATTGAATGTCTTTTGCTTGGTGTCAGTCACACTGAAGGTGTGAGGTATTCTGGGCCTGTTCTCATCTTAGTTCACATGGTAACTCAGTGCTTACAATAAGAAAGAGAAGGTGCCTAATGTATACCTTTCTAACCTCTTCTTACCATGGAGATTTCTACTTCTGGAAAGGAAAGATCCTGTGATTTTGTCCTTTTCTTCTAAGGGGCTTAATACACTGCATTTTTCTCTCAGTCCCATGATTCAATATGATCACAACTTAAAGCTGAATTGCACTAAGAGCTCTTGAAATAATGAAATTTTAGATTAGGAAAGAACTATTCATGCATCTACATGTCCATCCATGCATCCATCCATCCATGTGCCTGTGCATTCATTTGTTCATTCACTGAATGCAGATTTGAAGATAATCTATTCTATATCTAAGCAATATAAGTGGTCATAATAATGATAAAAACTAGCAGATGAAGAATGAAATATGCAACATGAAGTGGGATGTTCTGGTGTTACAGTACCATGTACTATGTACTGTGTGCAGCCTGCCCAAGAGACATGGTTATGTCTACATGCGGGATCAGCAAGTGTTGTGGACTAAACTATGGGTAGATATAAACTAATTTGGCAAGAAGAGAATGGCATTCTAGGAAGAGAAAACAGTGTAAATAAAGGAGAGAAGTCACTTAAGGAACCACCAGTTTAGATAAACAGTTCAAGAAGTTAAGGGGGAGATCAAGTAAGATGTAAGAGAGAAGATTGGAGTTACTTAGAGAAAAGATGATGGTGATATGATGAATACTGATCATCATAATTTGATTAGGAAATAACTTTGAATTATCCTCCAGACCATAGATAGTCCACTAAAGGTTTTAAGTATTATATTTTAGGAACATGTATTTGGAAGAGGTGTGGTGAATCATTGGAAAAATGAGAGACTGGAAAGTAGGAAGGTAGCTTCGAGGTCACCGGTGGGGGTGAGTTGAGAGGTGCTCTGGATGGCTTACGGATGGAGCAAAAGAGACAGTTGCCTGAGATCTAAAGTAAATAGAACTAATAAAATGTGACCAGTCCTCCTAAATTTCCATCTTGGTCAAGCCTGGTTGTGGCCATTCATTAAGATAAAGACCATGAAAAGGGGCTACTCTGGGGTGAACAACATACTGAATTTAATTTTGAACATGTTGCATTTAAGATACTTCTAGAGACATTTATTTGAAAGTACCAGCCCCTGCAGAAAACACCTTTCAGTTCTCTGATAGTTGATCCAGGATGTCTGCCCTATCCTATTTGTCTGCTCTTGGTGTTTATTTGCCTTGCTGATTAACTCTGTTCCATCCACGTAGCTTACCATCTTGACTCTGCCCATAGAAGTTCCTTTGTCAGGCAGTCTTACCTTAAAGGCATTTCTCCATCAAGCATGTAAAAGAACATCATAGATTTAAACATAACATAAAAAAGCAATGCAGTTTTGAACAATTTCTCAAGGGATCTCCCCAAAGGTGCCATACATTACAGGGCTTGGAAGAGAGGTATGTCTTAGTCCAATTCGTTATTTTAGAAAGATACCTTTGGTAGTAGGACTGGGATAGACTGAAGCAAGGAAAGTCTGAAATGAAAAGCATGCTGAAGGAATTTAGGCTCAAGGTAGCTCAGGGATTGGGGATTGTGGGCATGGAGGAGAAGGAATGAACTCAGAGGTATCCATGAAGAAAGAGAAACAGTACAAGCTGCAAAATTGGATGTAAAAAAGAAAGACGTAGAACTTTCTATAACTTTCATAATTTATGACTTTCCAAATGATAGAATCATACTCTAGATTGTTGGACAGTTTCCTGACCAGCAGATTGCTTATTACAATAGAGTGTGTGTGTGTGTGTGTTTGCATGAGTCTGTATGTACGTGTGTGTGTACTGTAGCTATGCCTGTGTGGAAACCTGAATAGAAAAAAAAAGATAATATTCATTTGCTTACCTCAAATATGGATAAATAAATTCATCTTTTGTTTTGTTTCCATTTTTTTAATCTTCATCTTCAGGGACATGTTTTTATAATACAGGTTTTTTAAAGGCCTCAGCACTTCTGGTGGGTTTAATTTGGCATTAGGGAATAAATTGCCCTCTCCTTCAGGTTTTAAGGGCTCTCGATATTTATCAAAAATATCACAATCTTGTTTACTATTCCAACCTGCATCCTCTTGTCCCTAGTGGGTGCTCCCTGTCTTCTGCTGGCAGACAGGAACAGATTGAAAGGAGCTTACTTTGACAGACCACAACGATGCATCTCAGTGATTTCCTTGATACTCTAATAAACAGCAACCACTACAACAAGGCAATGATCTTAATGTATCACTAGGAGGCTTTGTTCAAAACATTTCTAGAGCCATTTTTCTGGGTAAAAAAGAAGGGTCACCACATGTCAATCAAAGCAGGATTTATCGTTTAAAATATTCATTCACTAATTACCTAATGAACCTGGAGATTTTATTTTTCTGCAGAAAACATTTAAGGGAATTCAGATGCTAAAATTTGGAGTCCATAATTGCATCCCTCTTGGAATTATTTTGTGGAGTTCTTTTTCAAACTTTTGCTGATGTAATAGAATTCTGTTTTGCACCAAGTAAAAATTTCCTGTGTTATGGGAAACATGGCTAAAAACTACGTGGTCTAACCTTGTAGGAGTCTACAAGTGACACAGGAAAGAGGTTTCTGGAATCCTTCAGCCCATGCCATTCTTTCCCCTCCACCCAAGTCCCTTAGCTGCTGCTCCAGAGTGCTAAGGGTGGAGAAAAAGAGCTTTGAATCAAGCGCAAGTTTGAAGTTTTAATGACAATAATGCTACTTTCTGTAACAAACACTAAAATCTCATTGTCTCAAGTTGACAGACTTTCTTCTTGCTTTCATTAACTCCTATCAGCATGGGGTAGGGTAGGAGGTGGGGTGGGTAAATTGCTCAAATTACCATTCAGGACACAAGGCTGGCAGAGGCTTTGCATCTATCCACGTGACGTCCAAGATCACCGTGAACATTACTATCCGTTGACGTTAAGGATTCTGCATGGGTGGTTTCTAAGGGCTTGGCATGTGAGTGGAATGCATCAGATCCATGGGCCAGAGATAACACATTTATTCACACGTAACTACAAGGGACTAAATGAGTACATACGTATTCTAGCCACATGCACTAGAGAAACAGTGAATGGGTTTCATGAAGAAGTAGGTAGCCTACGCCACAGAGACAGATTCTTCAATAGTAGGATAAGGCCAGTCTAAGAACTGAACTTGGATGAAGAGTTCGAGAACTGGGACAAAATGACAGTAAGAAACTACTTCCCAGCAAGAAGGTGGACTTTAATATAGGATATTAGCAGGTCATCATTGGAAAAATTAAAATCTTTTCGTGTTTATACCCCTAAGATGAGATTCCTTTAAAGATCCGTGATTCTTACTTATGTTTTAATATTTTCCTTTATTAGATAGTTTCATTCACACAAAAAATTGCCTTTGTCATCTGCCAAATATAGGTGATATGACATTGAATTCTACAGAAATGTCTTACTGTTATTTCATCTTTTCAATGTCAGGTATAACACCAGTACAGAAAAAGGGACAAAACATAAATGTAAATTTCAGCGAACTATTACAAGAACACTTTTGTGATCATCACAGACATAAAGAAATTAGATGTTTGTAGACTCCTTAAGCCTCCCTCTTTCCCTTATAATATACCTCTCCTTTCCCCACAAAGCAGTCACTTTTCTGGCTTTATGTTGATCCTTTCTAGATTTTTTTAAAATTATAATTTAGCCACTTAAGCATGCATGCACAAGCACTACAATTTAATACTCTTGGCTTTTTCTTTACATTTATAGAAAGACAGCAATATATATTCTTCTATGTCTGACATCAATTACTCGGTATTGTTGTAAAACACAGGTAGATGTGTAGTTGTTTCCATTGCTATATAACATTTTATTTTATAAATGTATCACAGGTTATTAATATATTTTACTATTGATGGACTTCAGGGTTGTTTCCAATTTTGCTCTCTTGTTAGTAAATATTGCTGTTACAAGCATATTTGTACATCTCTCTGGGTACACAGGTGTATGCATCTTTAAGGGGATGTGCCAAGGACTAAATATACTTGCACAGAGATTTATCTATCTCCAGCTTTCACAGATTATGCTAAAATACTTTTCATGACAATCATTCCACTTTAACACTTCCACCAACAGTTGCATGTGAATTCCACTTATTTCATACCCTCCCCAACTCTTTTTCTTGGTCATATGATTTATTTTAGGTCCTCTAATTTATGTGTACTGTTATTTTTTTTGCTTTACATTGTATTTCTTAGTTGCTGATGAAGTTTTAAAAAACACCTTCTTATTTGTTTGTTGGGCATTTGTACGTACTTTGGTAAATTGTTCAGTGCTTTTGCAAACTTTTCTTTTCAGTCGTCTTTTTCTTTTTTTTTATAAAAGTTTAAAATGTATATATTCTAGATTCATGAATTTTGTCAGTTTTCTGTTACAAATATATTATCCTAAACTGTGTTCAGCCTATGAGACTCTTAATGTAGTATGTAGATTTCTCTCTGCCTTTTATCAGTTTCCGCATAAACCCCCTGATTTCTCATGTTGCCTCAGAACTCAGCAGTTTCAATTAGGAAAAACTGACCCTGCTTTAGGGACTTTTCTAGATTTCAGTCTGTTACGCTAGCCTGTCAGATTGTCAGTAATTAGCTAATTTTTCTTTCCCTTTGTTTAGTTGTTCAGCTCAGCCCAAGCCTCATCTTTAGCTTATAGCCAGTATTAGCAAAGGTCCGCAATAATCGTCAGCCTTCCCGGCAAGGGCTATTTCTTCTCTCCAATCTTTAATCTGTCAAGTATTTGTTTTCCCTCAGCAATATGATCTACTTAAAAATACTGTTACAAATTATCCAGTTTTCTTTCTGAGTCTTACAGTGGAAATGTTAACCTACCATCTCCTAGCCAGAAAGACAAATCTTAGAATGATCACTGTTTCAAAGTGTATCCTCTCATTTTCTTGACCTTCAGTTGTCAAGTTACCAAGTATTTCCATTTATGTTTAAAAAAGCTTATTCTTATCTAGATACAGTTTGTTTTTTTTTTTTAAACCATATAGAAACATAAGCATTTTTCTCATGATACTTCTGATTTTCTGTTCCATCATGCTTAGATAACACATTCCATTTCTGTGTAAAATATAATTTCTAGAAAGCCTAACACTCATTTTATTATCCTTCGTGGGAGTCATCTGAAGTTTCAGAGGAACAAAAGTCCATGAAAAGAACAGGGAAAAAATGCCCAGTGAAAAGAGGCCTGGTGGCATCGACTTTAAATGTGCAATTGTTCTGATGCCAGATTTCCTCCCAAGCAGTGCCAATTGGCAGGCACAGAAATCCTCACCTCCTCCCAGTGTTAAACTCAGCAGTCAAAAACTAGATGGAGTGGGAAGTGTTGATGTAACACCAGGGAAGAAACATGGTCTGATGCTAGCTTTAGTAAACATTTAAAAGAAGGTTTTTGAGAGTGTTAACTTAAAAGGCAGACAGAGGGACAGAGAATAAGGGCTGAGGAGCAAAAATGAGGGAATTGAAGAAGTGTGGAGGGGAAGCTCCCTGACTGAGACAGAGGGAGAATGAGGCTTGTAGTATTGAGAGTAAAATTCATTTTAAGTGATGTGAATATTAGATTGGGTCAAATGAGATTACCTGTATATCCACATAAATGCATACAAATATACCTATATATGCATACATGTTTGCTTAATGTAGTAGGTAAATATATGTGTGTGTGCATGTATAGAACATATACATACACATGTATATAATATATGCATATGTACATATGTGTACATATACACAGTATATATATTCTTAAAGAGAGTATCTAAAAGACTATTTCTGGGTCTATAAATGTGTTTGTTGTTTTTCTCACTCTTAGAAATACAGAGAAGGTCATGCTTAATTCCCTGGAAGAATGACCTCTGTGTCCAGAGTTGTGTTTATTTCCATAAAATACGCACTTCATCAGACATTCCGATGAATACAGAGTCTTTCAATGAATTTGGTGATATAAATATTAATATGACATAGATCTTGCTTTGAATAGGCTCTTAATCTGTTAAAAGAGAAAGGTAAGTGAGAATATAATTAAAGTATACAATATAAAATACCATAGCAGATTTGGGTTAAATGATAGCAAAGAGCAGGGCATATTGAAACCTACTGAAAGAAGTGTAGTCCTTCCTTGGTATCCTGGGTGACTGGTTCCAGGACCTCCAGTGGCTACCAAAATCCAGGATGCTCTAGTTACTTACATAAAATGGCACAGTTCAGGTGACCCTCTGTATCCCCTGGGTCTGCATTCTTGGATTTAACCAACTTCCATCCAGGGGGCTGAATGTGTAGGAATGCTACAAAGGAGAGATGACATTCAGATTAGAATTGAATGATAAAAAATAATTCTGTGTATTCATAGCCCCTCCTTCCCTTCCTTCCTTCTGAAATGGTTACTTCTAAAATACACAGACATTTAATACTTTGCCTGTAAATATGTGAGAAACTTATAGTCCAAATTAGTACATATTTTTTACCCTAACCTTAGAACTATATACCAGAAGCCCTATCTAGGAAGCCTTTGTATCTGTCATGTAAACCACACACTTTATTCTTCAAAATTTTCTGTGTTACTTTTGAGTGCTTCCATGTTATACTATTTTTAGGAAACTTTGGGATACTCTGGAAAAGTTCTGAGGAGAGTTCTAGTGGTATTGCTTGAATTTAGTAGACTGATGTGTAAAAATGGATATCTGTATGATTTTTAGCCATACCAAGACAAGAAAATGGATAATATTTCCATTTATCTAACTGCACATTTTTGTTTCATTTATTCTCTAAGTACATTGTTGTTTGGTGGGTTTATTATTAGAAAAGTATTTCTAATCATTGGTGCTGAGAAAGAGTTGTATTGACTTTTCAAAATACTGAAAATATATCTAATCTAGATTTCTCAATGAAAATTCATGTTACTTTTAATGTTTTATGTGAAATTTCCTCTGGATATCAATAGAAGTAATCATGCATTATTACCTGTAAAATAATGAAGATTTTTTTTCTTTACTTCAATCCTTTTACTCATTTTACTTTTCATACTTTATTCCAGACCAGTGTTGAATACAAATAGAGATAGTGTTATCTTTGTCTTATTAAATTTCAAGGAGGAGCATCCATTATTATAAATTACAATACATTACTATAAATTATATGATAAATATAAATTATTATTGTGTAAGATCTTGGTAGCTTTGTGGTAGATACCCTTTATCAACTTTAATATAGTTGTTCTATTTCTAGTTTTTATCTAGGAATTGTGTTCATCTTAAGTGATTAGTATTCATCAATGTTTGTGTTTTGTTTTTAATATCTATGAAACTAATTGTTAGTCTTTTCCCTGAGGCGATCTTTCTATCTACACATGAGTATAATGTGAAACAATTCTGTATCTCTTAACTCTTACCCCCAAATAAAGAGGAACTGTTATGATGCCTTAACTCATAATATACAACATTCCAATATTAGTACACACTGGCCAGGAATTGAATGCTTTACTTGAGCTGAACTCATATCAAAAGAAGTTATAAACTTTATAACAAATTTACTAATTAATAATACAGCATCTATTTATTTTTGGCACCATGAAGGAGCAATTCCAATAGAAGAAAAAATTAAATTTTATTCTGTTAAATGCTACATAAACTCAGAGGGCTGAAATTTACGTTGGTGTATTTTACTGAGGATTTTATTTTAGTCCTATCATTGAAGAACTGGTGATTGAACATTAATGTCAGTGCTTTTTTTGTCTACTAAAAGAAGATACTCACAAACTGAAGGGCGAGGCTCTTCCTCCTTACAAAACTTGTTTTGTAATGCTTTAGTCCATTTGTGGTTCAGCAACTTGGACTCCTTGGAAAGATGCTTTAGTCTTTAGTGGATTCCCTGTCAGGGTTCAAATGTGATCTTTTGAGAGCTTATGCAATTTGGAATCTCTCTATAAATAGAAGTCCGCCTGGAAATTTAGTGAAAACATCTCCACAGTACACTAACATGCTACTAATTTCACCCCTTTAAGTGGCTGCATTTCAGAAGGACTGAGGTTTTCTTGAGAACCACTTGGAGTGATAAAAGAGATATATAAAATGCAAGATATCTGTGTAAGAAAACTGATTCAAAACCTTGTCATCTCTGAAAACCCTTAATCAAACTTCCCCCATCCCTCAGTGTGTGACAATAAAACCAACTTGGTTAAAGTGCACAGTAAAAATTGGGTTTTAATCTCTCTAAATACTGTCTCAGATAGTTGCTGGGAAAAATCGAAAGAACAGTAATGACATAAATAGTCTGTTTACAAGAATATTTTGAAGTTTTAGGACATTTGGTTTAATACCATAGCATATTACTCCAGAATGTAATTTCCTTGGGTACAGTGATCGTGTCTTTTTTTTTTTTTTTTTTTTTATTGCTACATTCTCCTCAGCATCACAAAGTGTTGTGCACCTAGGGAACCTGAGTAAACATTTTCGGAATAAATGAAATAATAAATTAATGAATTACGTTTTCGTTCTGTTTGTGTTACCCACTAGTTTTTAAGTTTATTTGGCGGTTTGTGTGGTGCTTAGTGTCTTACTTATTTGAGACATTCGCCATGGTATAAGCATAGTTTTCTTCCAGAATATAAGATTGGGTACTTTGTATGTAATAGGTTCTGCAGGTGAACACTTAATACACAGTTATTTATTTAATCCTCACGCTATATTGAGTATCACTGTTGTCACCATTTTGCAGGTAGCTGAGGCTAAGAGAACTTAACGCATTTAGAGCCTCAAATATGCAGTGAGACAGCAACCTGTCTCTGCTTTTGGAAACAACTCTTTAATTTGTGCTCTGCCATTCCCCCTCCCCGATAATCTATCTACTGTTGTACCTCAGCGTCAGGGAAGAGAATTTAGCGTCCTGAATTGAAAATGTTCATGGTGTCTTTCAATACAGCAGCATTTATATTGGAATGTTTAGCTGCTTTTAAAAGCATCCATGAAAGTTTGCCAATTACCCAGAAGATAACAGCATCAAAATACATTTTTAACTCTGAGGAGTGAATTTTTCTCCACTTTCACTACAGGCAGGAACCTGGACAAAGACACAAATTTCCATTTACAGATTACTGTCTAAATTCATCTCTCGTGCATCCCCACGTTTCATTATTCATTCTTCAATTGTAAATTTGTAGGCAGTTTAGGAAAGTGATGAAGATGATTTTGAGATAAAAGACATGATTCACTGAAAGTAATGTAACAAAGGGTCAGGAATTGGGCATGAGAGACAGTGACAATACTCTTTTATTTCATTATATCATTGACTGCTGGCAAAGAAAGTTGGTGATTAATTAAGGCCTTGGTCTTCTTCATCGTGAGGAGATCACACAGCCTGAAACCCATCCTTACACGTGATACAGTATGTGCTTTGCCTCCCTGCTCTTTCGAATTGCACTTTCTTTTATGGAGTTTCTGTTGAGCAATCACTGAACTCTGATATTTTATTCGCTTTTTGAATCAGAGTTTTAATTCCGGGCAGGTGGCTGTTCTTGGCAAGGAAAGGAAGGAAGGCGTCCCTTAGTTGCTGCGGCCTTTCTCTGAAGGCCCTAATTGACAAGGAACGCTTTACAGGTAACTGAAGGATTTCCCTTTGTACCAGGAAATCTGTAATATCTCTGCCGCTTTCTGCATGCAGATGACAAGCTGCTGCCAGCTTCAGGGCTTCATCTTTTCCAGCTTCAGGGACGTTTGTGATTTCCATCCATTTCGAATTGGTCCAAGCCAGTGAACTAGTCCCATCTCTAGCATTTCTTCAGCCAGACCAATCTGCGCTTATCACAACAGAGTTGCTGGAAGCAATGTGAATTACAAGCTGTTTCTCATGTTTATTGATGGACTGATATTTGGAAAAGCACTAAAAAAAAAAGATTTCTTTTTTTAATGTTCAGCTCATTTCTCCTGAAACTAAATCACCCCCTCCCAAGTTCTGCTTTCCACACAGAGCTCAGTTTCTGAGCAGCGAAGCCTCTGGGAGAGGGAACTGAAGTAATTGAACGGGATTAGACAAGCCAGCAGAACAGAGTCACATTCCAGGAGGTGTTTCCAGCATCGAATAGATGAATTGTAATTATTTAAGGATTAGTGCAAGCTTGAGATGAGGTCCATTCTGAATACTCTTCACTGTGTATAAACAAAAGCAAGAAGTAGTAATATAGGCTGTTTAAGCTTCTTTTTATCTTTAATAGATTTCTGTTAGAGCGGTGTGAACTTGAAAAACGGCTGCCACAGTGAGCAAACTCACTCATTGCTTTTCAATAAAACGTTAGGCCAAGGTAAGCCCTCAAGTCTAGGGAGAGAGCTTAATTAAGGCTACTGCCTCTACTGTAATTTACTGGGACAGTGCTTTGCCATATGCCATGGGCAAGGGGAATTGGGCCTATCTCTTCTAAATAAAATTTTTATTTTAGGAGAGTTTTAGATTTATAGAAAAGTTGCAAAGATGGTGCAGAGAATTCCTATACATCCTGAATATAATGTCTCTTATTGTTAATATACCACAAGGGTTCATTTGTTCTAATCAGTGGACAAATACTGATACAGTGACGTTAACCAAACTCCATACATTATTCAGGTTTTCCTTTTTCCATACTGTCCCTTGTCTATGCGAGGACCCCATCCATGGTACTCCATTTAGTCATTGTGTTTCCTTAGCCTCTTTCAGGTGGCCTAGTTCTTCATACTTTTCTCATTTTTTGATTATCTTGACAGTTGTAAAGAGCACTCATCAGGTATTTCCCAGAACGTCCCTCAGTTTGAGTTTAGCTGATGTTTTTCATGTGGTTAGACTGGGATTATGGTTTTTTAGGAGGAAGACCAGAGAAGTAGAGCTCTGCTCTCAACACAGCACTCCGTGCATAGTATAGGATATGTCTTGTCAACATGACTTAGTACTGGTGATGCTAACCTTGTCCACCTGGCTGCCGTCGTCTTTGCAGGGATTCTCCAGAGTAAAGTTCCTTTTGTACTTTGCTTATTCTATACTGTGCTCTTTGGAAGCAAATTACTAGGTGCAGCCCACAGTCACGGGGTGAAGATTTATATTCCACTTTCTTGAGTGGGGAGTGTCTGCGTAAACTGTCTGGGATTCTTCCGCACTGGAAATGTGTCACTCCCCGCTGTGGACTGATTGATTGAGTGAGTGTTTTTGTTTGTATCAATATGGATTCATGGATATTTACTTTATATTTTGGGTTATAATCCCATACTATATTACTAATTTTGTTGGAACTTTGCCATTTGGTATTATTTTAGTTGGCCTTTGTGTCCCTTTGACATACCCTTATATTTGGTTTTTGTTTGTTTTGTCATTTAGTTACTTTCTGGCACTAATAGACATGCCAGAGTAACATTGTATGTTCCTTGTCCCAGCTCCAGAATTAACCATTTCTTAAAGAATCTCAGGTTCCTTTTTTATTGGAGGATGGTATTAGATACAAAGAGCTGGACACTGGATGAACTCATTGCTACTGGGATATCCTTGCGTCCAGAGCTTCTCAGTGGAAAAAGCTGGGAGATATATGTATGTATATCATTATCTCTGTTAAGCTAAATCTGAGTTTATACTGATGTCTCTGATTCCAAACCACTATCGTGTGGTTCACCTTGGTTCAGCCTAGCCTTTCCCCCCTTGCCTTATCTGTAACTTCCAAACACTCCCTCAGTGAGAGTCTAGCTTTCTCCAGCTGACATCCATTTACGTATTTATTCAACCCTGGTACACGTTTACAGCAGTTTCAGAATTATTAACCCACACTCCCATGAAAAATAGCTACCGACTAGAGTATACCGCTTACAGGCAGCTCCTTTCTGTCTCTAGTCCACTTGTATTCATTCATTTCCAAATCTTCTCGGGTCAGCGCAGCTTTTCCCTACTTCGTTCCCATTAGTAAGATTATGTCATATATTTGTAATACCATTAAATTCTTTTGTCACAGTCTGCATTCCATCTTGTGATCTCTGTCTCTATTCTAAATGATTTTTATTTTTTTATTTTTTGCATACGTTAAACTTAGTTTGGTAGAGTTCTATGGGTTATGGCAAGTGGTTAGCGTCATGGATCCTCAATTAGAGTACTGTACCAACGCGTCTCACAGTTCTAAAATATCTCCTGTGCTCCTTCCATTTAATGCTCCTCCAAACCCCTATCAACAAATCATCTGTTTGCAGTCTCTCTAGTTTTGTCTTTTCCAGAATGCCATATACATGGACCCATACTGCACCTGTCTTACTCCTCCAAGCTCTCTCACACTGGCTTCCTTTACTTAGCAATTTGCATTTCAGATTCATTCATGTTTTTGTGTGAATTAATAGCTTGTTCCTTTTGACTACTGCCAAGTATGGACACATCACATGCTATCAAAGGACATCTTGGTTGTTTCCAGTTTTTTGTGGTTATGAGTAAAGTGGCAGGGGTTTTTGTATGGACACACATTTTCAAGTCATTTGGGTTAAAATCTAGGGTGGCAATTACTGGGTTCTGTGTTAAGTCTGTGTTTTGCTTTGTAAGAATGAGCCAAACTATCTTGGAAAGTGGCTGCATCATTTTTCATTCTCTTCAGTAACAAATGAGTATTCATGTTGCTTTTGTTATTACCAGCTTCTTTGTTAGTTGCTATTGTCAGCACTTGTTATTACCAATTTTTTTTAATTTTAGCAATTTCTGGTAAGTTTATAGTAGTATTTATCACTGTTTTAAGTTGCATTTCTCTAATGTTGAGTAATGTTTATTTGCCTTCTGTGTATCTTTTTTGGTGAGGTGTCTATACAGATATTTTGCCCATTTTTAAGTTGGAGGGTTTTTTTTTCTTTCTGTTAATTGTTGAGTTTTAAGTGGTCTCACTGATGAGCTTAGTGGTCTCTTTTGTATATAGGTCATTGTTTCACATTTTATGTCCCACATGCATCAAAAAATCCTCTGAGATGTTTCTTAATTACAGTATTTTTGGCCCAATTCCAGATCTAATGGATTGACACCTCTTGGAGGCATGGCTCAAAATGCTGTATATCTCACAGATTCTGCAAGTGATTCTCATGTACCCTAACATTCTTGAACTAGTGGTGTGTAATTTGGTAAGCCATTTCAGAGCTGTAAATAGGTATTAATGAGGCTATTCTGAATCACTGGCTTTCAAAAAGAGCTGCACATTTGAATCATCTTGGGAAATTTTTAAGATCCAAATACCCAAGCTGCTCCCTAACCTAATGAATCAGATTCTGTAAGAGTGAGATCCATTCATCATTCTTATTTAAATTTCCCCAAGTAATTCTAACATGCAGGCAGGATTGTGGACCACATTCCAAATTTACGTAGATATTTAACAAGCCCATTCTTTTCACCATATTTATTTTCACCACATAGGTTAAAAAAAAAACTACATTTTTCACTTTATTTGTTGAGTTTCAGTGATGTGAAATTAAATATTCATTTATCATTTACAGCATGACAGACATGACAGAGCTGTAACTCACATACTAACTTATGGAAATAGTTAATTTTGATGTTATATAGCATTAAGATCTTTGGAAGTTTTATTGAAGGTCATATACAGGCAGAATTCCTTCTATTATTTTAAGAAGCATAGGGAGAAGCAGCAATAACCTTCAGGTAATCCACTCTAATGTTTGATACTATTATTGCAAAAGTTGCTCTTTAAATAATAAAAAGCCCCTGGACTCAAACTTTTCTCCCTTTATATAAGTGTATGGTCTCATAACTCTTCTTCTGTCTTTTTACTTACAACAATATTTAGCCATTACTGGGGGAAAAAAAAAAGACTAATGAGGTATACACTACACTAGTTAAGTATTATTTAAAGGACCTTTATTAATTATTTATTGCTACAATAAAAATGTGTTGTTTTAGCCCAAATTTAGTGGCCCATACTTATATTACCTTATAGTTTCAGGGGATGAAAAATCAGGAGTGACTTATCTGTGTGGTACTAGATCAGGGTCTCTCTCGTGAATTTGCAGTCAGGGTGTCAGCAGGGCCTGCTCTTATCTGACGGTTGGACTGGGGCTAGAACACTCACTTCCAAGGTGGTTCATTCTCATGGCTATCGGCAGGATGCCGAAGTTCCATGCCACACGGATCTCTCCATAGACTGCCGAGTGTTGTCACATCATGGCAGGTAGCTTCCCTCAGAACAGGTGATCCAAGACAGAGCCAAGAAGGAAGCCACAATGCCTATGTGACCTAATCTTAAAAGTTACACGTTGCCATTTCATCATCTGTTGAAGCAAGTCATTAATTAAGTCCAGCTCACGTTCAAGGGGAGAGGTATTAAACTCCACTTCTTAAAAGGAGTAACATCACATAATTTGTAGATGTATTTTAAAAACCACCATGTCATCCTGTCAATCTTCCTATGAATTATTTTTAAAAATGTGTTGAAACATTAATAACCACATAAGATGTAATGAATTGAAAAGTAAAGAATCATAAACAAATCCTAAATATTACTATAAATAACTTCAAAAGCCTCATACATCAATTTAACATTTATTGAGTGCCTCCTGTGTGTAAGATATTGTGCTGGATTTGACAATAATTGAAAGAAATAAATAAGATCCAGAAATTTAAATTTGGCTGGCATCAAATAGGAGGTGATAGAGAAATAAAAAACTGTACCTACACTTTGGTGCCATACATTCTGTGAGTGATAGGAGGATATATGGGGCATACTTTAAGGACGGAAAGAGGAAAGTAATCATACTAGGGGTTCTGGTTGGGGGCTTGGTCAGGAGAGGCTTCCAAAGACAATGATGGCTGAATGTCTTGAGAGGTGATTTAATAATAATTCATCAGGGTCATGAAAGGAGAAGAGGGGCTTTTTTGGTGATAAAATGGTAAGTGAAAAAGCACAATGTTTCCCGAAAGTCTAAATTATTTCATTCAATCAAAGATTTTGTATCAAAGCACAGAAGGAGATGAATGTCAAAATAAAAATATGGTCAGATCTGTAAATAGACCATGGTAAAGAACTCTACTCTTACTATAAAGTAGCAAATAATCAACTATTTCCAACATTACTGCTACCATAAGTCAAAAATACTGCAGGGAACTCTGATCATTATCACAAAGTAATACTATTCTCATAGTAAGAATAACTTAGAACCAACTATGCTGATCAAATGGTTAATTAAATGAATACATTCTACAAAGAGTATGCTAATAATTATGATCTATTAGATGAATGATTTCTATTTTCATTTTATTCATCTAGATTCAGACTATCCTCCTTATCACAATTTCAAATATATGGAAATCTAAAATATTAAAGCAAACATTATGCCAACAAGAATCTACTTTGAATTTCCTATGATTGTCCCCACTGAATTTGTTCACCTTCCTGGTATTCAGAATATGGAACACATTTTAAAATACTGAATCGCTTATTGTCCCATCATACATTTGGCTAGATGGGCAGGGGGCGTCGGGTGGGGATGTGATGTAAACCAACCCAGCAGGCTGGCATGGGGAAGGGTCCCGAGTGCCAGGGCTTCCATCGGGTGAGCTGCTTCTCAACGCGTTCAGACTAGGAATGAGCCAGGGTGTGAATTCCAAGGGGAAAAATAGGGGAGTCAAAATCAAGGAGATTTAAGCCAAGATCAAGAACCAGGTATAGATAGGATTTGAAGAGGACATTAAAGATAACGATGGAGCTGACCAAGATTGTTCAAAAACTAATTTCAAGAAATAGAGCTGTGCACCTTGAAGTGCACTGGTAGGAATAATAGAGGACCATGATTTCTGTACTATATTTTCCAAATCCTTAAAAAAAAAATGTTATACCTCTCTTTGTTTAATTCTGGGGATCATGAAGGCAGGAGGGTATAGTTCAAGTGGTAGAGCACATGCTTAGCATGCAAAAGGTCCTGGGTTCAATCCCCAGCACTTCCTCTAAAAATAAATAATCCTCATTATCTCCCCCACCTCTGCCAAAATAAAATAATTAAATAATACAATAATAAATAATTCTGGGGATCATGACCCAAGATACCTGAATGCCAGTATCCAAAGAAAATGATGCTTTTCTATTTGTGCCTTCATTTACATTTGCTTTCATCAACTTAAAAGAACAGCATTAATTCAAGCAATAACTCGGAAAGAACAGAGAAGAAAAAGACTCATTCAGAAGAGGTGATGATGAAAAAAATTAAAATCGAGATGTGCAGGAACTTGTTAAGAAGTGTCAATTAATGCCTATTTCTTTTCCACTTGTCTTCTTTAAGTGCATGGAGATTGTTTCATTTTCTTGACAGATAGTGCATCTTTGTAATAAAAATGGGAAACTGTGTTCCAGCACCATAAGCAGAGAATGGTTATGATTCATTCCCAGTGAAAAGGAAATTGTGTTGCTTTTTCCAAGGCTCCTCGGAAGTCGGTTGAGCATCAGGTGCATCTGTCTGACTCCTCCAATCACAGATGCACCCTCTTGCTTAGCTTCGTGGAAGCTTTTCTCCTTCCAATATATTCCTGAATCTCTATGTGCATTTTCAAGCAGATGCCATATTTTCTGTCCAGTGTTTCAATTAGGCAAGAGTACAGAAGAGCTTTTTTCGCAGAGAGAGAGAAAGGGAGAAAGAAAGAGAGAACGAGATACGTTCTCAGTTTGGTAGAGGTTGACAAGGAAGATAAAGAGCCATTTTTATGAAAATGCTGATCCTTCCCCTAAGCTTCTGGGCACTATCGTCAGCTCTCACACTGCTACTCGCCAGGCTGTGGTCTTCAACCCCATCAGCACCAAGTGTTTTCCAAAACCATAATGGGAACACACTCAGTATTCTCTTTAAACAGTATTTGAACCAACTCATTCTGATTTGAAATACGTGTCCACTTACCAAAAAGCTGTAGACTTCAAGACCCCCGGTGAGAGATCTGTAGGCTTCATCTGGCTAGGATATAAAGGCATCTGTAAAAGACAAGTAGCAGTGCTGGCAGGGCTTGGTGGTGTGAGATGGGTATCATCTGCTTGCTTTGTTTTCTACTGGGAGGCTTTTTCTTATTGTACACACCTCTTTTCTGAAACTGCAACTCTGCCTTCTTGTAGTTTAAACCTACTGATCTATTTCGGTTTCTACCATGTTATGCAGGAGGTTCTGCATGGCCCGTGAAATACATAGGTTGTTGCTTTAGTTCATTCTGTCCTCAGCACTTACAGTCTTAATAGTGATGCTCTGCAGAACTAGCGAATAAGACATCTCAATCCCCAGTGTGTTCCATTGGGTAATAAGATACATGGAGCATTGACTGTTTCTTTGTTGCTTATTTTTTTTTGTGTGTATCAGAGTTAATCCCATGGCAGTTGCTCAGTAAATATTGTCAAGGATTGAAAATATTTTTAAAAATTAAATGTTTAACCCTGGTTGTTTCTATATACCCGCTTTCATGAATTGGGGTCCTGAAGTAAAAGAATTTCTTGCACTGCTCCAATTGTATAAAACACATCAAAACTTTTAACAGAAGGAGAAAAACATTGATTGTCTCTCTTTTGAATGTATCCTTCCTAAGGTATAGAAATAAATATAATTGAATTTTTATTCCTCCTTCAAAACACAGAGTTTATGACCTTTTTTTTTTAAGATACTTCACATTCTTAGACTTACACCACTGCCATTGTTCATCAGAGCCATGGGAACCACACATGAAAGAACAGACTAGGAAGTTTTAAGGGTCATTTTTATTCATAAAAGTCTATGATTATACTATTGAAGAATTAATTGTTTATTTTGTAAAGTGAATAAAATCCAAATCTAACTCAACGTACTAATGTTAGAGATTATTCACATGGCTGTGATGTCATTTCTAATGTTTTCTGTTTTGCTCATTTCAATGTGAATCCACTGGTGGTATCTGCATCAAAGTAAAACGAATTTATTGGAAGTATTATGGAGGCTCTGACAACCAGTAGGAAGCTGAGGGACCAACCTTGGAAATCAGCAGAAGTTAAGAACCAAGAAGCCTAGTGATGATCTTGTGACTGAAACAACGCGGTCAGGGCGTTGGATGGAGGGCTTACTGCTGAATGACCTGCTTTATCACCTCCCCTTTGCTCTGTAGCACCTGAGAGATTAACAGTGTATACATCATAAACCGGCCCCCTCGATCTCAGACAGGAGAGGATTAAAGGGTCTGAATTACAACTCAGTCCTTTTATCTTCCAATCTGGGAAGCTTGCAAGAGATGGAACCTTCCCAGCAAGCCCACACACTGGGATGAAGAGGTAATTCCCCCAAAAAGAAAGTGGGGGAGATGAAAGGAGAGACTGAACCTGAGTGACCCCGAAAGAGAAATCTTCACAGTGTTATGAACTAGCTCTACAAGGGATGTGCTCAGTACTTTTGAGCTACACGGACTTATGTTTTCTTCTTGCGTCTACACCTGAAGTACATCCTGTTTGAAAAACTAATCAGGTATCTCTCAGACTTCTAAGACCCTCAGTTTGAGTCACATTCCATTTCATTCTGCCCTAATCCCTAGATGCGTACGGATGGAGCATGCAGGACTCTAGTTTCTCCTTGACTAATGGAAGGAAGGTGAACCTCTGTGTCACCAATTAACTGTTGTATAAGCTAAGCTCCTGGTGGAATAAGATGACTTGTTGAAACAGTGATTTGAAATGGACTAAGCAGCATTCCCCGTAGTCAACATTCAAAATCCCATTATCATCAGGTCTCCAAGGAGTCTTGTGTGATAAATACTGTTGAAACAACAATTTTGTCATTACTGTGAATAGTGTGTTTTCAAGCACGGTTGCACTATTTGAACTTCGGCAGAGATGGTTGTGTCTGAAGGAATATGCTCGTTAATCTTTACAAACAAGTTTTAGGTTTATTTGTTAATACCATTTGATATAAAAAAGAGAATAAGAAGTTGGTTTTGTTAGCATTTTTCCATGAATGCCAATAGATATTTTTCTTGTCTGACTCAATAGTTCATGCCCTGAATTCACAAGAACATTAAAAACACAGCAGTTTCAATGTCCTGATCTCCATTTTGATGGCGCTATGGTTGCCTCTGGAAAAAGTGTTTATTTCTTGAGAACTCTCTTGATATTATCCTACCTGTTAAGCAGTTGGAAGAATAGGTGTTTCACCTTCTGAATAGGTGAGCTCTGGGTTTTCCATACACTTTGTTTGTTTCTTTTTCTTTCTCATATTTGCTTTCTGTTTTGTTTTTCATTAGCTCATTTCTTCTTTCACTTTCTTTTTTTAACTTACTTTTTAATTTTTTTTTTTAATCTTAGGGGAAGGTAATTAGGTTTATTTATTTATTTTGATGGCGGGACTGAGGATTGAACCCAGGACTTCATGTATGCTAAGCGTGCATTCAACCTCTGAGCTATACCTTCCCCCCCCCCCTTTTCTCATTTTCTGATTGACTCCTCATGCAATATAATCATCCCATTGTATTTCATTTCTTATTAATTCAGAGCATTCTTGTTCATTTTAAAGATTCCTATGAAACCCATTTGCACTAAATAACCTTTTAAAGATATGGTGTGTCTTTATGAATGAGGAGACTTAATAATAGAAACTCTTAAATATGCAACCTCTAATTCAGAATGACTAACACATTAAATCATATTATCCAGCCATACTGTTGTGCTTTAAGAAATTCTTGACTCTCAGAAGTAACATAATTAATTGAGAGAATTAATTGAGAGAAATAGGACTATACTGTTTCGTTTGGTTGAAACAGAAAAGCACATTTGGGAAACATTTACTGGAATTCAAAGAAGATGGATACAAGTCAATTTTGCCTGTTGTCTGCATTGCTGTTTTATTCTCCAATTGCCAACACACCATAAATTGGTACTAGAATTAGAATTTTGACATATCATTAATCAGAGAAATAAATATGAAACAGCTTGATGAACCCTGGTAGAAGAAACAAAAATTCAAATAGAAAGTCATCCCGTATGTGTCATTTCTTGCAGGAGCTTAATATAATTTAGCAAATCATATAATAAATTTCTACAAAGGGCACAAGCTCACTCTTCCTTATTTTTAATGGTTTTTTTTTTTTGAGGAGAAAACATTAGTTTAATATTATAACAATGTGTTTTCACATATTTTTGGTGCCATTTCTCATGATCTTCACATCTAACTTCTCCTTAATTTTAATTTTCAGATAGTAGTTTATATCTGAATTGAAAAATGTTCTTCTTCTGAACGTAAAGTATTACTAGAGGATTCTTGTTCAACTGTTTGGGAACTATAACCACTCCAGTGTATTAAGCTGTATGACATACATTGAGCTTCTAATATATCAATAAAGGATAGACTGTGCCTCACTTTGAATGCTTTTTAGGAGACTGTTAAAATTATCCTGGCAAGAGATATTCTTAGCATAGGAAAGACAGTGTGGATGATAAATGGGTTTGAGAGCTGTTTCAGAGCTAAAATCCACAGTCCTAGGGGATGGATTGGATATAGATGGAGAGAGAGAGGAAGACGCCACAGTATGACTCCCAGGTTTGTTTTTGGAGAAATTGAATAGATGTTGGTGCCACTAACAAAGATAAGAAGCACTGAATTGACTTTCCAGACTGTTTGTTCCCACTTTTGTTTTCCTACTCGTTTCCACTTTCTTTATCCTGCCCTCAGCCTCCACCTTTGTTCTAAAAAAGACTCAGAGCTATTCTCCAGTGTCTCAAAGATTATGTCCAGCCTTTACACCTACCCTCTTTTCCAAAATTGTTTATTTTACCTTGCTTCTCTATCTCTTATTTTGGACTAATGTCATGTAGGATTGCCTGGCTAGATTTTTTTTGAATCATCCCTAGTAGCATGCTGTGTTTGGATATTCCAAAATCCCATGCTTTGTAGCCTTATTCATTAGGTATGAAGTTCTGGGTTTAGCCTGCTGGAAAGGAAATCCAGGTCCATCTTTTCTATTCTTCTTGGGGAATTTGTTAAAAACCCCCTTTGTTAACTTCGTCTATTGCCCAATGTAGTCTCTCTACCAAACACAGGGTAAGAATAACTTCACCAGTCTTTATGCTTTCTTCCTAACTGACTGAAGGAAGGTGATTGTTGTTGACGTCATTAGAGTCTTAAGTTAGAGATGCATAAGGCATGTGATAGAACGTATTTTTGTGGGCGATTGAATAATGTCCATAAAGGTATTGTGTCTTAACCCCTGGCACCAGTGAATGCTGCCTCACATGGAATAAGGTTATTTGCAGTTATTATAACCTAAGTGAATGATTTTGAGATGGAGGGGTTATCCTGGGTGATCTCGGGGGGCTTTAAATGTCATCACAAATGTTCAACTAGGAGGGAGGCAGAGGGAGGCTTCAGAGACAGAATTGGAGAAGATAATGTGATCATGGAAGCAGAGCGAGGAGCCGGGCAGCCACCTGCCAAGGAAGGCCAGCAGCTGCCGGAAGCTGCAAGGGGCAAGGCAGGGATTCTCCGCTAGAGCCTCCAGAGGGAGCCCCCCCCCCTGCTGACACCCAGCTATCAGCCTGGTGATACGAACCCCGGATGTCTGGCCTCCAGGCCCGTGAGGGAATGGATACTTGTTGTTTTAAAGAACCACGTGGGTGGGGATTTGTGAACAGCAGTCACAGAAAAATAATTCACGCAGGATAATGTGTATGCCGACAAGCTCTAGAGTCAAACTGTTTCTGTTTGAAAGCTGACTACTCTCTGTAGCTATGATAATTGGGCAAATTATGCCTTTCTGTGTATTTCAGAGATTTCTTTGGGGATAAGTGTATATTAATAGTAGTACCCATCTCACTGAATCGTACGAGAATTTAAGAGCATAATTCATATAATGTGCTAGCTGAATAACACACAGATGTTCACTATTCTTATTTACTGAACATTGTTCTGTATTACCAAGGGTAGTTAAGGAGTTGCCATTTGTCAAAGTCTTATAGAAGCTAGCTGATTTAATTGGGATCCGAGATTTTATAACTGTAGAACCAAAATGTAGTTAGGGCTAGAGAGACAAGATGATTTTGGATATCTGGTTCCATAACCTCTTTGGTCTAGAATGACTTCCTTGGTAGCATCAAGGGCAAAGGGAAATAATTATGGACTGAAGCTGCTATAATTGCTGATAACTGAAGTCACTTTATCAGAGTCACAGCAGAGTGGTCAGTTCTGGGAGTAACCCCTAGACAGGAGGTGAAACACCGTGGAATTATAGCAACGCTTCTTACTTACACCGGTGACAGCCACATTAGCAGACCCAGGTAAGTGATGCTCGAGAGGCTGGCAAAGCTCAGAGACCCTGTGAAATGCCTTTGCAGACCAAGATAATGCCTGTCCTTTATGTAAACCTCTTTCAGACCCTATGCCGCGCATCCTGTAAACTTAAAAATCAGTTAGGTTAGATATATTATCCTGTCCCATTCTTTAGTTGATGTGATGTAGCATTTTTAATTCTTCTATTATTAACACGAAGAGGGAGCCTAGTAATTGAGGTAATGGGAAGTGTGTAGGGGAGGGAAAATCTTTCTCTCCTGGTCATAGGTTCCCTGGCTGGAACCCTATCAATTGGACTGATGAAAGACTAATAAGAGAAAAGCACACACATTTATTTAATACAAATTTTATGTGGCACAAGAGCCTTAATGAGGAAATGAAGGTTTGCAGATACAGTTAAGCCTGAACACTTTTATGCTGGCTGAGATCCAGAGTGGGAAGTCAGGGGAAAATGTGAAAATGTGAAAATATCAAAAGAGAATGGGCTCATGGTTGTAAACTGAGGGAAACTTAGTAAGGCCTGTCTGTTCACATTCCTCTCAGTTTCCCTCCATCTTCCAATATAAGGATGCTCTTTTTCTCTGGGCATAGGGAGGGCACCTCTCATATTGTTGCCGATGGATGCAACCGGTGTTCCAGGTTCTTGTCCCACCCCAGAAAGAATTCAGAGACAAGACATAGTGGTTAAAAAAAGTAAAGTGAGGATTTATTAAAGGATGGCTAGTACACTCTCAAGGGGAGAGCGGGCAGGCTCAGGTGAGCGGCTGCCCTGAGTTTCTTTGGCAAGTTATTACATAGGGTGTAAAAATAATGGGCGGAATATTCATTGGAGAGGGAAGGGTTTGGGGTCATATTCCCTGATTATCATCCCAACTCCACCTTCCCGAAGGGAGGAGGAATTTTTGTCCTTATTTACTCTGAATCGGAAGTGTCATGGCCTCGGTACATGATGGGTACTTCTGATCTGCAAGGCTAATTTTATTGAAATGAGGGCATAATAAGCAAAAGGTTACATTCGGACACTGGAGATTCCTGCCTTTTCTCACCTTTCTTTGTCAGGCCTCCAGGCCACTCATTATCCCAAAAGATGGGACCCCTTATCAACCCAAAGGTTCCTGCTTTTCTTTCTCTGCCACGGGACCCCTAGTGCCTCCATAATGTATGTTTTTCTGTATTTGGCCTGTGCCCCTCCTTTCTGCCCAAATCCTGCCATTTGGTCTATGTTCCCCTTTTCTGCTCATATCTAGCTATCTGCCTGCTCTAACAATATGAGGGTCTTCAGGGGAGAGGGCTAGCAGAGTTCAGAAATTCTTTCCTGCACTTGCTATTTTTCAGATTCCTTCAGCTTGAAATATTCAGCATGCCAAGGTGGCATATTTTGGGGTAGCATGTCTTGAACCCCATCAAGGACCATATTTGCAGCTTTTCATTGTGCTTCCTGCTCTAGTCCACCTGGAGCTCTCCACTCGCATCATTCATTCTTCTCTTTAAAAGTGTGTGGACACACTGTAGTCTCGTTTGCACGTCCTCACCTGCCATGATATCTGCCTAGACCTCAGGGCTTTAATTCATTTTGCTTCTACCAAACACATTCAATATCTTAGCTTTTGCTGAAGAATATAATTTATCTCTAATATAAGATTTATTTGTATATAACTATCTATCTAACATTGAGACTAGTAGAGAGATTAGTAATAGAAAATTTCTGAGCCAAGGCATCTGGTGAAATTCATATATTTTAATACAATGTCTGGTTTAATTAATGGGACATGGAAGTTTTAACCTGTGTTATTTTGCCGTATTACTGACTTGTTTAAATGCCCCTATAACTGTGGTTGAGGGGGCACCCTAACTGTCAATTTCTTCATCTATTAATATGGGTATCATTCTAGTTCAGTGTTTACCAAACCATGAACCACAGAATTAGCTGCACAAATCGTGTTTTTGATGTTTCATGAAAAACACAGTCCATAATCAGGCTTGGCAAGTACTTGGATACAGTTAAATGTTTGTTTCCTTCAGGATTCCTCAGAAGACTTTAATATAGTAAATATATCCTGATTTTCGTAGAATTCACTGAACCCCAAATCTATTTGAAAAGAGAAACTTTATTTTGTTTTGTTTTCTCTACACATGATATCTAAGCTTTGCTCAGACTGTATCATTCCTATTTTTTCTTTTTTAATTAGAGAATTAATATGTAACACAATTTCTAGACATTAAATATTACCAATTAATATTTTATTAATGTGTTCCTTGTCTAATTTCTTCAATCAAGTCCTGATGTAAAAATTAACTAAATTTATTTATATCCAATTTCCTTTCCTTCTCATAACCCTTCCCTTCTTTATCACTATTTAACCTGAATTCATTTACTTTAGTAAATTATGTACAGTCCTTTTTTTCAATTTTACCCTTTTCCAAGAATGCACATGAATGCCTACGGGTAGGTCTTACATCAAAAATAATATATTCCTGACCAGGAAGGAAGTGTGACTGAGCATTATTTCATGAGTACAAAGTCATAGCAGATTATTTTTGCAATTTTTGGTGAAGAGATTTAAGGGAAATCTGCCTCATACTTATAAAATTTTAAGAAATGAAAATGGATAATTTTTACTTCAGTCTCCAAGAACCCCCTGGGGCAGGCTCTGTGTGAGGCAGTTGAAAATGTCATTTTTAAGGGTATGAGAATGATAGCTTTTCTTCCATAATTGATCGAACCCAAGGTAGCAATTTTATATATGTAAGCATTTTCTTAGTAGTGGTTTTAGGACTATTTGGGCAGGCAAAAAGAAAAAATCACCATGTAAAGGCAATTTCTGATTTTAGAGAAAGAGTATAAAAAGGGGGGGGGAGTATAAAAGTCTAACCCACTCCAAATATAACCCACTCCTAGTTAAGAAGAAAGATTATTCTCTCCCTAAAATCTTTATGTTACTGTAGAAAGAAGGATGGAAAAGATTGAAGCCGTTTCATGGTTATATGTAGCATTTTGTCTCCTTTTCTAATCTTACAAAGGGGATGTTTTGATAACACTTGAATTCATGGGTCCAAAAATGGTTTATAGCCACAAAATACCTTAGCCACAATACGAAGGGTTTATTGCAGGAGTTCCACCTGTTCAATGATGCTGACACTAGTCTATGGTCACATATTTACAGAGAATGCATAGATGCTAAGGGGCACCAGGAGGCCGAGAAAAATACAAGATACAGTCCTTGATCAAAGAGGAAAGCTGTGTCCTCATTAGCCACTGCCTGCTTGCTCTCATGTCTGTCTTTGAAGACCCCTAATCTGCTAGGTAAGGCCTTTTGTGACTCCTTCGCACCCACTTCCAATCTATAGGTACCTCTAGCCCTGGAGGGCCTGAGGTCATCCTTGTGTTTTTTTGATCCCCCTTAAAGTTCAGGAAAAACAGTGAGACTTTTTGATTAGAAGAAATCAACCATTTTAATTTTTTTCTTCATTGTCTTTGTTAACTTTGAGACAAGTTCTCTTAGTTACCTCTTTCGTGCAAAACCAGTGTGGTGACAGAGAAAGTGGCAGAGGAATATCAAGGCTACCTTCCACCTGTTTAAAAATGTAATCATTGAAATGTTTTGTTTATTTTTTTTTAAAAATAGTAAATTCGACAACTGTCGTCTCCTTTTTCCCCCTACAAGTTCATGCTAACTTTAAATATGAAAGTAAAAAATTATCACTTGATAGCAGATTTCTTTTATGTAGGATGAGTTACTTTTTGTTAAATGAGTAACTCTCCCAAAATTTAATTTTATGATTTTTTGGGATGAGACCATGAGTAATTTTTATTTTCCTTTAATTCTATTTTTTATTTGCTAATGTTTTTAAAAAAATAAATGTTACTTACAGTGGAAACAATACAAAAATAGGCACTGTAAGATAAACTGCTAATCTGGGTTTTTCAGAGAAAGAACCAAAGCACAGTTTGCCATCATATTTTCATAAGAACTCTTTGCAAAAGTGTAAATAACCCTTTCCCTGAAGTTTAAAATGTATCTTGAGGTTAGTGTTCCAGGTTTCAACTTGTAGCAGTAACTTTTGTAATTCCTGTAACCTTTGTCCTTGGCACATTGTTCACATTTCTTTTGGTTCCTTTCTACAATTAAGTGACAGAATTTGCAATCTTGATATTCTCCTGTAAATTAATTAGACAGTTAAATGAAGGCCAAGCAAAGCAGGACACAAAGCCCCTTCTCACTGTTTAAGGGGAAGGGGCCTTGGTCCTCACCAAAGCTCTCCTTTCAAGGGTCTACAGTTTGGGTTCAGGTTTGCTGCATAGAAGAGGAATATACTGCCTTGTTCCTTCTCTTTATTAAAATGTTGAATTTCTGTTTGACTGGTTATTGCCTAGAGCCTTGAAGAAGCCTCAGGAAGTTAACTTACCTCTCCCTGGAATGCTTTAGTTCAGCCAGGCCCTAGGCAGGAAGGCATCTGTTGAGGGACCCTGTTGGAATCCTTTGGGTATAAAGAAAGAAGTTAACATCTACATTACTCGAAGGTAGTATTTTGTAAAATGTGGTTCTTGAAACATCTGCAACAGAATAATCAGGGGAAGCTGCTAAAAAGGCAGATGCCTTGGCTCTTCCCCAAAACAATTAAGTAAAAATATATTTGAAGGTGGAGATCAAGTGAAACCATTTTTATAAATGCCTCAAAGACTTCTTTTGACATTTAAGATTTTAGAAGCAGTGGTGTAAACTTTTATCGATTCTAAGCAGGAGCCAATAAAACCTTGTGTAACTGGCTTCAGAGCACAGAACTAGAGTATTTTGACTCCCTATATATTCCTTTTCTCTCATAATTATCTAATTTAATTCAAAATTTGCTTCTCTCGTGATGGCTTTAATCAGGTTGACACTTTTCTTTCTCTGCTTCTGGGGTCACTGATATGAGTAGAACTATAATCCTAATAATTTTCCATCAAGATGAACCAACAGTAGATATTTAAATGCATCAATCTTTTCTTCCTTTGGCTTTCCCTTTCTCTCTAACCCAAGAAAAAATAGAAGAAATAATTATTAAGTTCCTTATCAATATTGTGCAATTTGATACCATCCTCCAAACAACTACATTTGGTATGAAGTCTTTCAAGAAACTTTCCATTGTAAGTAACAGAGAATCCCACTTTGTGGCTTCAACAGTAAATGGAATTGACTAAAATATATAGAGGTAGGAAAAATGGACTGCAGGTGAGGCTTGATCCAGTGACACAGTAAAATCTTCAAAGAAACCTGATACTAGACATTATTCACCCTAATATTAGCTCCTTTCCTCTAGAGGACAACATTCAGAAGACTGTAGTGGCTATATTTTTTCTTGTTCACATACAGAAAGAAGAGGCTATCAATCTAGGTAGATTTCATAAACATATGAGAAATTATTTTCCCAGAAGCTCTAAGCACGTATCTTCTTGCACCTGATTTACCTTACAATTTAGTCAACTACACATCTCTGAAATAATCACTGGATATTGAGGAGAATTACATTAGGCCAATCAGCTTCTTTCCTGGAGTGTGAGGCATAGATAGCTAGCTATTCCTAAGGTATATGGAGAGGTGAATGCCAAAAAGGGAAGTCAAAATGAAAATAGTAATACAATTTTATTATTTCATACAATAGTATTTTAGTATAATAGTAGTTTTACTATTTCATACAATAGTAAAAGTCCAGAAAACTGTGCCATCTGATTCTTGCTGTCACTACCAACATTTCCTTTAGCAAAGACTGTAAGTTCTTTCCCTGCCCCAAGTTGTTGACTTAGAGTGGGATTCAGGTCTGCTTTGGTTTTCTCTTCCACTTTCAGAGCACAGGACATCAGGAAGAATATTCTAAATCAGGCAAACCAGAAGAATGGGTGGAATTTTACGATGGAGGGAAAAATATACAGCGGTTGTCCTGTTAGTATTAGGAACAGGATTAGGAAAGTGTAAGCTAGAAATCATAAGTGTAAAGAATATTACCTAAGGGCTCTTTGTAAAGAGCATTAAGGATCTTCAGGATTTAAAGGCAAAGGACTGTAGACTGAACATCTGCCAGCCTAGGTCTTGTTTAGCAGCAAGAAATAAAGAAACATTAAAGGGAGATATAGTATTTGTCGCATATGCACTGTGACAGGGCGTTCAAAAGGTAAATTAAACTGTGCCCAAGTGTTTGTCACTCATTACTGAAAAATTAATTCATCTTCTATTCAGGGGACCTGCTGAGTTGAAATTAGGATCATTTAATTTCATTTCCAAATCCTGAGCCAAAATTCCATTGGCCCAGCTAGGGTTTAATGCACACCCATTGACAAGTCAGCCCATGGTATCTGCGGAGGTAACTTTAATTTCTCTAGTTTGGGCCACATGCCCATTCGTAGAACAATAAACCATGTCCAGTTTCTCAGCATCCCACTGCAAAAAGCATGGCTGCTCCACATGAACTAAGTACGTGGAAGTGGGAGGAAAGCATTTCTGAGAAATTTGCAGGAGAGGATAAAACTGGGCAGATAAAAACGTAGGTGTCTATAAGGATCCATTTTGAAAATGCGTTCTCTGTTCCTATCTCGGACAATCTGAGCACCCAATAGTGATGAATTAAAAATAATTGAATAGTTGGGGAGGGTATAGCTCCAGTGGTAGAGCTCATGCTTAGCATGCACGAGGTTCTGGGTTCAATCCCCAGTACCTCCTCTAAAAATAAATCAACCTAATTACCTCTCTCCCTTCCCCCACCAAAAAAAAAATGAAACAATACAATAATAAATAAATAAAATATTTTTAAATAATTGAATTACATAAATATTAATGAAGCCACATTGAGATAAGTAAATAAAATAGGATTTCTTTCCATAAGTAGAATGCCTAATAATACATCTAGAAAGCCTTATGGACCTAGAGAATAATGAATGTCTGCTAATGATTCTCATTAATTATAATGGGAACATGGAATTATAATGTATTGCCTAGGTATTCAATCTGGGGTGGCTTGAGGGAGACTCAGGAAGAGTTGTAGGAATAGAAAAAAATTGCTGGAAAAATCTATAAGCTTCTGGCTTGTCATTTAAAAGCTGGATACAAAGGAAATTAACACCTAAAAACATTTTTTCAAATAGCATAAACTAACAGTTTTATTTTAAGAAATTCTGTTATAGTGGAAACTGTGTTACTCCAGGTGTTGATAATTTTAATATTTTTAATATTCAAAATTTGCTGCCATCTTTTAAGTCAGAACTTGTGAGAATGAAAATGGGCCTAAGGAACTTGGCTTGTGATTGGGCTATTGTCACTAATTAAAAAAGTCATATATTATTGTAATATTTTATGTTTTAAAAAAATAAACTAGTTTTATATTTTTCATATAAATGTAGAGATTATATTTAATGCAACTATTCAAACACTAATTACCTATTTTAACATGGATTAGAATAGGTATTGTTTGCAAAGAAGGGTGGTCCAAACTAAGTAATGGTCCAAAGTCAAAGTAAATCAGATGCCCAGAGAAGTGAAGGAAGTTAACCTCGAAGGAGCCTGTGCTGAAGGTTTCTCTTAAAATATTCTTTCTTATTCCATTTTCACTCCCTTACCCCTTATTAATGGATCTCCTTGAAAATAGCAGATGCAGGAGAAAACAGTAATATTTTAAAGCTGAGAAAACTTGATAAAATATTAAGCAGAAGAGAACTAGGAGGTTCTGGCTAAAATTATAGTTTGTACTCTGTAACTTTTTTTTCCCCTGTGCTACATCTAAAGTTCCTTTGCATTACTTAGCTGGTTGACTAGGGCAGGCATTTGCTAAATAGTGCCCTTGGGGCTTGAATGAGTTAATAGAGATATCTGAAGTAAAGAACATAGTACAAATTAGCTTATTCTGAAACACAATCTTTAATAAACCGTCTCTCTTGTGTAAAGCATTTTAGGCAGGCTCTTCCTGACACTTTTTTGCAGATTTCATTAAAGGAGGAAACAGCTCCCTTCTTTCCATTCTCCTTGCCCTCCTCTTTCTCTGGTTAGTTTCATGGCTGTGATTTCGGCATTTATTTGTTAATAACAAAAGAAGGTATAGCTAAAGATCAACATTTAAATCTACATTGGAGGTGAGGGTAGAGCCTGTGGGGAAAGAATATTGTCACTTCAGGGCCATCTCCACCCCCACCCCCCCAAAAAAAATGAGAGAGAGAGAGAAAGGACGAAGAAAGGAAGAAAAGGAGAGAAGGAGAGAAAGAGAAAAGAAAACAATGAAAAACGTATTTTTGAAATTACTGTTTGTAAGAGGTAAGGAATCTCCTCTTAAAAAGCATTGTATAGGGACCCAAAATTCTGTTTTTTTGTTCTTGTTTTGCCAACCTCTTTTATATATATATAAAATCTATAGGTATATATACATATATAGAAGGTACATTCACTTCTATATATGTATATATACCTATAGATTAAAAGAATCATAATTTTAAATTAATAAATTATAAATCTGTGTTTATATATATGTGTATGTGTGTGTGTGTATATATATATATATATATATATATATATATACACACACTTGTATGTATATATAACTTTAGAAAAAATTATCAAATGGCATTCTAAAGTAAAACAGGACCTCAATACCAAAGGAAAAATTAGAATTCAGATAAGACATTGTTTCTAAATGTTATAAAAATTAGCAACAAATATGATACTGTGCTCCTTGGCCATCAAAGCACGGAGGGAAATCTAATCAGTCACTTAAATGTCATTTCTCACAGGCTGAACAAAGCTTTTTCTTGGCTTGAAAGAAAATTTATTTCCCACTCAGCTTCATAGCTAGGACACTGCAGTTGAGTGAGAAAGAAGACAGTCCTCAATAGTATTTACACAACAAATGAATGAATTCATAATGCTTTTCATGTTAGTGTCTCTCAATGTAAAGAGAGTTAATCATGTCAGACATGAAATGGCCCCAAATTAAAAGTTATGCCTCTTACTAACAAAAGTGTCTTATACTAGTTTTTGCAATCCTGTGGAAGGCGTTATTTAAATGTCACTCCTGTAAATGGTTCTTAAAATTCCCATATTTCACAGAATTTCTATGTATATATAATATATATAATATATATGATTTCATAGAAAATAGTAAGTTTCATTGAATATAAATATATACATATGTATAGCTCATGTTCTATGAAATATCTGTATACTATATATATGTACATTTACTATGAAATAAGAGATTTTCCTTTTAGAACTTTGTGTGTGTGTGTGTGTGTGTGTGTATATATATATATATGGAGAGAGAGAGAGAAGATGGTTATATATACTTTAAGATCTATGAAATTACGATTTTTCTGTCAGTCTGTGGTGTACTGGATTTGATAAAATATGGTACTTTTTTTTTTAACAAAATGACCTTTCTCCATAAGACCCTATATAGTTTAAACAGCCCTGGTGAAAATGTTATATTGATGTGTTGATTTGCAGTTTTCATACAGAAGATAATTAATTGCTCCTTGGAGGTTTGGGTTTGAGAAGAATTTCTGTGAATAAATTAATCTTGTGTACCTTTTATTCTTGCAGAGGAAGGAGTGTCTGAGGTCAGGACAAACTCTAGCATTACAAACAAGATGTATTTCCTTGGATATGATTGCTTCCTTCAAGAAAATGATTAGAGAGATTAACATGCAAATAACAGACTAAGCCAGCTCTTATAAAGGGAAGAAATAAAAGCTCCCTATACATTTTGAAAATCAGTGGGACCAAAATCTATTTCTATAAACGTCACTTAGTTTTATGATAATCAGAATACATTGTTTGGAGAAAAATATTAATTTAGGTAGGTCTGAAGAGTTGTCACCCACTTAATTAATCCCATCTGCTATTTTTACTGTCAGAACGGCAGCAATCTGTTTGCCAGGAATTCAAAACCAGAAAAAAAGGCCCCAGGAGCCCCACTAACAATCTTTGTCTACAACATCTTTCACCTAATATACATGAATTCCAATTTGAAAAGGTGACAAAGAAAAAAAAAATTACCAGAATAATCTGCTTTTATTTCACTTGTGTTCATGGAAATTTAGAAAATTAACTTTAAATATCATGACATTCAAAAAAACCAAACTGTGAAATTGCAAGGGGGAAAAAAAAAAAAAAGGAGGGTGTGGGAATATGATTAAAAAATTTTACCTTTGTTCCTAAAATAAAATGTGGTTTTTGCTTGCAATTAAAATGTGTACTTTATTACTTATAATATTCTCCTTGATTGCTTCTGACTAAAATTGTTCCTTGCTCTTCATTCTGTTGTGTTAACTTTGGAGGAGGACTTGAAAGTTGGTTTCTTCATAACTAATTTACCTAGTCTTTCTTCTTTAGATAATACTGTATTATGGGAGGCCTAATCTTAGACTTGTTATTGAGAAGTCACTCATACGTGACACTGTAATGTGAATAATTACGTGCATTATGAATTTCCCAAATAGACATATGGTATCTTGTTTTCCCCAGTGAGTTTATCACTCAGGTGCTTAAGGAAGTGCATTAACTCTTCAAGACACCCATTTCCCTAAGCATTTAGATTATGCCAGCGCATAGAACATAAGTAAACTGAGATACTTATCAGTAGATAAAACTGGGTACGTCTGTTTTATGGAGCCATGTGGCCACTGAACCCCTGTATCAGATTTATCATTAAAAACATCCATTTTCCTTTCACATTTCCACGAGTGGAAAGGCTACTGTAAAAGTCATCAGGAAATGACTAACCACCACATGCTATTTTTTTTTCTTTTTTTGTCCATACAGAACAGATTTAATTTATTACTGACATTGGTTTAAGGAACAGTCAAGGTCATTGGCCCTTGAATTATAATATAGTTGGCCCACATTCTGTATACATTTTGTAGTGGCATTAACATATATGATGAGGCTCTGTCCATCACTAAAATCCAAAAAGATATATCTTTTGTTTCTTAAAGTATAATTGACATATAACATTATATTAGTTTCTGATATACAACATAATGATTCAATATTTGTATATATTGTGAAATGATCACCACAATACATCTAGTTTATATCTGTCACCATACGGTTACAGAATTTTTTTCTTGCAATGAGAACTTTTAAAATCTACTCTCTTAGCAACTTTCAAATATGTAATAGAGTATTATTAACTATAGTCACCATGCTGTACATTATATTCCCATGACTTAGTTATCTCATACCTGAAAGTTGGTACCTTTTGATTCCCTTCAGCCATTTTTCACACCCCCTCCCATCCTCACCCCTGGCAACCACCAGTCCCTTCTCTGTATCTATGAGCTTGTTTTTTTCTTTGTTTCTTTATTTGTTTGTTTAGATTCCAAATGTAAATGAGATTATATGGTATTTGTCTTTCTCTAACTTATTTTACTTAGCATAGTGTCCCTCAAGATCCATCCAAGTTATTGCAAATGGTAAGATGTCTTTTTTATGGCTGAATAGTATTCCACCATGTGTGCACATAGTGTGTGTGTGTGTATGCACTTCTTTATGCATTCATCTGTCAATGGACACCAGTTATTTCCATATCTTGGCAATTGTAAATAGTGCTGCTATGAACATTGGGGGCATGGATCTTTCTGTTCTTAATTTTTTTCATTTTTATTTTGTATATATATATATTTTTATTGAAATATAGTCAGTTTATAATGTGTCAATTTCTGGCGTAGCGCATAAATAATGCTTCAGTCATACATGAACATACATATATTCATTTTTATATTTTCACCATAAGTTACTACAAGATATTGAATATAGTTCCCTGTGCTGTACAGTATGCACTTGTTGTTTATCTATTTTATATATATTAGTACCTGCAAATCTCAAACTCCCAATTTATCCCTTTCCAACCCCTTCCCCCTGATAACCATAAGTTTGTTTTCTATGCCTGTAAGTCTCTTTCTGTCTAGTAAATAAGTTCATTTGCCTTTTTTTAATTCCACATATAACATGCTATCTTTAATTCTTATTTTATTTCATCCCGTAGCCTGACACTTAATTACTCCTTTTTCTATTAAAGCTGATTATAATCTTACCTTTATGATTAGATCTTCTCTTTCATAAACATCTCCTCCAATCCTTGTATCTTTCTCCTTTATGCATTCTCTTAGAGGGGTCTTATTCACAGGTACGGTCCGAACTGTCCACTCTTCTAGTGTGTGTCTAGGTATCACATTGTATTTTGATCTACTAGAATCCTCTCCCTTAGATGCATTTTAGCCTTACCCCACCTCAACCTATCACACTGTTTTTATCCTCAAACTCGATCTTCTAACCTATGTTATTATTATCATTATTATTAAACTAACAGTGTCCTCATTAGCTGTGTCTAGTCAGTTGAAAACCTCAGTCATTCCCCTTTCTTCATTATGCAGTATTCATTGTTTAGGAAGTCATGATGTCTGCCTGGAAATGTAAGTTCTTTGAGGATAAAAACCAATAATAACCACATTGTTTGCTCAGTATTAGCTCAGTTCCGAGTTTATATTAGGTACACAACAAATGCTTGTCGATGTGGATACAATTCCAAAGAATTATTAAACATAATCCATATTATTTAGTTACATTGGTGTTTTATTGTTAGAATTTTGCTTGGCATTGTTAACTGGGTAGGCAGGATTTTAAATTGTTTTTTTAAAAAACCATTTTCGTGGTCCTAGCTGTTGAAATAAGATTTTGCCTTCTCCCATTCACCCACATGTAGGGAAAACCTGTAACACCTAGTATTTTTATACATCCATTTAAGAAAAAGGTAGGTTATATCCCCATAAAGCCTTTAATTCATCTGATTCTAGCCATTCTTCTAATGTTTACTGATCTATCAGTTTGTTGATGATGTGGATCACCTGACAGGCCACAAATGCAGTGATGTGATTTTAAGGAAAATGTATTCATTCAACACATATCTGTTTGGACTTCCATAAGGAACTGTCCTAGACACTTTGGTACATTGATAAACAAAACAATGACTCTTACTCTCAAGAAACTGAAATCCTAGTGGGGGAAAAAAAAAACAGACAATAAGCAATAATCATAATAAGAAAAATACATACTGTATAAATATATAAATAAATATAAATATATATATATATGTTATATATATATATATGCTAAATTACAAAAGAAAGGGAGAATAGAGCTAGGCAGATGGTGGATCTGTGAGGGGTACTGCCGAAGTTTTAAAGAAGAAGGGAGAGAGGAAACAAATGAAAACCTTGGACCTTCCTCCAGAAATGGTGCCTGAGGAAGATAGATTACAGTCCTTTCTCCTTTTCTCCTTGGGGGTTGTATTTCTTTTTTTCTTTTGTTCCCAATCAACTCCCAGCCTAAGTGGTGTGATAGAAAATCTAATGCACTGAAGAAATAAGCTCTGAAATAGCCAATGAAAGAAGCCATTCCTAAAGAGAGAAGAGTTAATGAAGAATTTTTAACAGCCTATCGACTCAGCTTCACTCTGTTACCATTTAAATGGCCTCAAATGGGATGTGAAGCTTAACATATCACGGAATAGCATGTAGTTTCTGGTGGCTGCAAACATTTTCTCATTAATCCTGGTTGCCAGATACATCAGCAAGACCAAGACGTTTGGAGAGAGTCTACAGCCTCGCCTCAAATTTCTGTCTTTTCTTTTAAAGATGGAGTTTAAGAGAATTAAGCAAAAAGTACAAGTATGGCCACTTTCCTTATTACTGCTATTAAAAATAAATGTTACATAAAGTGATTAATATCCTGTCAACCTTGATGGATATGTCTAGACCCAGTGTTCTGTGTCCAACAAAAAATATTTTTAAAACTCATAGGTAACTTGTATCTTGTAACTCACAGACTTGTATTTTGCTGTATTACATGCTTATGTGATGTCTTAAAAGTTCACATTTCCTTAGTTTCACGTTCTTATCTTAAGTCATGTAATACAACCATAGTTCGAAACATGCTATTTTGCTTATAGTGTATTGGCAGTTAAAAGTTTTTTTTTTTCAATTATGACTCTACATTGTATATATCTGCATGTCTTCCTCACAGAGGCTCTACATGTCTGTGACTCTTTTGCAAGATGCTAACTTGGACAAAGTTTTTTTTTTCTTTCATTGACAGATATTTACAAAATATCTATAATAAAATGTACATATTTCCTATTTATTAATTCATAAATGTTCATAGGTACACAAATCTTCAATTCCTCAACATTTTGACTAAACGCTCCTCCACTCTGTGATTAGGGTGAACAGACTACCCAGAGCTGCCCAGGATAGTTCCGGTTTATGCCTGGGATCTCAGCCTACTACTAGTAATTCTTCCTTGCACTCAGGAAAGCATCCCTACTTGTATATTAAGTTAAATGGTCACCACACCCATGACTGGTCTGAAACCTGGCTGGCATTAAGGACATCACTCTTTAATGTGACTTCCAAGACATGACTTGTCTGCTCTTCTAACCTTCTGGAACATCCCCACTCCTTTAAGAATTATTGCCATCATCTGCTGTCTCTCCATCACTGTCATGGACATTTCTCTTCATTGGTTGAAGCCTTTTGCAATTGGTCTTACTCTCCATCCTAACCCAGCTCACACCTTTTTTGTACCCCATGATTTTGAACAGCCAAACATTGTGATGTCTCAGTTCTTTTCCATGTTCATCTCTGTTAATTTTCACCTCTATCCAGTTTCATATCCATAACTGTTCCCTAGATCTTGTCTGATTTACCATTGAAATCTGATATCCAAACATTCTTTTTTTCTGACCGAGCCTCCTATTTTTACGTTCCCTTAGCTTCCTTATTAATTACTTGCCCTAAATCTATTCTTTAACCCCATCCATACCTTGAAGATTCGACCTCTTAACTGTCACATCTTCAGTCTTTCATTCATCTCCCTGAGCCTTAGTTTCTTCCCTGTTTAGAATATTTTCCCTTTTATATACACTTGATTTTCTTTTTGCTCTATTCCCCTAAAAGAACATAAAACTTGATAGAACAGGATTTTTTATGTTTTGTTTTCTGCTATCTCTCTAGCACCTACAAGGACACCTAGCATACAGTAGGTCCTCAACAAATATTTGTTGAATGAATGTTGAAATCAGTTAGACTGTAATTTAAATGTCAACTCAGCAATACCTACTTTAATGACCCAGACTCAAAGAGCTTCCACTTCATCTCATTTATACTCTAGAACTATCCCTGTTGCATGTTGCTCATAGCAAGGAGAAGCTCCAGAAATATACTTGCTTATTACTCATACATTTTTTTTTTTATCTTGAAGGCAGGAAGTCACTCTGTCTTGTCCACTACTCCATGCCTAGTACCTAAAGTATTGTGTAGGGTATTACAGGCCTTCAGTAAATTACTTGTTCATTTACTAACTTTTCCATCCAATGTGGGTGGTAACAGCATGTAGTTCACAGGGCTGTTGTAAGGATCGATGATACCATATATCAGGAGCTTTCTACATTGCTTGGCAGCCAGCACGTCATTTGTAGCTGTTTTCGTTACGCCGCTCAAAGCAGCAGCCAGAGTGGTCTCTCAAAAGCCAATCGATCACATTGTCTACTTCACTATTTCAGATGGTCAACCACCGACTTGAAGATAATGATCAAACTCCTTAACCTCGCACAGAAGAACATCTGTTATCTGTCCTTTGCTGACCGCTCTTGCCTCATCCCATGCCGTGTTCCAGCCACCTGCAGGGCCACATTCTCACCCTGCTGAGTAACACGCAGAACCCCATCATCTACAGTCTCCTTCCTAGGCTTCTGCCTGGAGCTTTGGTGCCACCATGTTGTGCCCTGGCCCACGCCTCGATAGTCTGTCACAGGCTTCCATCAACACATCAACCGCCTAAGCAGCACCCACACTGTTTACTTCTCCTTCCCTCCTTGTACCATCCCTGAGACATAGATATCGTTTCTAATCCCCATTCCCCATGTGCACAGTAGATTCTAGCCTTCCATGCCTGTTCAGGGACGTTGCTCACTAGCTTTCACTTTCTTACATTATTACTTTTAATTCTCCAAAGAATAATCTATTCATAACAGGCTGCTTTTAGTCCCACTTTTGATGAAAACTTTTCTTATCTCTACCCCCTCCCACCAACTGAAAAATCCTCTTCTATGCTCTACTGGCAGTAAAACTTCTTGAAAAATACTTTTTTACTCAAAGTTTTAAAGCCTACCTCAGTCTGGTTTTCATCCTGCCACACCTTCATAAATTACCGTGACCAGGTCATCTGTAAACTTCTGTGTTGCCAAATGGTTGATGCTTTTTTTTTTAATTTGGAAATAATTTCAAACTTACAAAAGTTCTAACGGTAACAATAGTGCAAAGCATACCATAAATCCTTTGCTTATGTTCTCTGACTGCTAACTTTTTATCCCGTTTGCCTCCTGTCTCTCTGTCTCATCCTTCACCCACTGTCCCTATTCCCCACCACACACAGACACACACATGCATCCATCCCGTAATTTTTTCTCCGATGCATTAGAGGTTATGTTACATATATACATATATCATCAATGGCCCGTTAATCCTAAATACTTCATTGCATATTTCCTAAGAAAAGAAATGTTTTCTTGTATTACCACAGCGTAGTTATCCTCTTCATATATTTATATAAAATCATAATTTTATCTAATCTGACATTCATACTCCAAATTTATCAACAGATCATGTCTGTACCTCCCCCATCTCCATCCCCTGCCACTGCCCAAGTACAGGATCTAGACTAGAGTGAGTGAGTCCATGTCACTATCATCTCTCTTTAGCCTACTTATTCTGAAACATTTCCATAAGTTTATGTCTTTCATGGCATGGATATTTCTTAAAAATCAAATATATCCTGCCACACATGATTTTTGTTAATAAAAAACAACATTCCTTCCTTTTGGTTGAAATAAATAATATCACGTTCATCACTCAGCATCACATCTGGAGGCACGCGACGTCCATCTGTCCCTCATTGGTTATTTTAATTTTGCTCACACATTCAAAGTGTCATCAGATTTCTCCATTTCATGATTACTGTTATTATTTTTTTCTCCTGCCAACTAATAAACAGTCTGTGAAGAGAAACGTTAATGGAAATTTATGAATTTTTCCTGTTCTCCTTCAAAATTTTCCCCCAGACTCAGCATCCATGATAATGTTGCCTGATTCAAGCTTTACCATGATTGTTGCAAAATGATGTTTTCCCAACTTCGTCCTTCTTTCCGCATTTACCAGTCATCCTTCAGCATTTTACTGTAAGGAAGTTCTCTTCCTACTCTCTCATTTATCGATCTATTTATTATTAGGTATTAGGGACTCAGGATTTCTTATGTCTTGTTGGCTTACAGTCCATTACTATACCATCACTTTGGTGCTAACAGTATCTGATTTTGGCCATGGGGAACCCCTTCAGTCTAGCTCCTGAGTTCTTGTGATACGACCTCATCATTTTTTAAGCACATCCTTGCTTTCTGGCAGAACATGATGTTCCAGGTTCATTTTGTCCCTACCCGGCACTGCCTTTGGAATCAGCCGTTTCTCTTAGCAGCTCTGGTTCCCTGTGGTGGGGTCTGAGGGTAGTGATCAAGTTTCGGGGACAAGATGTGTTCATTGCTACTGAGGCATCTTGGCTTCTTAGCCCTTTTAGCAGTCAGGGCAAGGAAATACATGCGTGCATATACATATATGCTTACACATACGAATATTTCTACTTATACACATGCATACCTACATATACATGTGCATGTCAACATTAATTGACACATACATACATATGTTAGAAATTATGTATTCACAGCTATACCTTTAATCCCAAACCAGTCTCACAGGGCGCTTTCTTCCTTTACCCTATTTCTTATATGTCTTTCCAGTCTCCCTATAGAATCCTGGCTTCCTACAGCCTCAACACATTTACTCTTTTGCTCAATCATATAATACATCTAAACTAGTAGATGTAATTCAGGATTCTAAAATTGTTTTGGATTTTTTATGTGCAAACCACTACAATAAGCAAAGCTACTAAAAAAAAAAAAATAAGTTTAGACTTCCACCTGGGCTCCTCATACAGAAAGTATGTAGATTAATACTGTGGTCCTTAGTTATTGGAATTAGGACTTCTCCCTCCCTCCCTCCCTCCGTCCTTCTTTCCTTCTTTCCTTCCTTCCATCCTTTCTCTCTGTGTGATTATATTTTATCTGCCATAAAATTAGATTCTTTTGATTTTCTCCTAGTTTTAAAACAGTTCACCCTCCCCATTCTTATTGGAAGCAAACAATAAAGTTTAATTTTTAAAGTATAGACTATTAATGTAACTTCCAAAAGATACATAATACTTTCTGTCACAGAAATATTATGCCTGCCCTGCCTCTTGCACCACATGCCCTACCTCTTGTAGATAACCAACGACCGTGTCTGTTTTGGCTTGCTTTCTTTGCTGCATTTTATAATGAAAAGTAAATATATTTTTTTCTAATGAAAAGTAAATATATAAATATGAATATATATATATATATACATATATAAAACTTTTCTCTCTTTCTTACACAAAATGTAACATACTACATGCTTCTTGTACTTTTTCCCACTTAAATTATCTTCTGGAAGTTACTCCATATGATTCATGGAAATACTTTTCATTCGTGGTTATAGCTGCGAAGTACTCCATGATTTATTACAAATACCTTAGTTTATTAAACCAATCTCTTATACTTGAAAATCTGAGTACTCAACAGTATTTTGTAATCACAAATACTGCAGTGAATAACTCCTGTTTGTACATATTTATATATTTGGAAGTGAATCTTCAGGATAAATTGCTGGAAGTAGAATTACTGGATTGAAGAGTAGTTGTGGTTGTGGTATTTTGCTGGATATTGCCAAATTCCTCCTACAGAAGTCAGGCCATTTACATTTCCATCACCGATGTATGAAAGGGCCTATTTCCCCCCAGTCCTGCCAACAGAGGTTATTGTCAATGTTTTAAATTTTTGCCAATCTGATGCAAGAGAAATGGTTCCTCGGAGTCCCTGAATTTGCATTTATCTTATTCTAAATGATATTGAATATTTGTTCATAGGTCTAATGGCCATTTTTACATCTCTTTTTGTGAATAGTGTGTTCATATATTTTGTTCATTCCAATATAGGGTTCTTGGACCTATTAGCCTCAAATTTTAAAAGTTTTTATAAACATGACTATTAACCCTTAATCTGTGATAAATGTTACAAATATATTTACTTGTCTTTGGATAGTGTTTTATTTTTACCGTGTTTCTTTTTAATTAAGTAAGTAAACTGTATTGATATTTTCTTTTATTTCATATGGATTCTTAGTTACAGTTAGAAAGTCTTATCCTACATTGAAGCTCTAGAGGAATTATCCATCTTTTTCTAGCCCTTGTGAGATTCCATTTTACACTTAGATGGTTCACATATTTAGAAATTAAACTTCTGTGGTGTGACAGTGGATCCAACTCTGTCTTTTACCAAATGACTGTTCAGTGGCTTCAACACCATTTATGAAAAAGTTCCATTCTTGCCTTTCTTTGTGTGTATTTGAAAAATATGTTGTGAAACTAATTCTCAAAAATAAGTGATTGCAAACTTATTTTAGCCTTGAGCCTCTGGGGATTTTTCTTTATCTTTAAGTTTAGTACTTTTACTAGGATATGTCTCAGAATTGATTATTCTGGATCGATTTTCCCTTCTACTCATGAGCACTTTCAATGTGTAGATTAAGATTTAATTTCAAGATTTTCTTCTTGAGTTGTAATTTTAAATATTAGTTCATTTTTATGTTTTTTATCTTCTTTCTCAGGGACATCAATAACATAAATGTCTGGCTTTTTTACATGTTTTCCATTTCAATCAATTTCTCTTCAATCCCTTTTTGCTTCTTTTCTGAAATCATTTTCATTCTCTTGGTGTTTGTGATTTTCTTCAATGTCTTGTTATTTAATTCTCGTCTTTCTTGTTTACCTTCCAATATAGTCTTTTATTTCCGGTGAAATTTTGTCTTTTTCTTCCATGTATGCCAGCAACCCGAATTTTAATTCTTCCCATTTTATTGTTTTTCCATTTCCCCTTTTAGGTTTTGTTTTGTTTTTGTTTTTGTTTTTGTTTTTTGCATTTCTGAAGCCAAGTGTTTTTATACTTCTAAAATGTTCACATGAGGTCATTTAATTTGGGGTGTTGCGTTTAAATTTTCTTCATATCTGGGAGGAAGTCTTCTTCAGCAGGTTTTGTATTTGCATGTCTAGCATTTTACAGTAGTTTCGTGTGGATGCAGTCTGCTTTCTTTTATTTTTGTTTTGCAAGTGTGGTACCTCGTTCAAGAATATTTTTGATGTCCTGCCTCTTTACATTTATTGTTTTGCTTCTTATTTCTGAAAGTGGTTTTTAACTGTGCTTCCTATGAACTCGGTTCCTTTCTGTTATTTTCTTCTGCATATCCCGCCTACGGTCTTGTGATGGGGACCACAGGTGGGGGCGGTAGAAAGGTGTTTCTTTTCTTCTTCTGCTTCCAGGAATTTGAAGGTTGCCCCCTCTCTGTCTCCTAGTGATACTGAAAATGTTTATCCTGTGTGGTTTTACTGTTCTTCCTATTTTTATTTCGATTGTTTTGTGAGACTGAAAGGGAATTTCAGAGTCATACTGCTGTTGTTCTGCAAAACTCAATTCTCAGTCCTCATTTTATTTTGATTTCATTTCATTTTAATGTATATCTTGTATATCCCCGTTATTTAAAACCATTACGAAATCAGCCAGTGAAACTAAATGTGGCCTTTTAGTTTTTATCTATTTTGTTTAAAATATTTTTATCGCGCTATTATTTTCCCCCTCCAAACCCATTAAAGAAAGTTTAGAAGAGCCACAATGTTAAGGTACTTCATCCATCATTTAGTATTGCAGATTAAAATAGAAACAAAACCGTTTGCTCACAAACAGGAAAAGACTTAGAAAACACATAGTCCATATCCCCTTATTTAGCAAAACCTTAATTGAGGCAGAAAAATTACATCCCTTGCCAATGGTCACGCGGTTAGTAAAGGACAAAGTGGCCAGATCAAAGTCCTTTATTTACAAACACCGTCAATATTTTCGATAGAATACGAGATCATATAGTATATTTTTCTTTTTTTTTTTTTTTTCTTTTCCTATTCCTTTCCACTTCCTCATCCATGTCTTACAAGATTTAGAGATATTTGTACCTAAATAAATATGTTAGGATGTTAGACCTTTCCCTTTCTTAATCTAAAATCTAGAAATTTATTGAGAAATTATTATAGAAAAAGTGTGCCCATATCATCGGAGACATTTTCTTCTCCCACTAATATGAAAAATCCAACTACTATTTACTCAACCACGAGGGCACTTATATTTCACAAACCACAAAGGTCATAGAAAGTTTCCAGAATTGATTAAGTACATAGCTCGATAACTTTTTCAAACTTTCTCCACTCTTCCACTTGTCATCTTTGTTATGTGGATTTACACTCCTAGGCTGTCACTGTGCATAATCCAGTGATTGTTGCCGCTTTTCAAGGCATCGTGTGTGGATGTCAGTATCTACATGAAGGGAATGAGGAACGTTCTTGTCTTGTTCTCCATTTTTAAGAGGGGGGAAAAATAACAACTTTCCTTTAAGTCTCCCAGCTGACATCCTCTCACGTCTCATTACAATTCTTGTGTCATGCTCATGTCTAAACTAATCCACTGAAAAGGCAGTGAGATCTCCATGAATAAGACAAAATTAGGTCCAACACACCAAGAAAACATCAGCTTTCTTTAGCAAGAATGAAGATAGAATGTGACAGTTAAATAGGCAAACTAGAGTGACAACCCCTCTAACATTCTAGAAAATAGAAAAGCAAACATATTGTTTTCATCTATAATTTGGAGAAACACATTTTTTTCCTGCCAATTTTGGTAAGAGTAGAGCTAGTCAATTTCAATCACAATTTAAATCCTTTCACTCAATTTTCATAATTTTTGTATTATATATATGTATAGTCAGTGTACAATGCCATGTCAATTTCTGGTGTACAGCATAATGCTTCAGTCATATACGAACATACATATATTTGTTTTCATATTCTTTTTCACCATAAGTTACTACAAAATATTGAATATAGTTCCCTGTGCTATGTAGTATAAACTTGTTTATCTACTTTATATATATATATTAGTATCTGCAAATCTCAGACTCCCAATTTATCCCTTTCCACCCACTTTCCCTGCTGGTAACCATGTTTGTTTTCTATGTCTGTGAGTCTGTTTCTGTTTCATAAATGAATTCATTTGTCTTTTTTTAGATTCCACATATAAGTGATATATATTTTTTTCTTTCTCTTTTTGGCTTACTTCACTTAGAATGATGAGCTCCAGGTCCATCCATGTTGCTGCAAATGGCATTATTTTATTATTTTTTATGGCTGAGTAGTATTTCATTGTATAAATATACCACAGCTTCTGTATCTGGTTATGTGTCAATGGACATTTAGGTTGCTTCCATGTCTTGGCTATTATAAATAGTGCTGCTATGAACTTTGGGATGCATGCATCTTTTTGAATTAAGGTTCCCTCTGGATATATGCCCAGGAGTGCGATTGACTACAGTGAAGATCTGTTTGTGCTACTACACAAATCCTTGTTTCAGTGCAGCCCTAAAGATCAACAACCCATCATATTATCCCACAATCCTTTCCTTCTTCCATTATCTGGAAAAGATTGTGCAGAATTGGTACTATTTATTCTTTAAATGTTTGGTATAAAACCCCAGTGCCTGGAGATTTCCTTTCAGGTCTTTAACTTCAGATTCAATTTTTTAATCAGAATCAGAATCTTATTTTCTATTTCTTCTTGAGTGAATGTTGGTAGTTTCTGGTTTTCAAGAAATTGGCTTATTTAATCTTAGTTGTTAAATTTTTGCTCATATAGTTGTTTGCATTAACGTTTATTATCCTTTTAGTTTCTCTGGGTCTGTAGTGATATGCTGTCTATCATTCCTTATACTGGTAATTTACGTCTTCTCTCTTTATCAGTTCTGTCAGAAGTTCCTCTTTTATTAATCTTATTAAAGACTGAGATGTGTTTAATAAGCTTTCTTTTGCTTTTCTCTTTTCAACTTCATTGATTTATGCTCTCATCTTTACTATTACCATCCTCCTTGCTTTCAGCTTGCTTTACTCTTGCCATTTTTAAGGTAGAAGCTTAAATTAGATTGATTTGAGACCTTTTTTTTCTTTTTTAATGCTATAAATTTCCCTCCTATCACTACTTTAGCTACATCGCACAAGTTTTGATTTGTTGAATTTTCATTTTCATTCAGTTCAAAATACTTTCTAATTTCCCTTACGTCTTTCTCTTTGGCCCACAGATTATTCAGAGTGGGTTAACTTCCAGATGTTGGGACCTTTTCTGGTTAATACTGGTTTCGAGTTTAATTCCATAGTGCATATGAATTATGATTTCAATTTTTAAAATAGTCATTTTAAATGTTTACTTTTTGTACCCAAGATATGGTCTGTCTTGGTGAATATTCTGTGAGCACTTGAAAATAACGTGTCTTTTGTTCTTGTTTAGTGGGGCTTTAAATGTCACCTGGCTCCTTCCAGTTGATGGTCCTGCTCATTTCTGTACATTGCTGGTTTTCTGCCTTCTTGCAGTTTTGTCACTTTTTGCTTCATGTACTTTAACACTTTTATTTAACATTGTTACAACTTCCTAATTAATTGACCCTTTCTGTCTGCCATTGTCCCTGATAATTTTCTTTGCTCTGACATCAACTTTGCCTGATATTAATATAATCACCCCTGTTTATTTGTTTGTTTTTCAATTAGTATATGGTATATCTTTTCCATCTTTTTACTTTATCCTACTTGTATCATTATCTGTGAACTGAGTTTCTTATACACATCATATATATGGTATGTATAATTGGTATGTATAATTTTGTAATCCATGCTGATAATATCTTTTAATTGATGTTTTTGGAGCATTTGCATTTATGATTATTAATATGTCTTTATTTAGGTCCACCATCACATTATTCTTTTTCTGTTTATTCCCTCTGCTTTTTGTTCTTTTGTTTACCTCTTTTTGCCTTATTATGAGTATTTCAGAATCATCATATCCCATTTTAATCTTCATATCGTGTTTTAAATTGAAACGTGTGCATAGGTTATATTTTGTTGTCACTCTAGGGATTACAATGTACATACTTAACTTTTTTTTCAATCTATTTAACATCAGTATTTTAGCACTCCTAAGGGAATGTAGGAATTTTACTACCATATAGATGCTTTTCCTCTCCCTCCTTTATCTTATAGTTGCCTTATATGGTATATCTACAGATAATTGACAGCCACATCAAACAATGTTACAGTTTTGCTTTTAATTGTGAAGCATAGTTTAAAGAAATCAAGAGCAACAGACTAATCTGTCATATTTATTCAGATGTTGATATCTCTGTTGCTCTTCTTCATTCCAGTTGTTTGGCATTTCCTTCTTGTACAGTTTCCCTTCAGTCTGATAAAATTCTTTGGAGTAATGCTTTTAGAATAGGCTGCTGCTAGGTATGCTATTAATTTTTTTTTTGAGAATGTATTTATTTCACTTTTATTCCTTAAGTATGCTGTCACTGGGTATAGCGTTTGAGGATGAAAGACTTTTCTTCCATCACTTTAAAACTACTCTGCCACTTTCTTTGGACCTTCATAGTTTCTGATGAGAAATCTTCAGTTTTCATTTACATTCTTGTTTCCTGCTGGGAAATTCACAAGTTTTACTTAATTTTTCCCTCAAATTTTGTTGTTTGCTTTAGGGTTTTAGCAGTTTTATTTTGGTATAGCTGGGCGTGAATTTCCTTAGGTTTATCCTGTTTGGCATTTGCTGAGCTTCATGAATATGTAGGGTAGTTGTTGTTGTAATAATAATAATAATAATAATAATAATAATAATAATAATAATAATAATAATAATAATAATAATAATAATAATAATATCATCATCATCATCATCCAAATATGTGTCCCGTCATACATTTCTCTCCTTCTCAGACTCCAATTGCACAAATATTGGACCTTCCATTATTATCCTACAAGTTACTAAGGACCTCTTCATTTTTCCAGAATTCTTCTTTCTATTCTTCAAATTGTGTAGTTTCTGTCCATCTATCTTCAAGTTCGCTGACTTCTCTGTCATCTCTCTTCTGCTATGAAGCCCATTCAGCCCATCTTTGTTATTGAATCTTTCAGTTCTAAAATATCCATTTAGTTCTTATTCATATCTTTTATTTCTTTTCTGAGAAGTTTTATTTCTCTGTTGGATTCAGCAGTGGCCCCAATTACTTGCTGAGCATTTTTGTAATAGCTAGTTTAAGTCATTGTGACATCTGTTATCTCCTATTTGGCATCAGTTGATTTTTCTAAATGTGAATTTAGATTGGTCTGATTTTTTATATGCTGAATAATGTTGAAATATATCCTGCAAATTATGAATATTATGTCATAAGACTCTGGGTTTTGTGTAAATATTATGCAGAATACTTATTTTTTTTGTTAAGTCACTCTAGTTAAGTACAGGTTCCAAGTTCCATACTGCTTTCTGTGGGCTATAATTCCAGTATCAGTTCATTTTTCAAAGTCCTTTCAGTAACATTCGGATTTATCTGGTGTGCACATTATCCCATGGTCAGTTGGATCATGGGGATTGGTCTGTCTGTTAATTTGGCTCTCATAGCCTTTTCTTTGCTGAATAATACAAATCCTTGTTTGTGTTTCTTGGGTGTACACTTGGGATTTCATAAGCAACTTTATGAGGCTGCTTTTCCAAGTGTTTCCCTCTCTGTAACCTTTCCATTGCTTTCCAGTTGCCTGGGTCTCCTCTTTCCTGTCCTCCGTTTAGAAATCTGGGGCTGGTTATTCCACTCTGCCATACATTTCTGCACCTATGCCCACAGTGAAGGCCAACCAATGAGAAGCCAGAGAGAAGTAATGTAACAGCAACTGGCCTCACTCTCTTGGAGGCACAGGTCTACCAACTGGGGAGGAAGATTCCTCATCTTTAGATGTTTGACTCTTGCAACCTCCTGTTACTACTGGATGCTCCCGCCACTGTGGGATTGCTTGGATCCTGGGGCAAAGAAGAACAGAGAAAACTAGAGAGCTTTATCTTTCTGTTCCCCAGTACCTGGTTCTGGTAAATTAAGTTTAGGCCAGGAGATACTGGACAGAAAAAAAAAAATCTAACCTCAACACTAGTTCAGGGTGTTTGAACTCTGGCCTCCTACTCCAAATTTGCCTGCTGTTTTTTACTTATCAGAGACCCCAGATGTCTGATCCATGCATATTGTTTAAGTTTTATACCTGTACTCAGTGGCAGAAACAGAATGGAGTATACTGACTGTGATATATTCAAAACCTAAACCAGACAATTTTATGGTAATTAATTTTATTCTTATTCCAGCCAAAGAGTTATTTCTCTCCTCCTATAAAGTGACTATTTCCTTACTGATCATATAGAGATTGCTATTGTGATTTCACACTCAAGGGACACTTTATTTCTTTACTTTGGGTGCTTTATTGATTTGTACATGTAACAACTAACCTATTAAACAAAACTTACATTTTTCTAATCATCATTTACCACACTGTTACAATTGTTAATTTACCCAGTCCAATAGTTTATAAACCCCTTAAGGTCACACACTTTATATTTTGTACCTTGTATTTCCAAAGTTAAAATAAAATGTCTTGCATATGTTAGTTTTGAAAATATGCATTGGGTAGATGGATGGATGGATGGATGGATGGATGGATGGATGTTGGGTGGGTTGATAGTAAAGAGAACAAGGATTTTTGCCTTTTCCTAGTCAAGAATAGTTATGTCATGTAAATAGAGGCATTTTTATTTCCTTCTTCAGTCCTACAAGGATCATAAGTACAGTGTTATTTGAGGAAAATAATGCACTCTAAAGATACCTTAGGATCTTTAAAAGAAATTTGTAAGTAGTGAACACTAGAAAAGTTAGTAGTTTATTTCCCTAGGTCTTTTATTACCTGAACAATTACTCTGCAGTACACAAAATGAAACACTATTATGGTAGACTCCCACAGCTGTTTAGGTAGTTTACAGGTGGAGTACTTAGAAAGGACTGAAAATTCACTTGGCCGCTAGGAGAAAATTTGGGGCATTAGAGCAAAGTGGGCTTGTGGAGGAATTTCTGCTAACCCTATACTTCTTCTAGACAGTGTTGGAGCATGCCACACTTTTCACTGAAATTTTGAAGTTTGGGGAAAGGATAATATGTAATATAATAGGCATTTATCTTTAAATTCCTTGTACTCTTAGCATATCTCTGAGGAACAGCAACAGGTCTACCGTTTGATTTGAGAAATGGTTGGGAGTACAGTTTTAAGGAATTTAGAAAACTGTTGCATTGAAACACTCAAGTATAAGTCAACCAGAGGTCCCACAGAAACTTGATAGAACTGTTGGGTCACACAAAATACAATTTGTGCCCAGAAGAAGTTTTAAGCTCAGGGGGAACAGGTTTCTGTTTACTAGGTAAATACCTCTGGAAACATTAATTGAGGAATTAAAGTTTCAATTATCCTATTTGTAAAAGAGAAATAATAATGTCAACTTGGTGAGGCTGATGTGAGGATTAAGTGGCAAAATGGTTTTAAAGTGCTACATTGGTTTTCTTTGGCAGCTGTGACAAATTATCACAAATTCAGTGGCCTAAAACATGTCTTACATTTCCATAGAGCAGAAGTCTGATATGGATCTTACTGAATAAAATCAAGTTTTTGATGGGGTGCTTTCCTTTCTGGAGGCCCTAGGAGAGAATTTATTTCCTTGCTTTTTCCAGCTTCTAGAGACCACCTACTTTTCTTGGCTTATAGACCCTTCCTCCATCTTAAAAATGCTCCAGTGTAAGATTAAGTCCTTCTCAAGTTGACCTCTCTCTAGTTCTGTTTTTTTGCTTCCTTCTTCCATTTTACAAACCCTTGTGATTACGTTGTAACCACCCAGATAACCCCAGGCGATCTAGCCAGTTGAGGGTGATCTGATCAGCAACTTTAATTCCGTCTACAACCAGAATTCTCCTTTGCCATGTAAACTAACTTATTAACATGTTCTGGTGATTAGAATATGTTTATCTTTGGAGGGCTATTATTTTCCTACACAAGTGCTAATTATTATTGACAGATTCTTTAGTTTTCTGTTGTAAATCTTCTATGATGATAACACTAGAATCAGCTTCATTGTGTATTTGCGATGGTTAAATGAGCTAGTAAAAGCAAAGCACAAGGAACAGCTTTTAGTAATTAGTAGCTATTACTTAGTGCTTTAAGTCTAGTTTTTTTTTTTTACCAGTAACATAAAAATAAATGTATTAGTACATTTCGCATTATTATGAAAATTAGACATACAGTATGTAGAATTAGTGGTGTATAAAATCATCTACTTCCTTAATATCTCTAAGTCTAGTCTTGTAAATTGGAGTAAAAATTAAATATATATCTCAGAGGATTCTTGAAAAGATTAAATTAGAAACTATACATTAAGTATTTAGCACAGTACCTGCTACCTGGTACTATATCAATAGCAAGTTAGTCATTATTATATTTTGTAGTAATGATGCAAGTTATTACTACCTCTATGTGCTCCACGATCCATGACTCTTTGTAAAATAACTCCATCTTGAAAGATTTCTCAATTTTCTTGGAATAATCAATGCTTATGAGGAAACTGGGAAAGGGTTCATCATGGACAGATGGATTCAATCTCTCTAAGCCAAAGCAGATCACTCCCTGCCTGCAGAATCCCTCCCTTTTCCAGAGACTTATGGAGGTTTAGTGAAAAGCAAAGATAAATGGGCATTCTTGGGTTGACCATAAGCCAAGAGGAGAGGACATATCCTTGCCAAATCCACATGTACTAGACGCACAGCCGGATTGTGCAAGCCGTGGGAGATCTAGCAATCTGCATAAGGTCCTGAGAAGCAGCTGGGTGTTTGGAGATTCCTGAGTCCATTCTTATTTATTAGAATCCATCACTGGCCCGAGGTTATTTCTTTAGATACTGTCTTTGGGGGCATTTTCCTTAGCAGTGAGCATAGCTTTGTCCATATGTCCGTAAACTACCTATGATATTATAACTTAAGTCCAAGCTTTTTAGGATGGGATGGGATCTGACCCTTCTCTCTTTCTTTAGCTTTCTATGTTGACTGAATTTCTTTGTTCAAGAGCCATGAAATGTCTTGTTTTGTTTTGTTAAATCTGTGTTACTTTCTTAGGCCTCTTTGTTATTATACCTTCTATTCCTTCTACAAAGAATGCTCTTATCCTTCTTATTTACCTAAAGGATTTATCTTTACCACTAAAAACCTGTCTCAAAGATGACCTCCCTCTCCAAAACTCTAACCTAAATTGTCAATCTATTCATTTTTTTTTAAGCGGCCTCCAGGTTTCACAGTATCTTTTCATTTCACTTATAACATTGTGTTAAATTTTTTTTTTTGCTTTATTTTTTGTCTTGCCAACAACCCAATGATCTACCTGAGGCAGAAAGTGTGTCTTTTCTATCTCTGTGTCCCATATAGCAGCACGGTGCCCAGAAAATTGCTGAAGGATCAGAAAATTTTTGACAGAGGAAGCAGTGGACTTAATTAAATCTTTGAATTCCAAGAAGTAGACATTGTCTAACACTAGCTTAAGCAAATCAAATGTATATATGTATGTGTGTATATATATATATATGTATATTTATAGAGAGAGAGAGAGAGAGACAGAGACACAGAGTATAGGAGCATTTCATGCAATTGGGGGTTAGAAGGTGCAGTCTTACCTCAGCTGAGTTGTCGTCAGTCTCAGGGTTGATTCAGGCTCTCACCACTGGAAATTTTTTTAAACTATATTTTTATTGAAGTATAGTCTCACAGACATAGAAAACAAACTTATGGTTACCAGGGGCGGTAGCGGGTGGGAGGGAATAAATTGGGAGTTTGAGATGTGCAGATACTAAAATATATAAAATAGGTAAACAACAAGTTGATACTATGTAGCACGAGGAACTATATTTAAAATCTTGCACTAGCTTACGGTGAAAAAGAATATATGTATCTTCCTATATGACTGAAACACTGGAAGTTTTTTTTTTTAATCTCTTTTCTTTGTCACTTCAGACACATCTTCTCTCTTCAAGGTGGTTTCTCTGCACCTCAAGTAAAAGAGGGTCAAGAGTAGACACTTCAGTGTGACCCTTCGGATTAAACCCCTTCTCCATTCAATCATGTTACAGAGACCAACCAGGCTTCTCGAATCCTCGCACGAGTTTTGCCAGAGAAGAGAACTGGATGGCCTTCTCAGGTCAAAGGATATTCATAAACCACTTCACAGTGGTCAGAAGTTTGGAGACTTGAGGTTGAGGCAGAGTTAAACTTCCGAGGTAAACACGAAGGGGGTGATAACAGTCCTAGACGAGGAGAGGAGGGTGTGTTGGATGGGGCGACAGCTGGCTACCACCTCTACATAAGAGAAGTAGTTGCATTTTTAACTTCTTCAAATGGGTTATGTGAGTAGACTGATCACCTTGGGGGGAAGGGCTCCCCAGACATTAAAGACATTGGGACAGACCATTCTTGACCCCTCAATTCCACCAGGCTGAGCCCACTTGGGCCCACCAACCAGAAGCTCCAGGGACTCTTTTGGGGCCTTTTACGCGCAAAGCCACTCTTAGGGGCTGCTGTGTATTTATTAAACACCACCAGCACTCATTACGGATGTGTTAAAAATGCAGATCCTTAGAGACCACAGTGGATCGAAGTATTGACTCCTGTTTCACTTTCCCCATCTGTCCAGACATCAATAACAACACTGTATGGGGGTCTGGGAGCACTGGGCTAATGTACCTTCCTTCGATCATAATTCCAGGGTTCGCCTTAATTAAGATTGATTTCCGCCCCTATGTTGTACATCTCTTAACTAACAGAAAAGTCGCAAGGGCACAGTTGAAGCATTAAGAATGTGAGGATAGAGGAAGAGAGAGCGGAATCAGGTCTTGTGCTTGCTGACGGAGTCTAGAAACTGCACGCCAGGTATGCCTGAAATAAATCTGCGAGCAGACTTCTAGGGCGTTGAAGGAGCCACATAAGGGCACTGGGAGAATGAATTGCTCTTCTGACTCACTTCCCTTCATGTGTGTTGCCTGGCGCGTTATTGTTTATGGAGGAAGGAAAGGTACTTACTTTAGATTAAACAAGGGAAGGCCACGGCGGGCCAGAGTTGTCGGCTTTTTTCTCAGACATTTTCAGAAACATCACTACCATCAACAAAACTCTACTGAGTGGTCACATTACCGCAGGCGCCTTCAAAATACTTGTGCTCAACAAAGGGAAAGTGCAGCCTCTGCCCTCAAGAAAATTACAATCTAGAGTAGAAAGTAGACGTGGCATTAAGGAAAAGGGAAAGTGAAATCTTACAATGCATGAATAACAACACCACACAAAGGGGTTTTGATTAGTTGTGACTCACCGTACCTTCCCCCAGCTGCTGAAAGAGAGGGGCTTCTTTGGGGAAATAACTTTAAGGAAGGTTTTTTTGTTTGTTTGTTTTTTAATTTTATTTTAAAGAAGAGCCTAAAAAATTAGACCAGTGGAGAGGGAAAAAGAAAAAAGGCTGTTGTAAGGATTGTGAATATTTTACACTAGAATTTTTAGCTTTCTGTTTATTAAAGCATATCATGAGAATAAAAGGTCATGGAACTCTATAGGGAGTGTGTGTGTGTGTGTGTGTGTGTGTGTGTGTGTGTGTGTGTGTGTACTATGTACAGAATACCTGCTTCTTTGATTTTAAGAAAGACAGGTTCCAACTGTTACCTTCTGGTGGTGGCATTACCATGTCACACAAACTAATACAATAGATTTCAAATGGTTATGTTTATAAATATCTAAGTAGACAGTGTAGTAAGTGGACTTAACTCGGCTTAGTTTTCTCCATCTTTTGCTTCAAGTCAACTCTGGACAAGATACTGTACATCCGTGTGACTTAAATGGGGGATAGGTATGTGGAACATCTGGAGACTGGGATAGAGATCGTTCGGGGGCTGAGATTAGAAAATCCTCATGCAGATTATAATAGAGAAAGAAGTTATTACAGGGATCCAGCGTCACAGACTACAGTTGCTAATGAACCCAGGCAAACACTCTGTCAGAGCCTCTCCAAGGACATGCACCTCCTTCCTCTGTCTGCTCCAAAGAGTTGTTCTGTTCTCATCGGTGCAGACCACAGTTCCCAAGGAAGAAAGAAGGAAGGTGAATGAGAGAAGACAAAGAGAAAGACAAAGGTGATGGTTCTCAAAAGAAACACGTATGCTGTGTGTGGATACATTTATAAAAACTAATATGGATACATTCATTGACTGTGACACAGTTTCAAATAAAGTATTCTAACTGTGGGGGGAAAAGAAAGCCATACATGGACTCCTGCGGGGTAGAACGCACTGAGATGGGGAACGATTATATTCGTATCATTTCCTTGGTGAGGAGTGGGTGAGGGCTTATTTCTCACTCACGTTACATGTTCCCTTAGGTGAGGGGAGGGTCCTGCAAAACCTCAGGCCCATAACCCTCCTTCGTCTGGTAGACACACCATCTGGAACACCAGGCCCCCATGACTGCTTCCTTGGCACTGACCAGAGATGGTGAAAGCTCGAGGGTCACGCATTGGCTCTCAAATTATTTAGCCTGGCGTTAAAACACATTCCTTCCTCTCTGAATTCACTGAGTGGAATAGTCAGATGGGTTCTGTTTTCCCTCCCTGTGTCTGGTTTCCCAGTGCAATGTGAAATCACCTGCTGTAAGATCTTACACTAAAAGGGCTTATGTGAGGACGCTGTAACGGAGAGTAATTCATAGCAAAAATTCAAGATGTGTAGTCCAGGCCAGGTGTTCTGCATGTCTGACCCCTGACCCAGTAGCACCAGCATCATCCGGCTACTTGTTAAGAAACTCAAACCCTTAGTCCTGCCCCATCCGGGGGGTGAAGCTTAGCGATCGGTTTTAGCAAGCTCTCTGGGGTTCCGAATGCCTGCTAGACTTTGAGAGGCCTTGTTCCGGACTGTGGTGCTATATATAAAACACTGTACAAAGACAAATAGAATTTTAGCCATAAATTACTCCTGTCTAGTGTATCTCTGAGGGTCTGTTAGCTAGATCTAGTAACAGCAACAACTTATTAGCTCATTAATGTTGTGCTCACTGTCTGACATGGTACAGTTCTCAAAATAATTATATAATTATAGGACAGAGCTCCTCTTGTTACGTCTACTTTATATAATAACCTACCTAAGGGTCAAGAGGATAGATCAGGGGACTTATGAGTCAACGAGCTGGTATGTAAACCTCAGAAGCACAGTTTTAGAGTAGGGGTTTTCATCGGCTCTACAGGTCAGTTGATTTCCCTCACTAAGACTTAATCCAGCCTAAATTTCAGTTCTTTTTCTTGCATGCAGGGGGTGAGCATTGTCCTCTGTGAAGGTGAAGGCTATCAGCCCTCTTCTCCCAGTTTGGTTCCATTGTCATCTCCGTATTCCTTACAATTTGCATACTGTGTAGACATCACTACTACATTCTCCTGTTTCGGCTTCTGCAAGTCTCCCTTTCTGCTGCTGCCAAGGCCAGCCTCTCTGGTTGCACTTGGTCAAAACTGTTCGCCCTAATTCTTTAAATCTTGGATCACTAGGAGCATATACTGAGAGGCTCTGATAGTGCATCTTTTAGAAAGCCTATCCTTAGGGACTTCTGAGATGCTTCTAAAATGGCTGAACCTATTTTAATGTTTAGCAATTAAAATGGATCATCTCCATGCTAATTCTGCCTTTTTTTTTTTTTTTGGTGTTTATTCTTTCATTAGTTCTTTAATTCCATAAGTATTTATTGTATTTTTCATGCTATTCAGATGTCTGAGACATAACAATTTGACTCTAAAACAGGTATTGTGTTTTATGATCTTTGCTTTTTTTAACTGAAGTAGAGTCAGTTTACAATGTTGTGTCAATTTCTGGTGTACAGCATAATGTTTCAGTCTTACATATACATACATGTATTTGTTTTCATATTCTTTTTCATTATAGGTTACTACAAGATATTGAATATAGTTCCCTGTGCTATACAAAAGAAACTTGTTGTTTATCTATTTTATACACAGTAGTTAGCATTTGCAAGTCTGTTTTGCTACAAATGTATATACATGATGTGGGCTTCCTGCCTTCACCCTCCTAGAAGCAGAAAGGCTGAATGTGTTCGTTTCCTATTATTGCTGTAACAAATTGCTGCAAAGTTAGTGGCTTCAAACAATGTAAATGTATTATTTGACAGTTCTGGAAGCCCGAAATTGGACACAGGTATCACTGGGCTGAAATCAAGGTGTTGGCAGGGCTTGACTCCTTTCTGGAGACTCTAGGGGAAAATGTGTTTCCTGCTCTTTCCAGCTTCCAGAAGCTGCCTACATCCCTTGGCTCGTCACTCTCTCCTATTTTCAAAGCCAGCATTAGATGATTTCTCTCTCAAATCTTATCAATTGGACACTGACTTTTCTGCATCTCTCTTCTCTGATGACTACACTGAATGTAACACATAAACCAGGATAATCTCCTAATTTTAAAATCAGCTAATTAGCAGTCTTAATTTTTCCTGCAACTTAATCCCCCTCTGGCCGTGTAATGTAACATAGTCACAAATCCTGGAGATTAGGATGTGGCCAGTTTGGGAAAGCTGCCATTTCTGTCTACCATCCTGACCAACTCAGAACTTTAAATGTTACCCTTTTGCTGACCACAGTGTTTGTTTTGTTTACAAAAGCAGAAACTATGTGAGGATAGACTTAACAAGTCAAATGAACTTACTTAATTGATCTCAACCAACCCACTTCCGTAATAAACATGGCTCCATGTCTCCAGACACCCCTCAAATGCCCTTTGGTCTTTTCTTTACCCATCTGGGTAACTCTTCTGGCTCCAACATGGACATCCTGTGAGATTTCCTTGACATCTCTCTCCCATTCCACTCCATTCATTCCAGATTTCTCTATCATCAGGATCCTGTGCTTAGCATCCAGGGCATGTTTCCATATTTCCTTTTGCCCAGTAATACCTGTTAATAGACTTGCTAATTTCCTCTGCGATGTGGGCATTTCGCTAGTTTGTTGTGCAATTGTCCTTCTTCCCGCACCGATGCTGTCAGCTTCCCAAAGACAAAGGACAGGCTATGATGCTTCAGCTTCTCTTGGTTTCTGATGCAGAGTTTTGTCCATATTTGCCTAATAGGCTTCTCAAACTCATGGCAAAAAGTTCTTCAAAATACTTTATAATTAGTTGAATAATATGTAATTCTTGGTCCATTACCTCTGTCCTCATTATTTCCCAATCCATTTCAAGTGAGACTTTTGATGGAAGCCATTCTTGATCAATAAAAAGCTTAATTTCTCAGTGTGGCATACACAAATTTCCAGAATTTGTCAAATACTTGCTACACTGTACACTGTACAATACTGTGGGAAGGACTTCACGTATCTTTTTGCGTTATCACCAGAAATTTCTGAATTAAACACTGTTCCTACTCATTGTAATTTTGAGTCAGATGATCTGAGTCACAGAGAGCTGAAGTAACTTATCTTCAATCACACAGCAAGTGAGGGGCTGACTAGCTTGACTTTAGCTCTCATTCACAAACCCCCAAATCTTTAGCAGAAAACCATAGGGGCTGGCCTGCTAAGATACTCACTTCAGTTACTCAACCAGCTGCCTCCGGAACCACGTCGAACCAGACCTGTTTGGCTACAACAAACCGCCTTTCCAATTCAATTCAAGGCTTATTTGTCGAATAGATGCTTCGTGCCAGGTGTCATTTACCTGTGCTTCTGCAGTGCTTACGCCAGCGCAGCCTTAGAGCTCTTCACGCTTTCTTCAGAAGAGGCTGCATCTCAAATATAGAGATTGTTCATGTCAAGGACATTCTTTAAATCGCCATTGATGCAAAAGCCTTCTGAATACACTATATAGATGTTGATAAAGAGAAAAATAATAAACTTGATTTGAATAAAAGAAAAATCAGGAGCAGTTGTTTTGCCAGTTCTTCTCAGAAAGCAGTTGTTACTTAATGTGGAGCAAAATGTCCCAGGGATGTTTGCATAGAGAGGAAATTAATGCAGTAGAAGCTTCTTGGCTCCTTGGTAATGAAAATGATGTATGTAAGAAAAGGGCAGAGGACAGAAGGGAAGGGGCTGCTGTTGACGGTTCTCTTGAAAGATGGTGAATGGTGAATTTTTGGTCTGTCCGTCCCACATATGTTCCGGAAATCTAATTTCTCAGAGACGGTGTTGCTTGGCTTCCGGGAGCTCGAGCATGCTAACTCTGTCCTTTGGCTTCTAGTCGTGCCTCTTTGGACAGACAGGAAAAGGCAGGCGGCACATACAAACGAATCAGGATTCCTCGGAAGCACTGAGCCTAGTACTCCTGTCACAAACCTGGGAGGGCAGGTGGAATTGTTGATCTATTTGTGGTCCAGGACTCAGCTTTCTTTGTAGGCTTTAAGGGGTTTTGGGGGTTGCCAGCCAGAGACTCCAAAGCCTGAATGCATCCGTTTGTGTGCAGTTTTAGGAAAATTCCAAGAATTAGTTTTCACTTGTGAGTTCTATTAATTCCGTCCTCTGACTTGTCTTTCTTTATACCTAACAGCATCCTCCAGAAGCTATAAAAATCTCTAGAGGTCCTTGAAGTAATGAGAAAGCTGATGGGTTTTTTCCCCCTCTCTAATAATTTTACTTTGATTTCTCCATAACAGTCTTTAGTTTACTTCCAGTTGTCAGTACAACTTGTTGCAGCTTTAACCTCTGCGACACGCGACCCCGCCGGCAGATCGGTCCTCAGCGGGCCACTTCGCCTCCGCAGACCCCTCTCTGTGAGTTTGTCCACTAGGTGGAGCTGTAACAACTTCGCTCACAGATCGCGGAGTGCGGCGGATTAAATTCACTGACCACTGCTCGGTACTCAGGGGAAGCAGCACATTGCTCTGGCCCAGAATTGCAAATCAAGTGCAGAGTCAGAAAACAGAACAACAAATCCCATAACAGGAACACAATTGGAGATAACAAATTCCATGGGACAAGTGCACGTTGATTCCACAAGAAAGCCCTGCATTTAGCCCTCCTGAATTGCTTGCCTAATTCCTGTTCGGGTCCTGGAAGAGGGGGAAAAAAGAAAACTCTGCACCCAGAGTCAGGAAGCCTGGGTTTTTGGACCTAACTCAGCCACTCGGCAGCTGCAGGCTTCATCTCTCTGAGACCTTGCATTCATATGTGTAAAACGAAGGGTTTATAGTGGATAACTTTACAGATCTCTTCCAATCGTAACTCTGGATTTCACTCTAAAATTATAATCAAATTGTAACTTTTTTAGAAATAAAAACAGGGGAAGGTGTGAATTTAAATGTCTGCTCTGCAAGCCTTCCGAGTTAAAGTCTCTTTCCGTCCGTATCTATGCACTGCTGTGAAATAAATATTTGATTTTTCTCATTTTTATTTAGTTTTAAAAATAGGACGAAAAAGGGGGGTTTCTCAATCGAATTGTGGGATGTTGGTTTTGTAAATTTAAAGGCAAAAGGTTGGCCTTCTTGGAAGGAATTCACTCACCATCCCCTTTCCTTCAAATAAGCTTGCCCAGCAAATGTAATCTGTTTAGTTCGGTGTCTACACCTTTATTTATATAGGTCTTTGCCTGTCAATATCCTTTTCTGTTGTGGTGAATTAATGCCACTGGATTTCAGCTCAGATGCAGAGATTGCTTCCCACTGAGAAATGTGCATATTCCCTATTTATAGCTTGGGATTTGTAGTGTATGCTTGTGCCTCAGTTTTACAACCTGTAACAAAATTTTTCTATTTTTAAAGTATCCAGTGTTTTGTTTGTTTGAGGGGGTAGGGGTGGGGGAAGGATTTCTCCAAAACCAAAGTGAATATTTTTTTTTGTCAGAAGATACTGGAAATCAACAGCCGCCCTCCTTCCTCTCCTGTCTAAAATCTTCTGTTACTCTCCCTAGCTCATGGCAGTGAACACTGGTCATTTTAATCTGGTCTTTGTAAAACATTAATTGGATACATAGAAGCACAGAAAACTTAATAGGTAATTTTTTTTTTTATGATGGAAAGGGCATCAGAGATCATTTAGTTAAACCCTTTTTATTATACCAATGAGGAATTGAAGACCCAGAGGTTAAGTGGCTTACCCAAAGTTATTCAGTGAATGAGTGAAAATGTTGTTTTAGAAGGAAACTCAGACTGATCAAAGGGAGGGCTAAATCCATTCTTTCTTTTCTCTACTTATATAATCCAATGTTCTGACCTAAGCACAACTGTGTCTGTGAGATGGGGTCAGCCAGTCTTTGGTTGGCATGTAGAATGAATGCTGAGTGATTGGTGGGGTGTGTCTGGTAGTATCATTAAGGGACTATTACCCAAGCAGTGGAGTAGGGCCGAGGCTTCCCAAGGGTCTTCTGTGGCAACCAGTCCAAAGCAGTGACCCACCAGAGGGCTCTGCATCAAATTAATTGACAGACTCTCTCCTTAAACAATCTTGAACCAGGCTTTCCTGAGCCCTCTTCTCCACTAGGCCTTGACCTTGCCCCCTTCCGCAACCCCCAGGGCTGTCTTCAGCCTGTCCAGCCCCTTGGTAGCAAGAATCCTAAGTCAGCTTAGCGATAATTTCCCAGCCTTGAAGTCTAATCACTTTGGTCTGACTTCAGGAAGAACCCTGTTAGGTCAGTGGCGCTACAGTCCCCACCCTGGCTGACGTCTCCTGTTAGTGCTTTTCCATCCACCGACCCACTCTCCCTCGGTGCACTGCCTATAAACTCCCAGCTGTCTTTCCAGTATGTGGAGTTGAGCCCAGTCACTCTCCCCTGTTGCAAAAACCCCACTGCAAAAGTCTTGAATAAAATCTTCCTTACCATGATAAGGGTCAGAATACTTTTTTTTTTAACAAATCTATAATGAAAATACTACATATTGCACTGTACAGGGGTTCCATTATGCATGTAGCACATTTAGTCTCTGAGAAGTTCTGGAGCAGAGGACACTGTTTACCACTGTTGGACCCATAATTGCTGAGTCACTTGGCCTTTTTGCTTGAAAGATTATATGTTAGCATCCATGTAACTCAGTTCCCATATAATTTATTTTGTGATGAGAACCAGCCCCCACGTCTCCTGTAGCTTCCTGTTTTCTCAGTCTGCATACTTCTAACTCAGTCCGTGGAACATACAGGTGAGAGGGTGGTCAGGACTTCCGGCCATACTTGTGGTCGGGGAAGTCCTGTTCCCTGAGCTGCTTGCAGGCTCACACTTAAGCACGCCTCGTGACAGAAAACGAACTCGTAACCACGGGTTCATGTATGTAAACTGAAAAGAGAAATTTTAACCATTCTACTTTACATATTTCTGTTTGTAAGTTTTGCATTCCTAACTAACATACCTGTATTGATTTTCACACAGAATTGTTTCCTTTCAATATTTGGAGAAAATATACAATTTGTAGACATATACCAGGTTGATCCAGTGATCTCTTGTATTTTCTGGCATGGGGACCTACCTATCTTTGAGGATGTGCAGAGAAGGAAGAGACAGGAGAACAGATTTAGTTGGAAATCTGCGATGTGGTTTCCTACTCTGCTTCCTTTTAGTTGTGTGATCTTGGTCCGTCTCATCATCTGCCTTCTCTGAGGCCCCACAACAGCAGCCAAATGGGCCAATCAGAGCTGTTCTTCCTGCCACACAGTGTCTTTATGACCTCAAAGGTGGTCATGTATGGGAAAGTTGTGTATTGCGCTTCATGGACATAAGGCTCTAGGATTACTGTGTAGGACAGATGACAAAACCGGGGTCTCACACTTTTCCAAATTTGCTTTCAGGAAGTCACTTTGCCTTGTGATATTTGGGCAGAATAATCATGAGTAGAGTACTGGGGTTAAAAAAAAAAAAGTGCTTTCTTGTAATTGAATGGAATAAAGCAGTGGAAAGAGGGGGATATATATCAGACATGACCCACTGAATTGCCAGAGCTGTTCTGAGTTATGTAAGAACACTATCTCCCCAACTGGTGATACTATCA